>NC_089259.1:55135908-55447145 GCF_963930625.1 Muntiacus reevesi | reverse complement strand
CAAGTTATAATTGTTTGCATAATCTGGTTGAAGTAAAATTAACCATAAAGAATATGAGGAAAAAACACTACAAATCAAAACAAGGGTAACTCTAAAATATTTCTGTGAATGGGAAAAACCTAATACTGCTCTGGTTAAAGTCATTTTCTCTTAATAGGATGGATTCTCTCTTTTGGACTTTTGTTGCCATTTTCCTTTCTGCTGTAGGAAAGACTTTCTGGTGCCAAGGAACTGAACTCCTCACAAACATACTCTGTGACTCAAATGAGATAAAGGGAGATTATGACAAAGATTAAAGATGATCTCAGAGTACTCACATAGTTCTGAACCCTCAAGTGGCTCACAAGTAGAGAGAATAGTGGATAAAATGGATCCTAAAAAGGTATATGTTCAGGATATGTGTACTCGGTACGTAGAAGTTAATGAAACTTTTATGATATCAAATACTCAATCCTTCATGGCATCTTCCATATAATATTCTGCCAAAGAATGTCTCTTTTTATATTCCATAACTATTTTGCCAAATCAGGAAGAAGAAGAAGGGAGATAGGGAAAAAATATTCTGCCATATGTGATAATTCAAGTCATCGTCAATAAACATTTCTCAAACATAGCTATGAGCAAGGCATTGTTCCAGTAGTTATCAGTATTCAAATGATGTGTGAGACATAGTTCCTGTCTGTAAAGAATCGACAGGGTTATAAATGATATTGATATATAATTTTAAGTCAGCAGAATGTCTAAAGGAGAAGGGAATTAATAGCTATAGGAATAGGAAGTGTTTGTATATAAAATGTATATAAAATGACATCTGAGATAATCTTTAAAGAAAGCGAAGGGAGCTGAAGGAAAGGGAGAAGGAGATGGATGGATTGGTGTAAAAATTAAATTTTTCTTTCAAAAGTTAAAGGGGTACAAAATGAGTGATGGAGTGTGGAAATAAAATTGTGGGTTGGACACAAGTAATTCAATGTGACTGAATGGGATGTTTGAGCAAACAAACGTATTTGTAATGACACATAACTCTAAAATGTGGTATACAGTGAGAGACTGTATATTTTTACTAATTGGATCTTACTGTTTATCTTCTGCTTGTGGAATTCTTATATTTGAGAGCTCTGACCTATCACATGACTAATATCCTACCCTCTAAGTTTGGTATTGAATTCTCTTGGCACTGCAAAGCAAAGTGTGCTTTTCAGTTTTCACAAGTTGTAGAGTCAGGCTATTTGAAATCTAAGCTTAGACTATAACTTATTGATGCCTGAATATGAATTTCAGTCATGAATAGATGCATATATATTCAAACATATCTGGCAACTAAGACTACTTTTTATCTTTTAAATTGAATTACAAAACCCTGAAATTTTAAATGAAAAAAAAAACACTGAAATTCAGAATTCATTGAGATTTGTAATTCACGGATAACACAGAAGGAGGGAGTGAGAGAAGAGTAGAGGGGAAAATACAGGATGAGAGAAATCAGAAATCTTGATTGTTCAGTATTGTTAAAGGCCAGCAGGCGTGGAATATGGTAACAGGATTTTAACTTTACATAGCAAATGTTGACTCCTTAGAGTTGAATTGTGAGCACAAAGTTATTGGAATCAAATTGATGTATTATGTAATAAATGTTCTTACCAAATGCCACTGTAAGCTCATCTCCCAACATTAAACATTTGGAAGGCTTAATTATATTTCACTGAGTTCTGAGGGGGAGAAAAAAAGCACTTTTATTCAGAGAGGCCTGAAATCCAAGCTCTCTTGAGCCTCACATTTCTTATTTGTTTATTGTGCTAAGGGTGTTTACAGCATGTCCCCTGGTTCAACAATGTAGCGCTTTCCAGCACATAATAAGCACTCAGCAAATTGGTAAGGTTATTAGAATATAAACTTTTATAGTAGGTCATGGATATTTGATTTTTAGCTGATTTGTTTAACAAGGAAGGGAAGGAATCTAGCACTCCTTAGGCACCATTCAGAATTAACTGTGATTCATACACCAGAATCAACCTGTACCCAGAAGACTCACTGACCCATCTTGGGTAAGTTTCATTTCTTGGTCCTACAGAACATATTCAGGTGAATAAGGAGAGTTTGCCTTACCCTGACTTACTCTGAAGCTTAATAATTTATCTCCCTGTGCAGGCCCCAGACTTCCTAAGCATTGATCATACTTTCTTACTTGGAATCCATCAAACAAGGTAGGAACTTTTTACACATCCAAGTCTTAACTTTCTCCGGTCCTTCAGGCTAATCCACCCTCCACCCCCCAAACACCCAACTCCTGCCCTATCTGTTCTTCAGTCCTGCCAGCTCTGAAACAAATACCAGTTTTTTCAGATAACTGTTTCCTGTACATCCAAATCTGAAATAGTCACTTTTTAAATGGCCTTAAGCCCTATAATGATAATAATGTTTTTTAAAATGCCAGGTAAAGGAGAAATAAGAGAGTTTTCTTTGGTGTTAATAGCTAGAGCAAAGGCAGCTTTAGAGTTGATAGGTGCATGTGCCGAGAATAGTGGCTTGTGTCCAGGCAATTCTGTGCCACGCGGGAGAGTTGTCAATGTCTGAGGTCATTCTGCTTGTCATTCTTAAAGAGAGGGAGGATGTTACTGGTAACTAGGGGTGGCAACCAGAGATGCTATTAGTACCCTGCAGCTTACAGTATAGCCCCCTGATAATAGAGATTCATCTTCCCCCATAGCTCAGTTGGTAAAGAAACTACTGGCAATTCGGGAGACGGGGGTTCAATTCCTCGGTCAGGAAGGAAATGGCAACCCACTTCAGTATCCTTGCCTGGAAAATCCCATGGTCAGAGGAGCCTGCCAGGCTACAGTCCATGGGGTCACAAGAGTCAGGCATGACTGAGCGAATAAACCACCACCACCCCTGTCAAAAGGCCAGCAGTGCTGAGGCTGAGAAGACCTGGTCTGGAGCAGGATGACACCATCTCATTTGCCTCCCTCAGTGCTAAAGGACTGAGTACCAGAGGGTGCTGCGTGGAGCAGCAGTGGCTCTATGTCATCACAGCTGATCCTGAGAAAGCAGAAAGGTATGCAAGCGCCAGTGTTTCATAGGAAGGGTGTAGCCACTGCAGCAGAAAAAAGGCTCTGCTAGTGAATACTTCCTGTTCTCCTTTTCTCAGGTTGTTGACGTGTAGAAAAGCTTCCAGGAACTTAGACATATTATGGGAGAAGGGTAGTCAAGACCATAGCAGTTTCTTGGTTGTGATTCTAAAACTTTTTTTTTTAAGTGTGATTTTTAGTGACATAATAAAAATGAGAGGGAAATGGCAACCCTCTCTTGTATTCTTGCTTGGAGAATCCCCATGGACAGAGGAGCCTGGAAGGTTACAATTCATAGAGTCATAAAGAGTCAGACATGACTAAAGCGACTGAGCACAAAAAAACACATTGGTTGTAACAATAGCTACTTCTGAGTAGCTTCCCTTTGTCAGGAATTTTGCATAAGCTATTTAATCTTCACAAGATCTCTATGAGATAGACTCTATTATCTGCATTTCACAATATTCTGTTTATCTAATATTTACATTCTTTTTATTCCTGATTAATCTGGTATTTAGTTGTCCCTAAGAAAAATATTTATACTTAAATCCTGTGCTTTGCACAGTGATTTGCTAATAATAATAATAAAATGATGATGAGGATGATAATTAACTTATCCTGTGCTTTTCTATGCTCGAAATATATCGAATTCTTTGCAGTATTACTTCTTCTTCTATCTCTATTAACTCAATTTATTTTTTATAACACCATGGGGGAGATATTTAAAAACTAGAATGACATTTTTTAAAAATATAGAATACATCATATGAAATATGTCCCGAGTCCTCCAGTGTCCAATAGGATAAATGATAAGCAGTCTGAGTCAAGAGCTTCTGATTGGAATCACTCTGTGACACAGACGATGCTCTATAACTGTTAACCAGTATTGATTAAATGAATCAGTCTTCTGCTTGAAGAACATTCAAGAAAAGGTACATGCAACATGCAGTAAGACAGTCATACCTGAGGATGTCTGGCTGGCTGCCCAGAAAGTTCTCTCTAAGCTTTAGCTTATTTCTTTAGCCTCAGTTCAGAGCTCATAGCAGGTTATTTGTAAACATCAAGGGGTTCCATTTCTCTGAGGTGGTCACATATTAACCAAGCTTGATGTAACTGAAGAGAATAACAATACAACTAGTTGACATTGAGAGAGAAATAGAAAAGGTAATCCAATGCCTAATCTCTTCCTGTAGGCACTGATTAGAGAATACCAAGCATTGTTATTTAGAGGCTTCTTGGTAAGCATAAAGTTAAATTAGGAGTGTTAATAATAGGAATTCAATATTTAATGTTATCATATTAAATTACCCTCAGAGATAGATCATCACAATAGGTTATAATTGAATCTCATGGCAGGGTATCTATTTTGTGTGCAAGGTAATTCCATTCTGATATTAAAGTAAATTTTTATCACTGAAACCTCTCTAATTCTGTGTATTTTTAAGTTGTTACTATAACTGCTATTGTGGGAAATGGTTTGGTGGAAGAAGGCCTAACTGCAGCTGTTGCTAGTGTTAGGTACTTATGTCTGATTTTTTAATTTTTGAATTCTCCAGTTATTCTAGTTGTTTAACTTTATAAACAGTAATGTAATTAAATTTCATGATTATTTACAATTTAAGCATTTAAACCATAGATCTAGGCACAGCATTTCTACAGAATAGGACATGCAGGTTACAGGATTTACTTATGGTGCCATTACCCAATATAAATGCTTAACAGGTGGCTTTTAATTAATTAATTTTCACAAAGCTTTACCACTTGTAGATAGTACTCTCATTTCAACTTTCAAAGTTATAGTTGTATATATTTGTAGAAAATTTCATTCACTATTAGTGAATTTCATTCACTATTCACTATTTAAGCAAAGAAATTATACTTTGCTTAAAAGTCTGATGACCGATAGGATGATGTTGAAGAAGACTAAATTTCAGGTGTTACTTTGTGAGTTCACAATCTTCATATTAATTGGTGCCTTATGACACTATTGGAGAAGGAATGGCAACCCTTGTATTTTTGACTCAAGAATTCCATGGACAGAGGGGCCTGGTGCGCTACAGTCCATGAAGTCAAAAAGAGTCAACCATGGCTGAGCAACTGAGCACATATAGCACTATGATTTACTTCAGTAACTGACCCCATTTCCCAGATGAGGGACCTTTGCTATTCTAAGTTTGATGATGTTCTTAAGATCAACAAACTAAAGAGAGAAGCAGAACTTGGAGTCAGATGTTCTGATTCTAAAGCCTACCAACTTTCCAGTTTTTTTTTCATTCTTATAAATAATAGCAAACATTGCTGTGCAGTATATCATATTTTCCTTTAAAATATTTAATCAAACTCTTTGTACAATTATTTGTATATATAATAAGAACTAACTCTAGTTTCTATTTTTACAGTTTGCAAATTTAAATTATTTCAAAATTATTTATTTCTATAATAATTCCAAAATAGAAATAATCTAGAAAATAATTATTTCTAAATTAATTATTTGCAAATCTAAATTAAATATTTCAAAGATATTGAAATCTTTCACCATGTTGAAGAAATTGAAAGCACATTATAGACTACAGGGGGGAAAAATGTTGAAATACTTTATTTTGTAAAAAATATACATTCTTACACTGCTATAGACTGAATGTTTGCGTCACTCCAAAATTCTTGTATTGAAGCCTCAACCTGTTTGGAGATGGGACTTTGGGAGATGATTAGGTCATGAATGGAGAATGCTCATGAATGGGATTAAAGCCCTTTTAAGAGAGAGTCCAAAGAACTCCCTCCTGGCCTTCCACCCTGTAAGAACACTGAGAGAAAGACTGCAGGCTGTGGGCCATGAAGCAGGCCCTCATGTGACACCGAATCTGCCAATCTCCAAAATGACAAAATATAAATTTTTGTAGTTTATAAATCAGCCTATGGTATTCAGTTATAGAAGCCGAGACTGAGACATATATGGACGTGTAAATGTGTATTTTTTAAATGCCAGATTTTCTTGCAAAATGTTCTGTTGGGGAAATGGGTCAAAGTGGTGACATTTGCTTTATATAAAAATATTTTCCAGATTATTTTATATTCATTAAATATTACTCTCTGACTTGCTATATGCTAAATACTGAATAGCGGAGTGTTCTGATTCCAGGTACATGGCCAGCTGAGCAGGTGAAGACCACTTCTTTTGTCAATAATATATAGCATACCTATTTATAATATAACAAAACAAACTTTTTATAGAGAGCACATTCATAAATGGAAAAGGAAATCCACAAGTCCTAGAAATAACCTTGGAATTAAAAGCATAGGCATAGCTGTGCATTTTGAGACATTCTAAAATGTTGCCAAAATAATCTAGAGGTCTGGGAACTAATTCCAGGTTTTAAAGGCTTGGCAAATAAGTTTGGAAGCCTACTTGGAATGAAAGATATGACCTCAGACCCAGATGAGTTTGAGAAGAGGAAAACTGAAAACCTTGAAAATCTTTCCATGCAAAACAAGGTGTGGGTGACATAGAAAAGTCCTACTCAGTGACTCGTAGAAGCAGTAAGGAAGATTTCCATGACCTGGAGCTCTCATTATGGGGAAAGGGGCCTGAGTATTAATCAGATAAGTTTAAACTCAAAATCCAGTCAACCTGCATTTTTATTTTTATTTTTTTTTACACATTCCACATAGAATAGTAAACAAAAGTAAAAATTTTTACTGTCTTAAAATCAGATTCTCAAGAAGCAAACTCTGAAATCAAGCTATATAGGGAGAAAGTATACTGGGGCATGGCTTCAGGAGCATGAGTGTGCGGGTGAGGAGAGACAAGGACAAATTTGGGACTGTGATGCCGCCACAAATAAAGGCCACCATGGATCAGGAGACCTGAGTCCAGCACGGCCCTTCAGAGTTGCCCTAAATAGTGGGCTGGGCCTTTGTATCTCTGTGTTGATGGGAGGAGAGCAAAGCCCTGAGTCAGGTAGATTTTTACAGCCAAGAGAAATCTGTGTGGAGGAACAAGACTATGAGCTATCAGCAGGTAATTCCCTTGGCTGCTGGAAGATACATGTCTCCATTCTGAAAGTAATGTGCTGCATTTTCTAGCACCCGTGGCTTTCCCCACCATCCATCCTTATGCTGCTCTGATCTACCTTTATATAAAAGGTTAATCCCATCTGGAAAATTAGATAATTTGATTGCTCTCTTCCTGGAGAAACTGTCAAGGGAAAGTTATTGGAACAAACTATAGCCCCTACAGTCTCTTCGACTAAAGCTTGTGTTTGGGCCATAGCCGGTATGTGTCACCTCCCCTATTACCCTTCTAGATTCCTCTCACCTCAGTGAAGCTCCTCTGCATGTTTTGGTAGCTAATGTGTTAGGGTGACCCAAACGCTCATCACTAGATCTCTTTATACTAAGCAATTCTCAATCTTAGCTCCCGTACTTGTAAGTTAGCATCAAAAGTCACAGGGAAATTACCAAAAGATGTGAAAATAATCTTCCCTGCTACATTTCCCAATATTATATCTTCTAATTATCATGATCAGCTACTGATATCAAAATGTGATTTCTGTCCTTACATGATAGCCTCATGGCACAAGTAGAAAAAGAAACCAGCAGAAAGCGGGGCTTAAAGTTTACTGGTTCTTATACTATTTCCTTGTAGAAGAGTTTTCCTTTTTTGAACCAAGACCTCTTGGTTCATAGCATAGATTCTGGGGATAGAAATCATGATTTTCCAAATGGAGCACTAGAAATTATGGTAACAAAGTTATTCCAAGTTGAACCTTAGGTACTCAGACTTACATATTTTTACCTCTTGAGGACATAACACTATATAAAAGAGTTACTGATTTAGATTATACACTACATCCTGGAGAATGGTACTCTATTCTCCCTGCCATCATCTCCAAGCAGATATTTCAGCTTTTGTCTTCTAGCCATTTATTTTTGTCTTAGATTCTGAGGAATATGGTAAATTATAGGGTCAGTGGCTCCTATCCTAAGGCACCAACATATTGACATAGACTTACACTGAGGGAGAGGCAGAGCTGCAACAGTGGGCAACGCAGGGGTCCGGGCCATCTGTTCCTGCAGCCCAATCTTGTCCTGCTGTCCTAGTTGTACCTACAACTGGATATATTAGTTTTCATGACTATTACTGCTGCATCTGTACAATCTAATGACTTGAATTTTCTGAGACCTCAGTTCATGGCGTGTGGCTCTAGCCATACAGTCATGTGATATCTGATGGCCAACAGCACTTCCTCTACCAGAATCTCATAGTATTCTGGCAGATTTTTTTTTTTTTAATAGTGTATAATTCTTTGTTGTAGATAGCAGGAAGTTCTTCAAGCATCACAGGGGTCTCTGTTGCTATTCTTCTGTTGGGGATTTGCTTACACTCTACCAAGGGGTGATACCTTTGTCAACACAGACGCACTGACTACTGTGGTTTCCTTGGTCACGTGGCCTAAGCAGTAGGGCTGCTCAGACAGCAAACTGTGGACGTGTTGCAGAGCCCTTCCCTGCTCAAACTCAAATCGGAAGGTAAACTTTCCAGGCGTTTGGTGAAAGGGACAAATAGTATTCCAAGTGTGCGATGTTCTGTCTCCAGAATCTAAAGATGCCTGCTAGGAATTGTCTCCCTTTCTAGTACTGGGAGGCACAGGAGACTTGAAACATACATTGTCCTTTGTTTTAGAGGGGAACTCTGGTTATGCCCCAGACCATTTGATTCTTCAAAACCTCTCCAATGCAGCAGGCCCTTGAATTCTCGGTGTTTATCTCACATCTTCTTGAGCGGTTGTGCATTACAATTACCCACCCTTTCTTACTCCTCTCTTGTGAACAACCTAATATTATTGAAGCTGTAAACCAATGGGAAACTCTACAGAATGTTTAGGACGTCCAAGTCCCTATTATGATTGACAGAGGAAGAGGGATTTAACGTAGCTCTGGGAATAAGCTGTGAATATAAACTACTCTGACTCTACCTCATGATGGAGATAGAAAACAACACCTTCACCTTGCAATTGCTATTATATGTTCCCAAGACTGTGTTAATTGCTCTAACAAAGATAGTATAGCTACTCCAGTAGCTATACTTGGGGCTATTCTTTGCTTCTGCGAAGTTTGCAGTAATAGAGCATAATCCTTCAGAATCCATCTGATTTTTATAAGTGCTAGATAAATCCTTCAGCAAATGATGAATTAAATGGGTATGTAATGAGGTTCACTACTCTGCATTTTTTAGATATTTAAAGGTGGTGTTAATTTTTGCATTCAGACAAGATTTTTTGGTAAGTTTAATCTCTTTTCTCACGTGGGCAGATTCAGATGTTTCTGCTAGACTTCTCCTATATTATAGCTTCTCCTTTATTATAACTTTAATCCTGAGACCAAGGTACACATGTGGGAGTTATGGCAATGACTGTGTCTCTCTATTCCAATTGTACATACTGGTGAAATAAACATTAATTGCATTTATGGACTCAGTGGAATCATAGCTAATTATGACAAGGCTAGATTCAATTTATCATCTGTTATAATATGCATCCGCCCTGAGAGGCCACAGTGACTCTTTGAGTTCACTGGTTATCGTTGCTAACTTGGTCTCTGTTTCCCAGCAGTCCTCTATCTATTCCCATTTCCCTGGTGTATTTTTATTCAAGTGAGCGGACATAGGTCTCCTCGTGGGAGGACTGGATGAATCATAACTATGCACTGGTTGCATCGCAGTTTCCTTCCTCTTGCAAACTTGGTCTTTATATCAGTCAGTGTCATTCCAGGTTTGAAAACTGGCTCAAGTCCCAAATCTAAGAAAGGATCATTATTTTTTTATTGCACCAGATGCCCTCCACCTCCAAATCATCCGCAATTTATTATTTTGATTATATAGATTGAGAAATAGCATTGTTGGCTATCTCTATGACATTTTGATTTTTGTAACCATCTTTATATCTCTTCATACATCTGTCTCCACTGGCTTGCACTCTGACATTGCTATTCTTACTGATTATGCTTCGCCACCAAGCCTTAATACGTTGATGTTTTAGCACTCTCTCAAACTATTAGGGAGTCAGTATCTATAGCAGTATCATCCCTTTTAAGCCCCATAACACAGAAGACATTGTTTAGCTTCTCAAAATTGCTGATGTCCTTACCAACAGGATATTCTTTTTGTTTTCCTTGCATATTTGTATTTCCCTTTGTTCTATAGGAGAAAACGAATATTTTTGTTTTATTGGAGTATACTTGTTTTAAACTGTTGTGTCAGTTTCAGTTGTATAGCAAAGTAAATCAACAGGATATTTTGTTTCATCACTTGCATAAACAGTTTGTTCCAGCCTCTGCTAGAGAATATACTTAGCTAGTGGCTTTTCTGAATTTCATAGTCATTCCATCCTAGTTTCACTTCTCAGAGCCATTTTACCCAGACCTCTACCACTTTCCATGGTAACTCTTGCATTTTTACTTCAGATTGAGAAAGCCATTGCTTTTCCCAAGCTTCTAAGAGTCAAATTAGCCACCATTAGCACTATCTCACTAATTTATTGGGGGATGCAGGGTGTTAGATCATGCCTTAAGAAAGCAATTCCGTATCAATGAACACTCTCTTATGTAAATTTGCTTTCCATTTACCATATTCCAGCTCTCAACGTCTTTTTTCTTTGTATCTCCCAGTACACATTGGCTGGGTCCTGCAACGCCTTCAGGTCATAGTGCTTTTTCTTGAGAGGCCCAGCAGTTCTCTGGCTCTGTTACATTGTGATTTGACCTTAGTATGGGCTTGGTGGCCAGCTCTGAAGGTGGCTGTAAATCCAGAGAGGGGTGCCACCTGACTTGCAAGACAGAAAGAAGCTTCTGTATTGTCTTTAAGCAAGAGGGGAGTGTTAATCTTATTAGAGATAAATGAGGTATTTCCACTGCCCAAAGAGCTTAGGAAATCTGAGATTTCAAGCTCTTGAGCATATCAACTCTTATGTAGGTTAGAAAGTCTGAGTCATCTAGAAATCCATGTACATGGTCTGAATTTCATATAACTATTTTAATGATTTCAAACAAATAATTTCATCTCTATTCAAAAATAAATTTAATGAATGAAGCTTTTTAAAATTTTTTTTAAAATACTTATCAAAGATTATAATTGTACACTATTGAGAAGTGTAAAACAAAATACAATTATTGGAGGACAATTGCTCTTCAATACTGTGAGGTATAGTTTGAGATGAAGCAATGAAGAAAGGAAGATGACCTCAACGGAGACAGGTTACCTTTATTCAGGCAAGGAGGGGTGACAGTCAGTCTAATGACCAGGCTGAGTGCATGCGGGATCAGGGAAACTTCATATTAAGGAGAGGTTTTGCGGAAGCGATAGGGGAAGATTTAGTAAGGTGGATGAACAGGGGTGGGGGGTCCTGGTCTGGGGGTGGAGGGTCCCGGGCTGATGCAATCTGCCTGGAGTACTGGGGTGGGACTTAAGGTTCAGTTTTGTCATCCCCGAAGTCAGGTGGTTCAGCAAGGGCCCTTGAGGTGTTTTCCTTTTCCAGGCCCGAGGACTTTGAAGTCTTCATCTTCTTTTCTAGGCCCAAGAACTCCTTCAAATACTGTGTTGGCCTCTGCCACACATCAACACAAATCAGCCACAGGTATACATATGTCTGAGAATGAAGTTTATTGATTGCATTTATATCCCATTCATAATCATTTAAAGTTTGCTGCATGCTAAATAAATGTACTTGTTGCCCATAAGCATGTTTTAAACATACAAGTGGACTTAACTTCACTTATAGTATTTATTTAATCATGCAACACAGTTTTAGTTTGCTACTTTTTGTTGTACGTACAAACTAGCTAATTTCAGAAGTGAATAAAACAGGTTTAGGAGCTACATCTAACTATAGTAGCCAGCAGCCTTCAAGATGGTCCCATGATCCCTACTCTCTAGTATCCATAGCCTTGTGTGGTATTCTCCCTATATATGTAGTATATCCTAGTTTTCTGTATATTGTACACATAGTATACACTTTGATAATACTATATTGCCTATGAACTTAGGTCATAAAAGACTATTGTTTCCATCTTAGGATCTCTCCTTCCCTTCCCCTCTCTCTGGAGGAAGCAAACTGCCATGTTTTCAGGGACCTTACAAAGAGGCTGACAGGAAGAAGAGCTGAACTCTGGTGAATAGCCGTGCGGGACCATGTTTCCTTGCCAACAGGCATGTGAGTGGGCTTGCAAGCAGGTTCTCCTATCCCAGGCCACTTTTAGCATGCCTACAGCAAGCACTGCTGCATAGTTTGGCTGAAATCTCTTGAGAGAGCATGAGGCACACTTTTGCTAAGCCACTCCCACATTCCTGATCCTCAGAAACTATGAGAGATAATAAATGCTTATTATGTTAAACTGCTAAATTGTGGGGTAATTTATTATGCGACAACAAATAACAAATATATCCATCAAACTAATTAATGGGAATTTATGCAGATTCATATGTTTTAAAAATTAAACTACTATATCACTCAGATATCAAAACATTATAAAATAAACATTTTTAATGCATCTGTGTTCCATAAGTGTTTTCCATTTATATGCAAATATATTGATTGGTACACTGTTCATTTTAATCTTTAAAAATCCTATGGATTTATTAGAAAAACAGCTAGACTCCAATCATCAATAAGAGAGATATATGTATTTATTAGAAATATATATATAGATATTTTAAAACTATATGCAGCCTCAAATTAAAAAAAAATAGCTCAAGTAAGCTTACGAATCAAAGCCATTTCCATCCTACAAGTGTTCACTGCTCAGTCTTCCCCATGGACTGCAGCCCACCAGCCTCCTCTGTCCGTGGAATCTTCCAGGCAAGAATACTGGAGTGGGTTGCTATTCTCTTCTCCAGGGGCTCTTCCTGATTCAAGGACTGATGCATAGCAGGTCTCCTGCATTGCAGGCAGTTTCTTTACTGTCTGAGCCACCAGGAAGTCAAAAGCGTGCACAATTTAAGATCACCAGAGAGAGTCCCTCCCCTTCCAGCAGGTGGAGACTATTGTTCTCTGTCTCACCTGTCCAAAATGTTTATAAAGAAAACAGAATAAAATTAAAACAATATTAATTTTCCTGTGTAAGAAAAATGGAAATATGCAAGAAGAATTCAGCTTCTGCTTTAGCAAGGTAGTCAGAGTCGCATTTAAAACAATGATTGCTTGCCTTCTCTCTTCTCCATCAAACTGAAGGTTTCCAGTCCAGAGAGGAGGACTTCCCTTCTCACAAAAGCTTAAAGGGTGTTGCTACCAGTTAAATTCTATGTTATGAGAGAAAACTCTTCAGTTATATGTTTTTCTAACTGCATGAAGGAATAAATTCCATTTTATAAGTGACTACAGTTAAGTAAGATGAAAAACTAAGATATTGGTTCCTTTTTCTCTTTGTATTATTATCGGGGTAGGGGGAGCAGTGGGTCGAAACAATAACAAGTCTGTTTTCTTCACAAGAAAAGAAATCAACGCTTGTTGTATATGGATATACAAGTGCCTGTGGTAATATTTCTAATTTAATTGACTCTCCCTCTTTTGTTCAATGTAGAGATGGTTCTCTAATAAAGCCAAGAACTAAAGAAGAGGATATTTAGATTCTAGTTTTAGTATTTTATCCAGATTCTAGGTGTTGTTGCTCTGATAATTAATAAAGCTAGGAAACTATCACTATCCCATTTGCACTCACAAGTTTTCTCCATTTGCACACATAGAATTGAGGTTTATATATTTTAGGTAATTTTCGGAGGAAAAGAGAACAGTAAAATCAGAAAACTTGAAAGAAGCCATAGCATTGTTGTCAGAATAAAGTTTTCTAATAGAAATATAAGAACTCATTTTTTTTTTTCTAAGAACTCATTTTAAAGTTTCAAATTTTGATTCATTAATAAAACTAAAGAAGAGAGAAGGATAAAGAGCTCTGTTAGAAGTGATGCAAAAGGAAAGCATGGAGATGTATTTTGGGGCAAAAGCCATGAAGGGAATTGTGTTATTTTGTAGATAGACAAATATAGAATGATACAGCTTTAAACTATGCAAAATTAAGAAATGAAAGAGAGTAGCATATTTTAAAACATGCATTATTGATTTGAGCTAAGGAATTTATTATGGATTACTCTTGAGGGTTTGCTATGTATTTTAGAGTGCAGAATGATCAAGCCAGGTAATTGGGGAACTCGCCAGGAATAGAAATTGGCTGCATATATTAAACATCACATCTCTGTATTTTTAGGATGCTCTCCAAAAAAGCTCCTCAATCTTAGAGTACATGGAATCTTGAGCAGTGATTGTGTTACACTGCTTTGCATGGAATTCTTGGCAATAAATAGCTATGGGTTATTGGGCAGCTTGTCAACCACATATCATATATTTGTTCTTCTAGAAAGAGAAACTTATTTCCCAATGGGGAAGTGAAATCTACAGCAGGGATTCATTTTGGAATGAAATAGAACACTATGGAACAAGATGTGAGTTTCTTATTTGCCCTCTGAGGTGTCAATTTCTTTTATTGGATTGGCTACATTTTTCTTCTTTTTAATTGTATCACATTTCTTATTTCTAATCTTATATACTTTAAATTAAACTGGGAAATTTACTTTCTTTGTGTAAAGCGCGATTAACTTACTGTGAACCGCAATGAGGGAGTAGGTGGCTGGAAGTAAGCCAGAATTCAAGGAAAAGGAGTGTGAATGTGAACTCTGTATTTTCCATCTTAGCCTTGCTCTCTTGCTGACAGCATCAGAGAGGTGAGGCGAGCAAAAAGCAGCTGTGGAAGCAAGCAACCAAGCACTGAGAACTGAAATGAATCAACAGCACCAGTTTTTAACTAAACAGGTTAGAAAAGCAGAGCTATTCATAGCAAGCTATTAAATGATGTGGAAACCATTTGAAGGCTTAAGGTTTAGGAAACCAGAGTGGAAAATAATATTGAAGATGCTTGAAGAAATGTAGCAAGATTGAGATAACACTTTTAAAACTGTAAGAGAAGCCTCCATGCATGAAGCTGTTACTGATACTTTCGTTTGTAATTCTGCATCCTTATAGGAGCACTATGTAAAACAGTAAATCTTGCTTTTAAGCAAACAGTAATTTAAAATTTAACGACTCAATGTGAGATAGACGGCTCCATGTACATTATACTGGCTTTCAGGGTACTCTCGTATATTCCTCCCTAAAACTCTTAGTCTAGACTTCAATGTCTCAAGATAGTTCTTCTAGAACCCTACTTTATTGATCTTCAACTTTACCTTCATCCTATTTTTGCCTGGCATATCACTTCTCCTGTCATAGCCTGGTTGCTCTAAAAAATTCAGCCCTTCACTATCTCTACTCTATGAAGTCTTCTCTCTGATCATCGTGTCCTCTTACTCATGAGTTTCCTCTGCCAGGACTCCACTGACGTGCTCCTGTTGACTTTCTGCTGTCACTCAATCCATTGATGTCCTTCCTTCTGACCTTAACAAGTTTTTAATCCCATGATCAGACACTGTAAAAGTACTTACTACAACCCAGTTGAAATCCAACTCTCTGCCTACCTCATCCTTGCATCTCGAAGCTTAATGTGGCTGTAGGAAAATATACAGCCACAGTAATTCTTTGTACTTGAAATTCTTGATCATAAACCTTACCTTGACTTTAACACTGTCCTGCAGTCATTCTATATTCCCCTCATTCACTGGTTGGCCCACTCTCACCAGTTGGCCCACTGGGTGACCCCCATTCTGATGCCTACTCCTCTCTAATAACTCCTTCACCATCCTCAACCTCTCATGATTATTAATTCACAAAATTAAGTAATCAAAAGATCATTTCTGTAGGTGCCCCCAACATCTAATTACAGATGTACTTCTATGCTGTTTTCCTCTTGCTATGGGTTAGCTGTTTACATTTTCTATCAAAAACTAATACTATATCTAACCTTGATCACACCTACTGAAGAACATTGCTCCAGCAATTTCTCTCCATCTCATTTATATCCTCGTTTTTTACTTCCCTACTAAATCATTTTAGCCATATAAAATGATGTTACTTCTCCTATTAAAAACAAACACGCTTATCTTAGCACCACTTTCCTTTATACCTACTACCCCAGGTATATATTTTCTTGGTTCCCTTCACAGGAATAGGGTGATATTTTACTGTAGATTCTGCTCTTCCTCCAATTTCCTCTTGAACCTATGTTATTCAGTCTTCCCCTCTCATCTTTTGACTGAAACTGATTTTCACCATCACCAATGAAGTCTAGTACTCTAGTATTAGTAAATACAGCATTTAGTGTGCAACAGTCATATTTTATATGCTTGGTAACTCTTTTCCCTTGACAAACTATCTTCCTTAGGCTTCCAGGGCAACCATGGTTGTTGTCATAATTGTTGTTTGATTTCTATCTTATTCACTTGTTGCTAGAGCTCAGTCTCCATGGTGATTTCTCTCAGTTTCATAACCAGTTTGGAAGCCCCATTTCTTATCTATACTCATTTGGTAATCCCATGTAATCTTATGTCTGCAAAGTCTATGATATGAGGAAATGTGTTTGCTAATTCCCAAATATACCCCAACTTAGCTGTCCAAATTCATAGATACAGTAGCCTACCTGATAATTCCACTTCTAAAATGTAAATATATTTAAAATTGAACACTTGATCATCACTCTCCAGTCTAAAAGGGAAAAATGAGCTGTTCTATCCAAATTCTTTCCCATCTATCTTAGTTGACAATAGCTTAATACTTCTAGTTGTTGGAGATCAACACTTGGAGTTGACCTTAATTTCTCTTTCTTTATCTCAAACCAGCCTGTCAAAATTGCTTGTTGGCTGTACTTTCAGATAAAACCTTAATTGGACAATATCTCCTCCCCTTCCCTATTACTACTCTGACCCACTATGGTCTTCTCTGGGATTCTGCAGTAGCCTCCTGTCTTGTCTCTGATTCCATCCCTGCCATGCACTCCCTTAAAGTTTATTCTCCAATATTTGTCAGATTGATCATGTAGACCATGTCATTCTTACGTTAAATGTGTTAACATTTCCTTGTTGCTTTTTGAGAAAGCTGTGAAGACCACACAGAGGTCTGCAAGCCTTTATGTCATTGACTCCCTATAATTGTCTATCTCGCCTTTCTCTTGTTCATGGCACTGGGTCCACATTGCAACTCCTCAGATATTCCAGACAAACCCCTCACATTGCACCATCTATTCTCTTTGTCTGAAACTTTCCCCTCTAAATATCTCTAGGGCTTTCTATCTTACATCCTTCTAGTCTTTGCTTAAAAATCCCCATCTCACTGCAGCTATTTAAAACTGTAATTCCCCCCTCTAAGTTCCACATATCCTGCTATGCTTTTCTATTGCACTGATCATAAGCTAATGTAGTATACTACTTTCACTTATTTATTTTTGTTTCTTGTTTAATATCATAATCCCCATAAAAGATAGGGTCCACCAAGGCATTAGTGTTTGAGTCTGTTCACTTATGCATTGCAGGTTTCTTGAACTGTGTCTATAAGTAGTGGATATTTAATACAGATTTGTCAGAAAAAAAAAAAAAAGATTCAGTTAATGGTAACAGGATTAATTTAGAGTCAGATAAATGGATTCAACATCAGACCATTACTTCCCTCATTCACTACTGGCACCAGGAGAAAGTTACTTTAACCTCTCTAAATGTGTAGAATGTGATAATAAGAAACCATACTGATCACTGCAAAGATTGGATTTTTGAAGTACAATGTAAGCACACAGTAATAATAACAATAATTATAATAGCTTATTAAACACATGATAGCCATTTTGTTATTGCAATTGTGTTTGTAAAAAATAAAACTACCTAGACCTCATTAATTAATTTGTAAAAGTGAATATTCTCCACACTTGTATGAGTTTGTTCTATTGCCAAAAATCTGGAAACTATATTGTATTCAGCAGATGAAGTAGGGCTTTCAAAGCCTAGGATTTCATATTGTTTATCATTGTACTTTGTGTATTAACAGAGTGGATATTCAAATAGTCCATTAGAACTGAATCAAATTGGCTAGAAAATAAGACCAATGAATAAATCACTTCCTTATTATTTTTAATAGTCTTATATAGAAGGGAATTATCTTGGGTGTTCCCTTGCATTCGATGCAAACAACAAAAACTTATCTTTCACCTGTACATCCACTGAGTATGTAGGGGATTTAAATGATTCATCCCTGCTGTCTCATTCCCAGGCTATTCCTAGATCTTTACTGAAATTTTTGGTTGATATAAATAACAAAGGTAGTTGAGGTTGACTGAGTTAGAATCTAAACTCTAAAAGCAGCCATTTATCCAATAGAGATACATCAAAAAAGGAGAGAGACTGCATGGAAAAATCACATTTGCAGAACAGAAGATTTTCATGATGCTGTTTATTCTATTTTGATTTCTCTTAGAAGCCATTCGAGGGAACTTTGAGATCAAAGAGTGAAAACATTGCACTGGCCGTAATCAGCAGAAAGGCTACCTGCTTGTCTGAGTGACTTTGTACCGTTTCCCATACATGGAAATCCCTACTTTCCTGCTGCCTCTACACATCCTTCAACTTTAATAGGTTTCTAAGCACTCAGTCATTGTTATTGCGTCTGAGGCTGACCTGGACATTCTGGCTTGACTCCTTTATACTTACACGATCCTTCTTCCTCTTTGACAGTGCCTATTCTTATAGATTTCAGTCATTTGTTCCCTGTCCAGGGCTATGTTTTCAGATTTAGGTCCAGCTACATATCAAGGCGATACTGCCAATGCACCATTCTCCTGCTGGCGACCTCTAGCAGATTTAGTTCATCTCTTAGTTTCTTTTACCAGTCCTGTCCATTGAGTAGTAAAACCAGTGAGTCTTTTACAGTCTTTTATTAGCTGACTGACTCCTTTCTCTTCCCCATAACAGCAGTATTGTCATGCAGCATTCAAGCATAGGCTCTTTGGAAAAATCTACTCTGGTGATTCCTATATAAGGAATACAGATTTCCAGTATAATTAAAGATGATGAGTCCCTAGCAATATAATCACAAATTGACCTCTATAATGAAAAACAAAACTTATATAAAATAGTCAATAACTGCTCTTCTTCATTGTTTTACCACAGAAGAGAGTTCCTTCACAATATGCTAACTGGATATTAACATATTAGAAATTATAAAATCTGTAATTTAATTTAAAATACAGCAAGCGCACAGTATAAAACAGGTGAGTTGATGTAAGGTATACTCTAAGGCTAGTGATACTTAGAACTGCTCAGTTGGTAAAATTTGTCTATTTTTGATTAGCCCAATAAATGTTAGAAATTTGTGCTCTCTCTGATGAAGTTTATGGTAGTTGATAGTTGTAGAATGGCTAAGATATTCTAAAGATAGATGACAAATGTGCATGAACAACCATGCATCTAGGGAGTCCAGTAGGAAAAAAAAAACTAAAATTTGATTCATAAAAGATCCTACATTTAGAAATGGAAATGGAGAATTTTGGTTTGCCAACTGCCAGTAATCAAGATCACAGAATCCCACTTCTGGAATCTTGTCAGGTGTGTCTCTTGTAATTTTATGCAAGTTGTGTTCAGATAGATAAATGACCAAAGAGATGTGGCTTCCTAATTTAGAACACAGGTTCTATGAATTATTTTGTGATTCTTAAATTTACTTAATGTCTGAATATATGATGAACTTTGGTCTGATAACTATTTTCATTATAACTTGATAGCAAGCTTGTAGAAGCACATTAAAATTTATCCATTTCAAATAATTTAAATTATCTAATAAAAGATGCTAAGAGTTGTCATGTCAAATTGACTTAATTTAATTTATTTTTAATCAAACAGGATGAAGGTGACTTAAAAAATGATTTATAAGATGGAGGTAAGAATTCTAGGTCTGAGGAAGAGTATATGTACAAAGAAATTTATAATCAGATAAATAATTATAGTCCAAATGGAAAAATTTGTTTGTACAATGGTAGGTTGGATGAGTGGAATCTTTTATTCAGTATAATCCAGTAGGTTTTAATTAGCTAATTTAGAATTTGTTTATGAAAATATATGTATTTTTTTGTTGCCAAATTTGAGAAAGCTAGATTATTTCACTGAAGGATGAGTCAAATAAAAATTATACACATAATTAGAAATGTTAACATGCTGTAATGACAGGAAAATGGAATATTTGGACACCTGATGCATAATGCTCATTTATTTTCCCTAATCACAGGGCTCATTTGAAAGATAAGTAATCTGTTTTTCAGGCAAGAAGATCAGAAAATTACCCCTCTGATTTTTGGCTATGTGTTCAGATATAGAGCAATCTTAAATTCTGTCTTTCAGTAGGGAAAAAAAATCCTAGAAAACAGGAAGTAATGGAAAATTATCTTCAAGGCTGTTTAAAAGAAAGATTCCTAAAAAGTGGGAATTCCCTTTATGCCTCCTTAAATGATTGTCACAATCACAAATAGTTCTGATCCCTTTTCTTCCAACTTCTTAAAGAGCAAAACCTGACTGCATATCAGAGCATAAAGCTTGGTATCAGGGCACAAAAAATTTCTTTCATATGGTGAGTCAGTCTCAATATTTCCTTGAAAAGATAAAAAATGAGTTGAGATTGGAAAGTATAAATAGTAATACAATCAAAGACTGAGCAGAATGAGGGAAAGAATTATAGACTAGTTTATGGCCCTTAAACCTTTGAGAAATATCTGACTTACATGAAATTGTCATTAAGAATGAGTTAGGATAAAAACAAAAACAAATGAAGTGACAAATATATGCCTCATTTTATATTCTACAGATTCAATGATTTTAAATAGATAGATATATTCACCAACCTCCCACAAAAGTTTTGAAACAGTTTATGTCAAAAACATTTAATATTAAGAAAGTTTCCATCATATGCTATAGTCATTATTTTATTCAATGCAGTTTCTAATTTCCTTATTTTGATTGAATTTTTTTCATGTTTCAACTACATATTTTATCTAAGCATCCAGCTTTTACATTTTTTCTCTTCCGGAAGGTCTTGCACAAACTAAATGTGAGGAAAAAAATTATATACAATTCTAAATAGCTTGATTTATGTTTTCAGATATATACCTATAGATTTTCCAGCCTATATAAAATTGGTGGTTTCAATCTTAAATACATATTACACCGGTTCTAGACAAAATGGTAAGTCTCTTCTTCAATTCCACATTATTTTTTTCACTATCAAATTAGAAATTTGGTCTATTTTAATTCAAACATGTAGTCTAATTTTACCTTATACAGATTTTTTCCTGTAATTTTCTTATTTCAAGATGCTTTATTATCTGTACTGAGTCTTATTATTATTTTTATAAGTTAAAATTTGACACAGTAATCATGGAAGTAAAATTCATGTTATCTTTTAGAACCTCAGTTTTCTCACTTGAAATGTAGTGAAGCTCATGAGTAGCCACGTATGGTGTACTTTAATCATAGTTTTATACCTATGAAAAGAGTTTTACTCCTGCTTACATTCTTAGTAGGCCAAGAATACACTGTTTTAGTTAGACTTTCCATCTACATCGTTAATATATAACATGCTCTGGCAATGAGACTCTGCTTTGGAAGAGGGAAAAGACAAACAAATTGAAAGTTAAAAATCTATTCCTTGTGATATCTGTATTTTTACCTTTCACATTCATTTTGCAGTCATTATATTTTTGACAAATAACATAATATTTCCATGCACAATGGAAAAACTCTCTGCATCAGAAATATATTGTGAGCATTGAATACTTTACCTACAGCTAAATATGGTTGAAATAACAGTGACAGGAACAACATCAACAGTAATGACGCTTATATATCATTTACTAAGTGCCAGACACTATATTGAATTTTTGTTTCCATATGAGGAAGGCGTAATTATTTTATCCACATTTATATTAGGAAAAAAACTGAAGCACCAGGTGGTTAGGTGAATTTTTCACAGTCACCTAGTCTGGAAGTAACAGGATCACTTCCAGAATCTCCAGCTCCAGACTCCACTTTTTAAATAATGAATAAATTGTGAATTCTGAAGAAGGAGACAGCCTGAAACTCAGAGTAAAAAATCTGCTCAGTTCAGAGACAGCAAAAGTCAGTACTGCAATTAATCTGACTGTGATCACAGATATTGGTAATTCAGCTGCTAAATTCATAGGAAATAATCTTTCCCATTGCAACTATGTAATGTCCAAATGATTTCCTTTCTTTTTGAGACCACTATCATCCTACTTTGCTAATCTCACCTTATGAACCAAGCTCAGCATGATGCTCAGTTATTATCCTCTATCTCCTCACAACAGCAACCAATCCTGAGCTCAAACCTACTTTCCTCCCCCTTACAAATCACAGTCAACCCAGAGCTGATTTTTCCTGTCCCGTATCCTCCTTAGAATCAATCATGGGGAGTGCCAAACTTACCAAAACCCTTCCTAACCCCACCCCTGTACCTGGATACCACAAGGACCTGTGGCATACAGTCTACCTTGATGTTACACATCAATAAAAATATTTTTGCTAGACTGCAGGTGTGTCCCTCAGACAGGCTCTAGTGGTACAGCGTTATAGAACCATTCTTTCAAGTTTACCTGCTGCTTACTAAAACTCCAGTGTGACTATTCTAGTACCTATATTCATCTACTGGTAAATATGAGCAAGTTATTTATTGAGGTGAAGTTACCTATCTGTAGAAGAATAACAGAATCCATTTCTCGAAGGAGTTTGTAAGAATTAAGTGGAAAAATATATCTGTATGGGCAGAGCCTAAATTAGGATAAGCAGGGAATAAACATTGATCATTATTATTGTTTACACGTAACATTATTCATTTTTAACTGACATTTTTCCAAAACTGATTTGAATTGGGACATTTATACAGATATAGAAATAGATATTTTTGTGATCTATAGGTAAGTAATAGATAGATATGAATAGATAACAGCTGTCCCTCAGTATTCACAGGAGATTGGTAATAATCTTTCTCAAATATCAAGTTCTAGAGACGCTCAAATGCTTTATATACAATGGTATAATATTTGTGTATAACCTACAGATAGCCTCCCTTATACAGAGAATTTAAGTTTTGCTTTTTGGAACTGTCTGGAATTTTTTTCTGCATATTTTTTATCCACAGTTATTTGACTCCATGGATATGGAACCTGTGGATTTGGAGGGCCAACTGTATTGTAAAAGAGAAAATATCAGGATAGTATCCTACTGGCTTAAGTTTAGGCAGTAAGATAAATAGAGAAAAAAAAACTTCATTCAGAAATACATCTCATAAGATTATCTTCAATAGATTAGAAAGAAAGCTATATTTAACACAACCCTTCAGCTTATTTTTCCTTTTTTGTGTTTTATGCAGTTTGTTCAGAGTACCTCAAAATTCAACACTTAGGAAAAAAAATAGTATATACTTTGAAACATTTTATTACATGAACTGATTCATTCATTCTCTCATCAAATTGCTGTGTTGGTTTACTTCTCTTCCTTGGTTCTTATCTCGTCGCAACAAAAATTTAGATCCATGGGCTAAAAGTTTTAAAACAATAGACAAGTTGCAGCTCAGTTACAGCTCAAGCAGAGAGAATATTAGACAGATATGCCCAAGACATGGGAGCAGGCAGACCCCAAAGGAGTTACCCTAATGTTTCCTCTTGGCTTCCCCCATTTTACACCTCCCATCTCCTCCTTTTGGTTGTGCCCATGCAAAATAGGGCTTGTACCCACCACCAGTCAATGAAAGGGAATGCAAACGGGCATATGCTCAAGGCCAATTGACAGTTGCAAGTTAGATAACAGTGGGCTCTGTTGTGTATGTCTTCCCATAATTCAGTCTGTTATACTCAGATATATACATGTGCAGGATACTTATGAACACTTAATGTAACTCCTAGCAGCCGAAGGTTACTTGAGATAACTGCTATGGTTAGTTTGTGTCCACTGTGTGCCTAGGGCCCAAGTGCAGGCTTGAAAAAGTCTCCGTGGTCATTTTGTAGCATGTACGTGAGCTCTCCTGGGTGTGTCTGGGATGCGGGAGAGAGATCAGCTTTCACCCCTTTCAATCAGGCTACCCCTCGCTGCTCACGCCTAACTCTGTACCTAACAAAATCCTTATTAGGTCAGATTGTATGGTGAGGCTAGCTGTGGAAGAGGTTGTTTTTTTTTTTTCTCTTACACTGATACTGCATTTTGTTTAGGAAAGTTGTCTTCAAAATAATCATTAGATAGACTTGCATTTTTTATTCCTATGAAATACATATTCCTGTTACTTTCCATAGGCTAAAAAAAGGGAACCTGGTTGTACAAGTTGGGGGGCTTCCTTTCCACTTATATTACCTATTCAGGGTCAAACATAGTTTACTAAAAGTAGCTCTGCTGAACAAAAAGTTATGAGAACACTGAGTTATAACACTAAGCTATAAAAGATATACTACCCACAACATTCTGCCAGCAAAAATATAAATTTGAGGATAATTTTTGAAAATAAAATTCATCTAGAGTTCCATCATTGTTTGTTGTTTGGTCACTCAGTCGTGTCTGACCCTTTGTGACCCCATGGACTGCAGCACGCCAGGCTTCCCTGTCCTTCGCAAACTTCCAGAACTTGCTCAAACTCATGTCCATTGAGTCAGTGATGCTATCCAACTATCTCATCCTCTGTCATCCCCTTGTCCTGCCTTCAATCTTTCCCAGCATCAGAGTCTTTTCTAATGAGTCGGCTGTTTGCATCAGGGGGCCAAACATTGGATCTTCAGCATCAGTACTTCCAATGAATGTTCAGGACTGATTTCCTTTAAGTTTGACTGGTTTGATCTCCTTGCAGTCCAAGGGACTCTCAAAAGTCTTCTCCAACACCACAGTTCAAAATCATCAATTCTTTAGCACTCAGCCTTCTTTATGGTTCAACTCTCACATCCATACATGACTAGAGATCCATTAATAAAAATTAAATAACAAATCTATATTAGGTTGGCATTTCCAATAACTTCTTCAAAGTTAATAATTAGCCTGAGATATATGATGTATGCTGAGGGATAGACATGGAAACGGTCTATGCTTTCCTGACGTACTTAACACATTTGTCTCATCATTAAACTGCAAAACCACATTGTTTGGGGCACTAAAATTTCCCATAGAATTAAATATTCATAATGGAGAAGTAGTGTTTTAGGGAGAGTATGGAAGAGATTTTAATGGACATTTAATGTTGACTGTGTATTTTCTCTAAGTAAAATTTTAACCAGTCTCCTCCCTTCCTTTCTCTCTCTTTCACACAGGGATACGCACACACACACCATTAGTTCCTGCAGGAACCTCTTCTTTTTATGTTTTATTCTGTTTGTCTGCATTTATCAGCATAACTAATACTTGCCTTAAAATAAGAAAGCCTGTTTTCAATTCTGAATGAGTATTGTTTTGTTTGTATCTTTTCTTACAAAATGGATATTGTGTGTGTGTGTGTGTGTTTGTTTTACTTATCTAGATGTATAAATGGAATTGGGTTATGTATCTTACATTGTTTCTTTTCTTTTTTCTTTTCTTTTTTTTTTTTTGTGTGTGTTGGCATCGTTTTAAAAAGACTCATTCTTTTGGTGTGCACCCATCTAGCCATTGCTTATAACTCATGCACAGTTCTTGAGGTATATTTACCACAATTTTTTCTCAATTTGCTTATATTAAATTTAAAAGAGAAATTGTAACCTTGCAGTTGTGATGCTTTGAAATAATATATCTAAATCTTTATCATAGTTCATGATCTACTAAAGACGCTAAGTGGTAGCCAATACGAGCTTAAGATGGAGTTGGAGATAGGCTACACATTAGGATCATCTTTTAACTCTACCACCCATTACCTGTCTGACCTTAAATTACTTTATATTATTAGAGCTTCAGTATCCCTTTTGTTAAAAATGTGTGAAATCTACTTTCAGGGTTATTTGAAGATTAGAGACAATGACTATAACTGCCAATGACACATTATACATGCTTAATGTCAGTTTTAAGAAAGTGAGAGTCTTGAGTCTTAAGCTATCATTTTAGCTTCCCTGTGGCTCACACAATGCATGGAACAGAGTTTGAAATGAATATGTTGAATAAATCAATTAGCACAAATAGAGGCTAGTTTTTGAAATATGAAACTGGTAAAACACTACATGATAGAAAAAGGAAATTTGTATAATAGGTTACATTGACTCAGATGAAAACATGTGACAGGGACTTTCCCAAATGCTTTATATTGTGGTATCTCCTTTAATCTTCATTCCATCTCAACCCAGTGTGGTGGATTCTATTATCACTTTTTTTTTTTTTTTTTTTTAACAGCTAAGAAAACTAAAGCCTAGAAGGTAAAGTAATTTTCCTCAAGTTTGAATCTTGTGGGATTAAAACTAAATTGCTGGAAATAGAGAATGCACACTCCACTCCATACCAACTGCTACTTACCTTTTGAAAAATTAATTTTATATGGATGATAGAGTCTGGTTAAGGGAGATTAACTCCATTGTACTGATAGTATGCAAATATAAAAGTTCATAGTACTTGCATACATTTACAGGATGAGCTAAAAATTTAATCCCATGCATATGTTCAGCACTGATGCCACTAATGTACAAGTGTGAGAGAAGAAAGGGGAAGAAAGAAAGAGTCCTGTGGTGAAAAGTGTGTATGGGTAATAACCAGGTTCAGAAGTTTGGATTGTGTCTTGTTAGTTGGACGTCATTAAAGGTCTTAAGAAATGAGTGCATTGATAAAATTTGGCCTATTATAAAAATAATTCTGAAGTTTGTATATAGAATGCATTGAAAGAATAAAGGAATTGAATTTTAAGTGTTCAGTTAGAAAGTTATTTCAGAAATTCAGACAAGAAATGAAGTAAGTTACTGGTGTCAAAAAACTATGGATATATTTTAGAGAGAATTTCTGCAATAAAATATTTGGTAAATATTGTGTTGTTAGCAAATGAGATGGTCAAAAAAGCAGAGTAGCTTTTAGGGAAATTGAGTAAGTACTCTCATGAATGCATCACCTTTAGGATGTCCTTGTGATATCCTTTGAGGAGAAGGCATCAACTGGGGAGTTAGGTGTACTTAAGTTGAATTATATTTAAATTGAGTTAAACTGGGCTATTGCAAATAGTGCTGCTATGAACATTCCTTCTCACATCTTTTGGTGAACATGGTATTTCTTTCCATTGGGATATGCCCAGAGATAGAATTACTGGGTCACAGGGTATGTTTATGTTCAGCTTAGTTGATACTCTCTTCAGCTTAATTTTTTTTAAAATGTAATAAAGTATACATAACAGAGCTTAAAGAGCTTTCCTCATAGCTCAGTCAGTAAAGAATCTGCCTGCAATGCTGGAGACTTGGGTTCAATTTCTGGGTCAGGAAGATCCTCTGGAGAAGGAAAGGGCAACCAACTCCAGTATTCATTCCTGGAGAATCCCATGGACAGAGGAGCCTGGTGGGTTGCAGTCCATGAGATCGCAATAGCTGGACACAACTTAGCGACTGAACCACCAACCACCACCATACATAACAGATTTACCATTTTTTGCCATTTTCTTTCTTTCTTTTTTTTTGACCACATCATGTGGCATGTGGGATCTTATTTTCCAAACCAGGGGTCGAACCTGCAGTGGGAGTGCAGAGTCCTAAACACTGGACTGCCAGTGAATCATGATTTTAGCCATTTTTAAGTGTACAATTCAGTGGCATTTAGCATATTCACAAATTTGTGCCACCATCATTATCTATTTCCAGAACTTTTTCACTATCCCAAACAGAAACTCTGTAACCAGTAAATGGCATCTCCTTGTCCCTCCCTTGCCCTCACCCCTGGCACCCAAATTCTACTCTGTTTTTCTATGGATTTGTCTGCTCTAGGTACTCATATAAGTGGAATTATAAACCATTTGTTCTTTTGTGTTTGGCCTTTTTCACCTAGGAAAATATTTCCAAGATTCATCCTTGTTGTGTTAGAACTTCATTCATTTCTTTTTGGCTAAATAATATCCTATCATATAAATATACCACATTTTCTTTAACATTCATCTATTGAGGGACATGAACTGTTTCTACCTTTTCTCTATTGTGTATTCCCAAAGAAAGGCAATGCCAAAGACTGTTCAAACTACCTCACAATTGCACTCATCTCACACATTAGCAAAGTAATGCTCAAACTTCTCCAAGCCAGGCTTCAACGGTATGTGAACTGAGAAATCCCAGATATTCAAGCTGGATTTAGAAAAGGCAGAGGAACCAGTGATCAAACTGCCAACATCTGCTGGATCATTGAAAAAGCAAGAGAATTCCAGAAAAATGTCTACTTCTGCTTTATTGACTATGCCAATGCCTTTGACTCTGTAGATCACATAAACCATGGAACATACATTACCATATGTAAAATAGATAGCCAATGGGAATTTGCCGTATGACTCTGGAAACTCAATCAAGGGCTCTGTATCAACCTAGAGGGGTTGGGTGGGGAGCGAGATGGGAGGGAGGTTCAAATGGGAGGGGATACGTGTATACCTGTGGCTGATTCATGTTGAGGTCTGACAGCATGTTGGAGTTTGACAGCAAAACTCTGTAAAGCAAGTACCTTCAATAAAAAATAAATAATTAAAAAAAAAAAAAACCTCAGTATTCGGAAAACTAAGATCATGGCATCAAGTCCCATCCCTTTATGGCAAATAGATTGGGAAACAGTGGAAACAGTGAGAGACTATTTTTTGGGCTCCAAAATCACTGCAGATGGTGACTGCAGCCATGAAATTAAAAGACACTTGCTCTTTGGAAGAAAAGCTATGACAAACCTATACAGCATACTAAAAAGCAGAGACATTATTTTACCAACAAAAGTCCATCTAGTCAAAGCTATGGTTTTTCCAGTAGCCGTATATGGATGTGAGAGTTGAACTATAAAGAAAGCTGAGTGCCAAAGAATTGATGCTTTTGAACCATGGTGTTGGAGAAGACTCTTGAGAGTCCCTTGGACAGCAAGGAGATCCAACCAGTCCATCCTAAACGAAATCAGTCTTGAAAAGTCATTAGAAGGACAGATGCTGAAGCTGAAACTCCAATGCTATGGCATCTTGATGTGAACAACTAACTCATTGGGAAAGACCCTGATTCTGGGAAAGATTGAAGGCAGGAGGACAAGGGGATGGCAGGGGATGAGATGGCTGAATGGCATCACTGATACAACGGACATGAGTTTGAGCAAGTTCTGGGAGTTGGTGATGGACAGGGAAGCCTCGCATGCTGCAGTCCATGGGGTCGCAAAGAGTCGGACACGACTGAGCTACTGAACTGAACTGACTAAAATTGAACTCAAAATAAGACCTGTCAAGGTGGTTAAGCTCACTCTAACAGAATATATCAGTATCAAATTTTAATCAGTGTATGAAATCTACACGACTGAGCATGAGGATCTATTCATAAGCTTTATATGTTTAATGTTTTTCTAATAGATTCCTTATTATTTGAAAATTCTTAGACTCTATTTTTTTCTATTTTCATGCTTATTTTCAGCAAGGAACTTTTAGATATTTATAGGTATTTTTCATTAGAAAATTAATGTATGCCCCCTATATGTTTTTTTGAGACAATGCGTGAGCTTATAAAGTGAACATATGATACTCTCCTCTCCTTGTTCTGTTCTCGTCCTCTGGATCAATTCTCTAGGGATTAGTACTGCTAACAATCTGGTGTGTAGCCTTGTGCATCTATCTGTAATACATTGTTTCTCCCCAAACAAATGAAATTTTCATGAATTGCGGTGGTCCATGACCAAGAATAGTGTTCCTATTACTGTCTCATGACAACCAGAATGCTTTCCTGGTTGGATTAATTAAAAATATAGGCTGCCATTTGGGCTATGATGACATTTTGATAATGAACTCTATTTTTACATCAGATGTAGTTAAAAGAGAGAAAGAAAGGAAAGAAGGAAGGAAGGAAGAGCTTTCAGATTTAGTCACTATGTGAAATATAATACCACCAAAAAAAAAAAAAAAAAAAACCAAGAAAGCTGCAGTAATACTTTTTGGCCAGGGATTTAGCCATGTAAGCATGGAGCCAGCAGAGCTAAAGGAGTACTTTATAACTGTCCATCCTGAAAACACATGTGAAAAATAAGCTCAATTTGAACAAAACTGGATACTAATTAAACCTTGGATTTACCCCAATTCCTGCCTTCCCTGGTGGCACAGAGGGTAAAGAATCTGCTTATAATGTAGGATACCTGGACTTATTCCCTGAATCAGGAAGGTCCCTGGAGAAGGGAATGGCTACCCACTCCAGTATTCTTGTCTGGAGAATCCTAGAGGAGCAAGGCGGGCTACATTCCATGGGGCTGCAAAGAGTTGGACACGACTGAGTGATTAACACTTTGCCTTAAAACTAGGCTGTCAAGCTAAAAATTCTACACGTGATTTGGCACAGTTTGATGAAGCTATTTACTCTGAAAGTGACTAAATCACGTTGTGGCTTGGCAAAAAGAAATACAAGAGATGAGATGCTTTTTGACACATGACATTCTATCACAAAGACCCCCAAGATGATGGTGTTTAATGCAGTTAGAAACTGCTCATGGAGAAAGAAACAAAACTTCTTTCAACACTGCAGCTGAATAAGAATTCCTGTATCATTCTTTGTGGCTAGATTTTGGTTCTCAGACTACTTTATTAATTTTAAAAGTGTCAAAGGTTTGAATGAGTGAATTTTTTTTTTTTTTTTTTGAGAAGTGCATCTTTAAATGAAAGGAAATCAGAGTATTTTGTTTTTAGGTGAACATCTGCACTACTTGTTAACATATTTGATTCTGTGACTCTGAAGATGAAAGTTACACCGCATACCATCAAAATCATAGCTTGGAACATTTGTATATAATGTCATGAAGTCTCAGGTTACACTACCAGACTATGTATTGTGTATTACATGAAATTTCATTGGCTTCATTAGAGCCAAGAATGAATTAGTTTCTGTATCAAAGATAGTTTTACAAAATGGGAGCAGAATGTTATTTTCATCTATGTGTAGAAACTTCCTAGATTTCCAAGTGAAAATCTTAAAGCATGTGATTGAAATTTAAGTAGAAGTTTTATTTTTCATTTTGAGGAAAAAAAAATTCCCTTCTTAGAACAATTTGATCAGAAGTTCTTTTACCTCTAGGTTTAATTTGAAGATTGCTCATTTCCACCGATGGGTTTTAAATTGTTGTTTAATACAATCACATGGAGGGCTGGTTAAAACACAGACTCAACGTTCCACCCTCCAGTTTCTGCTTCAGTCAGTTGAGGTGAAGTCCAAAAATTAGCACTTTGATACCCACTGACTTAGGCTATGCTTTGATTACATGAATAATGTATTTTTTCATTTACAACTCTGCATTTATGGATGGTGCTGATAAACTTAAGGGCTCTTTTGACTGAAATACTACTCTGCCAGATGAGATTAAATATTCCAGTGTTAGGGATATACACCAGGTTACACCAGGTTTGGTGGTGATACAGTCCTATCAATGACTGGCAGGCAGAGAATTGCAGGCACCTACAAATGCCTGCCATTTTTGTTAAGGTTATATTAAAATCAAATATGAAGTGGTCATAGAAAAGAAGCAAGCCTTGCTGCTGGTGACCTCACTGCTCATGTGAGGACAAAGAGCTATATGGCAAGTTAAAGCATCATGGCTTCAACTTGAAGTCCTGTTGAATTTTAGGAATAATGTTAAGCTTACCTTGCAGAATGAACTGAGCTTTCTCTGATCACATTTTCTCCCCAGTATGTTTGGAACCAGAGTTTTCAGCAGTGTTGGTAAAACTGAAAACATTTTTCTGATTATACTGTAAAGATGATATGCATACTACCATTCAACTCTCTATTCAGATCAAATAAAGACAATTTTATTGAAATAATTTTGAGCAAAATTAAATTATAATTTTTATTGCCTAATTTTGACTTTCTGGGATTTGCTTTCATCAACTGGTTCTTAATTTTTCATTTTAGCATAAATGAAGAATAGGTCTCTGTGTAGTTACTTCTTTGTGTATATATTTTAATAGCTAGTAGAGACTTATAAACTTGAAATATGAAGAGTCATATCCATTTTATTTTTCTAACACTCCTTTGGATCTCAATTCCCTCAATGCCAATCAGTCCAAAATCCATCCTTGTGTATTGTCCATTTCATCTCACCTCAATTTCTTCACAAAAATCCCCGGATGTTTATGGTGTCCAGCTCCTACATGCCAGACAGGTACAGAACAGTATGCCATACTTTTTCTGCCAGTATTCCTGATGGTCCATGGACTCATTACTAATGATGGTGCCTACACAGCCAAGGTTCTCCTCACTGCTGAGGTGACTCATCAATGTCTAAACCTCAGCATGGCTTGTGGTGTTTTTTCATAGAATGATCATTCTACTTCCTCAGTGTCATCCCATGCTTGACATCTGATGGTTGTGGTCTTCAGCCCTCACTGATTTTGGTCCACACATTCTTCTCAGGGCAGAAGATACCTGCAAAATGACTAGACAATGTTAGTTCTAGCACTTTCTATTTCAGGAATCAGAACTCCTTTTCAACCTCCCCAGAGATAAAGTAGCATCACTGCTGCTGCTGCTGCTAAGTCGCTTTAGTAGGTCCGACCCTGTGTGACCCCATAGACGGCAGCCCACCAGGCTCCCCCGTCCCTGGGAGTCTCCAGGCAAGAACACTGGAGTGGGTTGCCATTTCCTTCTCCTGCCTAAAAATACACGATCTTATTTTTTCCCTTGGAAAATCAACAACCTTGAAATGGCAACCCACTCCAGTATTCTTGTTGGGAATCACAAGGACAGAGGAGTATAGCAGGCTATAGTCCATGGCGTCGCACAGAGTCGGACACAGCTGAGCAACTTCACTTTCCAGCTTTCCACCTAGTGTGGACGGAAGGACTGTCCTCAGAGGTTGCCATATAACGGTTTATCCTTAGAAGAATAATGTGACCTTCACTAATCCAAGGGTGATTTTCATCCTAGCTTATTATTATATGTTGCTTTGTTCTTTAAAAACAAAACAAAAAAGGAGAAATAAATTCTATATGTGGTAGACTGTTGTAACGTGAATTTTTAAATGTGTGTGTTCATGGGCATTTTTAAAGGAGGGATGCTTATAAACCATTTTTCTCATATTTTCAATGAGATCCATGACCGATAAGAAATTTATAACCAGTTGGTTAGATGGGTAGAACTTTACAGACAGAACATGTAATATTAAGTATTATAAAGAGGAGTCAAAACAGAGAATAGCAAGGGTGTATCAGAGATACAGGAAAAGATCAAGAGAAACTGACAATCATGGAAGTCAGAGAAGAGTTGAATGCAGGAGAATCCAGTTAGATGAGGAGCACTGTGATCGCTGCTGTTGGGAGCATTTCCTGAGAGTTGCTGCTCAGGTTGTCACTTTCTGTGTGAGTTACCTGCAGCAATGATGCCAATGAACACAGCCTCCAGGGAGAACCTGCAGCAGCAGTAGTGGGGGAGGATGAAAACTGAAAGGAAGCAGCAGGAGGTGCAGAAACTCCCACTGGCTGCTCATGGCTAATAAATAATTGAGAAGCCAGCCCGACCATTCAGGCACATTTATCTGGTCTGATGCTGCCTTGTCACTTCCATACGTCCTCATTTATCACTTTTCGTGTGCTGCTTTTCACCACAGCAGTTCTTTTCAAATCATTTGTGGTTTAAAGGGGAATAGTGCTTTTTCTCCCCAAATCTATTACAGATCTACCTTTTTGCAAAGTCCAATAAACTGGAAAAATCAAAAACAAAATGCAAGCAGCATTTTTTATTATTAAACTTCCAAAACGTAATATGCTATAGGATTTCATTTGTAAAACATGCTTGGAAGGACAATATTATAGAAATGGAGAATGAATTAGTAGTTGACAGGGTTTAAGGAGAGAGCAGAGACTGAAGGGAAGTGAGTGTGAATATAAAAAGGCACCATGTTTAAACCTTGTACAATGGACATGATCCATATTTTGAGTGCTAATTTCATTATTCTGGTTATGACATTGTATTGTAATTTTGTAAGTTATTCTGGGGGGTTAGGCAATGTGCACATGGACTTTCACTTTCTTATTTCTTAAATCTGGATGCACATATACAATTGTCTCAAATAAAAAGTTTATTTAGTGAAAAAAAAGTAGACGTAATATCCTGTCAAAGGACTAAAAAGACTTTTAAATGCTTTTTATTTTCCAATGTTTATCTCATTGAATGGTAACATCTAGTCAATCCACCGTGGTCCACAGACCACACTTAGACTAACCAGCATTTTCTTTTTTTATTTCTTTATTACAGTTAAATTCCTTCAGCACAGACTCCCTTTAAAACTATTCTTCTGAAAACAGACTGCTCTTCTGCACCACTCTACTTTTCAGCCTCATTACACAACTCTATACCTTAAGCCATCCTTAATATATCACGGACCTCTGTGTTTCTCGCCTTAGCTTAACTGTTCCTTTTACTTACACTCTTCGCTACTGATCAGATCTGTTTTCCCAAATCCATCTATCTTTCACATGCCAGGATAACTGTCTTCATTCATAATTTCTCTAGATTCCATCACTCAGAGTTAATCTCTCCTGTTTCAGTTTTCTCTTTTATCTATAATCATTTATTTTTAAATAACCATTCAAGCATTTTCCATTCTCTATAATGAAAGGGTAAAAGAATATTATACCCAGAAGATACACAACAATTGTTGAAATAGGCTAAACCAAATAGGAGAAATTGCCAACATCTGTTTGAGGCCTCAAGAAGTCCCAGTGTCGCTGCATCTGTTCCCTAAAGTCAGTCTAGGAAGCAGTAGTTGCTGACTCCACTTAAGGGATGTTATGGATTTGTTGTATTTCATGTTGGTTCTTTCTTGATATTTCAGAGCATGTTGGTTCTTTCTTGATATTTCAGAGGTAGCATTATCTTAAAGGAGAAAAGCAAATCCCTATTCAAGATCATGGTGGGGGTTAATTCTAGAAATTTAAGTGTTCAGGGGCTTTAAGACTACAACAGTACCTTTATAGTAATTGGATATCTTAGCCATCAAAGTTCAGGTTAAGAATAGTGCTCAGGAAAAACATGCCACATTAATCTAGTGGAGTTACAGAAAATAGCAAGTTAATAAAGAAAGCAAGTACAAAGAAAAATCCAACTGCTGATTAGGCAGCTTGGTTTCTTATTTTCATTATATATACATGTATATATAATCAGTGTGATAACTGTAGTGATATAATTGGAAATAGTATCACAATCATTAGTTTAGCAGATGCTCTTAATTGATTTTAGTGTTTAGTTACATGTGGTCCAAAGCTTTCCTATTCTCATAAAACCTACAGAATCCTTTCACTTGTTTATGCTTACTGAATATTAGAAACTATTTATTAAAAGTGGTCATCTAAGTTTAGAGCTTCCAGGGTGAAAACGTTCCCTCTTGGCTCCATTTTCTGTATTTCATTTAGCTGAGTTCAGATTTTCACTTATTGTGATTAGTACACGCTGTCAGATGAAAGACTGCAAGTTGCCCTTCATCTTCTGTGGTAAATTTAGCTCCCCACGATGATACATAATTACACTGGGCAGTGCAATCTGATTATCTGTCAAATATAGATGAGTCACCCTGCTACCTTCAAGTACCAGTTCCCTGTGTCTACAATGAATTCAAACACTTCAGTCCTCGATGCAAAAGTGATAATAAAATCTCCTTTCGTCAGTACACATTTATTGAATGTCTGCTGTGTGCCAGCCAATCATATTTGAAGAGCAGCTTTCAGATGAATTTTACATAATTCTTTAACTGATCCTTAGAATAACTCTTTAATCTGTAGAAGCAGAAACACTGGTCTCAATCTGCAGGTGAGGAAACAGTGCTTCAGAGAGGGCAAGTGATTCCTTGGGGCTCACGTGGTTTGAAATGTTCCAGGTAAGAATCAAAGTTAGGACTTCTGAGTCATCCCCATTTAGTCCTTTTCACATAGCATGCTTTGTTGCAGAGCGTGAGATGTTCTGTGTGTGATAATGTAGGTCTAGCGTCTTTTGTGTGAGTGTCTTTATCATCAAATTGCTTATAATTATGAAAAATCTATTTTCCACTCCAAAAGTATTAGCCCTGTGGGACTCCAGTGAAAGTCATGTATCACAGATCTGTAAAATGAAATAAATAGAAGTTGCAAACATTTTTGCAAAGAATAGCCGACTTGAACCTTTGACAAAAAGATTATTAATGATAGTTATATTTCCACTGAATCTGTAACATTCTTCTGTATTAGCTCAAAAAACATCTAACAAGATAAGTAAATCCTTGCACACATAGTGAATGTACACACATTTCTTTATAATTAACCCTTCACATGTCTCACATATAACTTTCTTCATTTTATAGCTAAGAATAGAAAATCTAAGAGAAGATGCCAGGATGAACAAATGGTTTCTTCAGAGCTTGTGTGTTTGCTGTCATAGTACTGCCTTTAATAAATGCAGTTAAGGCAGATAAATTCCACTGAGATATAAGCTACCAGGGGCTTTCCTGGTGGCTCAGCAGTAAAGAATCCATCTGCAATGCATGAGATGCAGGTTCGATCCCTGGATTGGGAAATGAAGGAGGGCACAGCAACCCCTTCCAGTATTTTTGCCTGGAGAATCCCATGGACAGAGAAGCCTGGAGGGCTACAGTCCACAGGATTGCAAAGAGTCAGACCCAGCTGAAGTGACTGAGCATGCATAAACCACCAGAGGCAGAATTTTTGTCTGTTTATCTCATTACTAGATCTCCAACCCTAGAATAGTACCTGGCACATAGCATATAGTCAATAAATATTTGTCAAATGAATGCACCACTTTGAAAAGAAGTCTGTTTTCACCTTGATCCTTTCCTGATGTATATAGGTCTGTGATACTAGAGAGAGCTGTGTCAGAATGGTTTAAGTTTCATATGTGGCAAAGTGAAACCACAGCAGTATAATGATGATCCTGTAGCACCCGTTGATTCACATTGTTATCTCAGCCATGGTTGGTACATGCTGTTCCAACAGCCATCTTTTTTTTTTTTTCTTTTAATTTTTAATTGAAGGATAATTGTTTTACAGAATGTTGTGGTTTTCTGTCATACAACAAAAATCAGCCATAGGTATACCCATGTCCCTTCCTTCCCATCTCCCTCCCCATCCCACCCTTCAGCCTGTCATAGAGCCCCTGTTTGAGTTCCCTGAGTCATATGGCAAATTCCTATTGGCTATCTATTTTACATATGATATTGTAAATTTCTACATTAGTCTCTCAAGACATCTCCCCTTCTCCCTCCTCTCTTTCCCCCATGTCCATAGGCCAGTTCTCTATGTCTGTTTCTCCATTGCTGGACTGAAAATAAATTCATCAGTGTCATCTCTAGATTCCATATATGTGTGTCAGTATACAATATTTATATTTATCTTTCTGACTTACTTCACTCCGTATAATAGGCTCTAGGTTCATCCACCTCATTACAATGGATTCAAATCTCTTCCTTTTTAGGGCTGAGCAGTATTCCGATGGATATATGCACCATGACTTCTCCATTTATCTGCCAGTGGACATCTAAGTAGCTTCCACATTCTAGCTATTGTAAATAGTGCTGAAATTAACATTGAGGTATGTGTATCTTTTTCAGTTTTGGTTTCCTCAAGGTATATGGCTCGGAATGAGACTGCTGGGTCATATGGTGATTTTATTCCTAGCTTTTTAAGGAATCTCCATACCATCTTCCATAGTGGCTGTATCAGTTTACATTCCCATCAGCAATGCAAGAGTGTTCCCTTTTCTCTACACCCTCTCCAGCGTTTATTGTTTGTAGACATTTGATGATAACCTTGATGGCTATTCTCTGACTTGTGTGAGGTGGTATCTCACTATAGTTTTGATTTGCATTTCTCTAATAATGAGTGATGTTGAGCATCTTTTGATGTGCTTCTTAGCCATCTGTATGTCTGGAGAAATGTCCCTTCAGGTCCCTTTCCCACTTTTTGATTGGGTTGTTTGCTTTTCTGGTATTGAGTTGTGTGAATTGCTTGTATATTTTGGAAATTAATTCTTTTTCAGTTGTTTCCTTTGCTATTATTTTCTCCCATTTTGAGGGTTGTCTTTTTACCTTGTGTGTAGTTTCCTTTGCTGTGCAAAAGCTTTTAAGTTTAGTTACATTGCACTTGCTTATTTTTGTTTTTATTTTCATCAGTCTAGGAGGTGGATCATAGAAGATGTTGCTTTGATTTATGTCATTGAGTATTCTGCTTATGTTAATAGTTTCTTACACTTAGGTCTTTAATCCATTTTGAGTTTATCTTTGTGTATGGCATTAGGTAGTTTTCTAACTTCATTCTTTTGCATGTAGCTGTCCAATTTTCCCAGCACCACTTATTGAAGAAGTTATCTTTGCCCCATTGTATATTCTTGTAGGTGCCTGGGTTTATCTCTGAGTTCTCTATCTTGTTCTATTGGTCTATATTTCCAACAGTCATCTGTAAATAGAACAATAAACACCCTCTAGTGGTACCAACAGAACTCAAAGCTTACATTCCATAATCATAAGCCAGAGCTTTGCAGATATGCAGAGTAAAAGACAGCATGCATTAAAGTTTCTAACCTAGCACTGGTCACAGAGGATGGGCAGTAAACATTAAGTGAATCTCCCTTCAATTTTGTAGCACAATAAATCGGAACTTGTGTGTGTGTTACATAAGATGGTCTTATCTAATTCACATGACAGTAAAGCTAAAACTCCTTATGATTTCATATGTGTATTTATAATGTTTGAGGGACCTCTTTAAGATGGTAGTTACGCTAAAAGAAATTCAAGATAGGGAGATTTTGGCCCATGGCATGACTTTGTCAATTGTCAACTTTCTAAAATTTGGCAAGTTATTCAGTTTTTCCAAGGTTAAATTTCCGTGCTTCAAAGCAAGGAAAATAATAGTAAACACGTTATAAGATGGTAGTATGTTGTAATTGAGGTACCTACATTTGGAGGCCACACGGAATGCTGAGTCACCAAAAAGAAGGCAGGTCCAAACCTGCAGTGATGGCTCAGGTGATTCTATCTATGTAAATCAGATACCAGTGATGCCCACTTCGCTCCTGCAGACTTATATATGATATTGGCTCGACTCCAAGGTCTCTAATCCATAGAAATCTAAATTCTTCTTCAAGATTTTTAAGAATTCTGAAGGATCACAGTTTCATGGTGACCTTTTTATCTAGAGTGGCACTCCCATGCCCTTTTTGTTTTGTTTTGCTTTTATTAAATGTTTTCTATTGACTGACATGAGAAAATGAGGCTCTTTCTATAATTCTACCTGCTTCCAAAACTACACATTGACACAAGGTATCAATGAAAAGACTTTAGTGAAGATCTTGGCATCAGAGGAATGGGATCATGTTAAAATAGCAAAACAAAATCAAATTGTATATTGCATGTTGTTTTTATTTTATTCATTTTTATTTGTTAGATACCAAACATTTCGGCATTCTCCTGGCTTTTCACACTGCATCATTACCTAATTTCCCAAGATTTCATTTGTCCACCCTCCTCCCTTCTGTAATTCCCTATCCTCACTGACTTCTAAAAAATTTCTCATTAGGCAGGCAAAATACATTTATATTTATCTACTCATTTGGTGGAGATTTCTAAAGTGGTCCAGATTGCAGGATCTCATGTTTTATTCCATAGAACTTGAATACCCCCACTCATAAAAGACAGTTCCTTTCCAAAGAGAAATATTGTAAAAATGTTGCAATAATGGCTCTCTCGCATCATTACACTCACGACTGACGGCCAATGCCCCTTGTCAGGAGAAAGACCAGATGTCTCTCACTTGCTTGCTTGCGACTGATCTATATTTACTCCAGTTACCATCACTAATTGGTTATGTGAAATACTGACTCTACATCTTATTTAGCACTACTCTTTGATACCAAAGTTGTATCTGTTAGCCATGATGTTCTTCAAAAGACAGAAAATTAAATTTAAAATATGTGTATGCTCTATATGTGTGTCTTTTGGGGCTCCTGAGTTTTCTTCATCATGATAAGCATATTTCCAATGACAGCCATTCTGAAGGTAATCTCTATGTCCTACACTTTCTGTTTTGGTTAAGCGTTACTGGTCTCATTTCTTTTTCTTTGATATCATATTTCATCTTCTTGGTAAATCTTTCATTCTTTGAGGACTTTAATGCTTTTCTATGGTTGCTCTCTCCTTTATCATTCCTGGTTTCCTAGGAGCAGCTTTCACGTGAAAATCACCTTTTCAACCTGAGTCATCCCTTTGGTTAGTCTAAGAATTATTTTTTTCAATCAACTTATACAGAAATTTAAAAAATATATTAATGAAAACATTCCTTATTTTGACCATGTCCTATTGTCTACACTCCCATTCCTCTAATCTATTTGTTCATAAACTCATTAGGATTGTCAACTGATTAAATGTCATTATCAATCCCGTTTTTAGTACCCTTTTCCCAGCATAGTTTTCATGACTTTTTTTTGCAATTACTCTGTTAAAAATACCTTAAGCTCCATAGTTTCCCATGGAATCCATGTGGTTAAACATTACCCTTAGTCTGAGTTAGAATGTTAGGATAGGCTACAGTTGTTGTAACTGTGGTATTAATTAAGGTAGAATAATTCTTATTTTTAAAAAGTACCAAATCTCAGCGACTTATTACAATGAAGTTTTATTATGTTTTCATCTCTGTCCCATGCAGCCCACTGGAGGAAGGAGAATGAGGAGTCTCCTTCATGAAGTCATTTCAGGGACTCATCAGACTATTTCCATGTATGTTGCTAAGAGTATGTATGGAAAAGTACATCTTAACTGAGCTGTTTTGGATTCCAAATAATGCATTACTTCTCACATTTCAATTGTGAGAACTGATTGCATGGCTCCAACTTGATGCAGAGAATCTGAAAAATACAGTTTGCCTGTGGATCCAGAAACAGGAAAAATGTTCAGCAATGACAAATTTGTAATACCATCATCCACAAAGTTGAGTTGTAATAATGAAAAACAAAAGGGCAAAATGACAGCTGGTATATATATAGACCTATAACTCTTCTACCCTGCTCAGCAATTTTTCCACTTTTCTCTAGTTAGCTTGCTCTTCTTTTTCATACTATTTATCTTTAATACTCTCTTCCAATTTCTGATATTTTTCCTTCCCTTGTTTCAATTATCATAGAGATAAAAAGAAAAATCTAAGTAGAAAGCATATCTCTCGCTATCATTTCTAAATGCATTCCTGTGTATCTGAATCTTTCTCATTTCTAGCTCTATTTCATTGAAGGAATTGTCTGTCTTCCATTTCAAAGACCATTGTCCAGTGGACAATATGCCAATCAGTATATTCCTTAGTAAACAGACATTTCCCACTAACATTTAGTCATGCCAGTGACTCTTATCTCTAAGTCCCTTTGCTCTGACTGTAACTCTATCCAACTGTCCTCTCCTCTCTCTTCTCCCGTCCATCGTGTAATAAATTATCTGGAGAGGCCTTTCTGTATCATGGCCTCTGCTTCTCGATACCTCAGGGACTCTTCAACCCCTTGTGCCCACCATACTTGATGGAAATTGCTCTTTCCAAGATTCCATTGACTTCTATCAGTAAATCCAATAGTGACTTTTCATTTCAATTGTTATTTTATGCAATCAACATTCAATACATTCGAAAACTCAATTGTGTTTTAAACACTCTTTCCTTGACTCATCTCACATGACACTCCTTATCTTCTTTCCTTTAAGTTCTATTTTCAGGTCATCTTTCTTTGCTGTAACTTTAAATTGCACAGCTCTTGCAATTCCCCTGTAGATCCTATTCAACTTTCTCCTTAAAGGCAAATCAAGCTAAATATATCCAGGAGCACATTTCAGGTTCCTTCTTTTTCCCTCTAATCTATACATCCTGCATATTCTCCAACCTTGGTGTCTCACTCAGTAGGTCAAATCAGATCTGTGGGAATCACGAAGATTTTCCCATCTCCATCAGCCACTATATAAGATTCATTATAAAATTCTGTTCACTGTAATCTTTCCATTAGTTTCATTCTAATAAAAGCCACCATAACTTAAGAGCAAAAGCAGAAAATTCTTCTAATTTTATTGACTGTATTATCAACTGCCATCTTTTTTTCTCCACACAGCCTTCAAAATGGTCTCTTCAAGTCACTAAACAGATATTATCCTTGTCTTTTAAAATTTCTTTTAATCTAAGGAGCGTGCTTATTTATCTTGGCCTGCAAGCCTTTTACTGGCCTGGCTGTCTCTTCGCATGCTCCCTTCTCACCCCACTGCATTAGTTACAACTGTCCTTATTTTGGTGCCTCAAACATAAAAGTCACAGGAATTTTGGAACATTTAGTTCCACTTGCTCCAATTTATCATAATTTTCTAGTTCTCAGATCAATTTTAACTTTTCTATTGAAAAGCATGGCACGCTTTCTGTTTTATTAATTGATTTAGAAATATCAGGATCAGCATCAGATACTTGCATTTAGCCCCAGTTTTAAAAACACACATGTATTAGAGAGAATCAGAACTGCTACAGGTGCAGTATCTAGTATGAGCTTATGCTACTGCGTCCTTTCTGTTAAAGGGACTTGTCCTTGAACAGTAAAATTTTAGTCTTACTGGAAGCTTTCTACATGTGACCCTATCTCTCAGTTGTTATTCCTCTTTGGTCTATTGAATGCCATATATTCTTCTCATGACTAAACAAAGTACTTCTTGTCAAATATTTACATTTTTTAAATTAGAAAGTTATATTAACATTGAAAATGCATTTACCTTCTAACAGTCCAGCTATAATTTTTTATAAAATTCTATTTTTTTCCTCTCAATGTAGCTTCCAGGAGATGGGGTTTGAAGGAAATGAAATCACACTGCATTTACTAGTCTGATTTTCTTATAGAAAAGGACTGCTCTTGAGAGAACAAATGAAAGTTCAGTAGCATTTTCTACAGATTATGTGTCAGCATTTATTGCTTTACTTCAAGCCCTTTTAGTGCATTTTGGCATCAATTGCAGATAAAATCTATGGAGTGCTCAGACCTCTCCACATGTGGCTTCATTTCAACCTGAAAGAACCTTAGGGTAGGTACTTTTATTACCATCTAATAAAGAAAATAAAGGTTAAAGAGAATATCTGCCCTGCTTAAAGTCACATAGCTCATAAATAGGGCTGAGATATGAAGCTAGACTCTCTGGCAGCAGGGCTCTTACTTTTAATCAATAAGCTACAATATTCTGTCATTCTCAGATGATATAATCTAGCTATTCTGTAGAGGGGAAATTTTACCTGACATTTTCTTTGCATGTCACTTAAACTTAATTGTAAAATTCAAAGGAGGTCCAGCCCCCAGGAATCTAAAGATAACAATATCTAAAAATGTTGCTTTGATTTTTAATTAGGATGCTATAAAAATAACTATAGGATGCTTTGCTGTCTACCTGAAACTATGACAACATTGTTAATTGGCTGAAATCCAATATAAAATAAAAAACTAAAAAAGAATAGCTGTAGAATTTATTGAAATTTCACAAATTTCTTCTCAATAAGGGAAGTGTACAAAATGTATTATATATTTGAGGAGAGTACTCTCTAAAACTTTAGGAAGTTTCTTGTGATATCAAAGTCCAGGGTCCCCTCATTAAAAACCCCTCCAGATCTTCCTATGATTCATAACTATTTATCCTCCCTAATCAAGTTTTTGTTTCCTGGCCTGTATTATTCATCCTAGGTAGTTACTAGTAATTGCTTACTTTTTGAATCTGAAAATTCTATAGACATTAGGATGTTATATACTCCAGGATTTTGGTGTTCCTGTGGGAAAGGAAGAATGTTTACTATCACTCTAGTAGGAGAAGAAAAAAAAATCTTCATGTTTAAGCTTAAAAACTAAAATTAACTCTGCCAATTAGGTCATTTTTCATTACCTATATAATATATGATTGCAATAATAGCCTCCAAGTTTATCTTGCTTCCCTGCATTGCTCCTTGGGTCAGTCCTCCCTTACTCATTCTAGTCTATTATTTATTTATTTATTTATTTATTTATTTATTTTTAATAACAACAAATATTTATTTGTCATGATTCCAGAGGCTGAGAAATTCAAGATCAAAGCACCTGCAAATTGACTGTCTGGTGAGGATCTCATTCCAGATGAGTAAATGGCATATTCTTGCTGTGCTTAATGTGGTGGAAGGGGCACAGGGGCTCTCCGAGGTCTTTTTTGTAAGGGCACTAATCCCACTAGTGAGGGATATGACCTAATCATGTCCCAAAGGTCCCACTTCCCAATACTATCCAATTGGGGATTAGGTGTCAGCATATGAATTTAGGGGGAGACACAAACATCCAATCTATAATTTTTTTTTATAGTTTTTGGTTAGGTCCTTGCTCATTTATTCTAGTGTTGATAAAGTACCTTGCTTTGGTTAAAAAAAAATCAAAACAACAACTAGAAAACATGGCACACAAACTTGAAAAATGTTGATGTTTTACACATTATTTGTCCTGTTGCTCTTATAACTTTTCCCATGAGCAAACACAAGCTAGCCTACAGAATGGCTCACGGCCCACCTTCTCCAGTCTCCATAGCTAATCATCAAACTGAGAAGCAGAGCCACTTGGTTAGATGACTGCAGGTGATGGAGACAGAGGTTAGCCTAGGAGAGACTGAATAAGCACTGCTCATCTAAGCCTAGCCCAGCTGCTGATCCACAGACTTTTGAGCTTAATAAGTGGTGGTCTTTTGAGCCATTAATCTATGGTGTTCTGCTATACAGTAAAAGCTAACTGACACGAACATCCTCTCATTTACACTCACTATGGAGTTTACGGTTTAATTACTATTGGGCCTGTGAATTATAACACTACATTTTCAGATTAGTAATATTCATTTTTATAGACATCATAGCTGGAGGAGGAATAATACTTACACAGACAGAATAAAGAAAAACACATTAAAACTGAGTGCCCAGTCAATATCATGCGTTGTATTACATCCTATATCCATATCATAAAACATATAAGTCTGTTTGGGATAGCTCAGTTGCCAACAGAAGTGTACCTTTCTCCTTGGTTCTTCAATTAAGCATTATTCTTCACTTGACACTTGTAATAATTGGCCCATACCATAGATATATGTCGAGATGCAGAAGCACAGAAGGAAAAGCTAGAAAGAAGTAAAGGTAGTCAGAGATTAAAATCATAATTATCAGGAAAGTTGTGGAATTACTTTTCCTTGGTGCTGAAATATCTCTGGATTTGTACCAAAGGGTAGGTGACATTTAAATATTTCTTTATAAAGATTTTAAACACAAGGACTGTGTGATAATTGAATACAACCTAATGATAATTTCAAGGTAATAATTCTCTTCTGAAGACTTCTATGACTTGTGTTAAATTAGCACCGCATTGTCCAATGTATCATGTACAGCCTGATGGATAGAAATCTCCCTCCTGATACACACTAGGAAATGAAGTCCTACAATGGCTGAAAATCTTCCAAATTCATTTATATTCAAAATGTTACCTTTAAAGTTTTTCATACCATAGGAAGTTTCTCTTTCATTTATCACCCTGTTGTGGGAGGTTTTTCCACTATTTGTCAGACAGAAAAATAATACTATGAAAAGAAGGAGTAGCGGCTAAAATGGAAGTGTTGTTAGTGGTGTTCTTAAATAAACAGAAAAATGAAACTTTGTATATCATAATAACCTTAGGAAACAGAAAGCATCACATACTTTTTTGATATTTTAATAGCATTTCCTCTCTTTTTCTCTGTTACGCATGGAAAGTAGAAATTTCCTAATATAAAACAACTGATAAAGATCTCAGATGTTCATACTGTATAACTTTAAGAGAGTAAATCCCGAAATACTAAATTATTTAATTTGGTAAATTAGAATCTGAGGTTATAGATTAGTTATAAATGGAGAGGATGGGATTAGTTAGTAATTAATGTAAAAAGTTGGACTATCCATATTTTTTAATAGAGAATGAGAGAACTTCAAAATTGATGAAATTTGATTTGTACATGTACCAGAAAGTATGAGAGTTTTCACTTTATCAGCATAAATAAAAGATTGTCCTTTTTAAACTGTATCCAAAATATAGCAATGTTAAAAATTTTGTTTTAGCAAGTAGATGAAATACTTTAAATTGTCAAACATCTACATATATTACTACAAATACTATTGCATACTTAATTTCAGAGGCAAATATACTTTTATACTGCTTGTATAGTGCTGATTAGTTTCTTACTTCTTAAGATATTTAGAAATTTTCCTTCTGAATTCATTTTTTCCTGAGAAAGCATAATAAATAAAATTATCTTGGTTTCTTTATATCACCTACTCTCTAGAAAGCAGTATATTTTTCTGGGACAAAATTTCAGCAAGTGAATTCTCATTTGCCAACATTTCTGTAGTAAAACATTTTTCATGCATGAGATTAATTGAAGAGATGGGACTACATTCCAAAATATCTCCTTCTTCTGATGCAAGATGATTTAAAGCTGGAATATAAGTGGAGGAGGAATGTCAGTATCATTACTTATTTAGCAATTATCAAAAGTCTATAGCCCTATACATGACTTCATAAACATTTTTACATAAAACCCTATATGACTCTTCATTTAAAATGAATAAATACCAAGATTTAAACTGTTATTTTATGGAAATTTAGGTAGAATAATATGTATGAAAGTTATAAAAGAAGGATGTTTTTTTCCATCTATCATATAGTAACTAAAAGGACATTTCTGATCCTCAAAAAAGTGAAGATGACATACCACCGGCTTGAATAAAAGAATAAGTGAGACGATTGGGTTGAATAACAAACCTTCTCTTGTCCAGACTGGTAATACTTCATCTGTAGCTAAAGTTTAAATGGTAAATAAATATTTAATAGAATCTTAAGTAACTGAGTCTTGACTCCTTAAAGATCAGTTTTGATATCATAGATAATGAGATGTTTATTGACTACTGTTATTGTCTTGGTACTTAGTGTGGGTTATTCTTCCATCATCATAAAGAATCAACTGAAAAAATGGAGAAAGTTGAGAGAGTAACACATGCATGAGAAGAGGAGGGCCCGGAATAAAGTGATAGCTTGTTTTTGTTCAGTTGCCAAGTATTGTCTGACTCGCTGCAACCCCCTGAACTATAGCCCCCCAGGCTCCTCTGCTCATGGCATTTCCCAGGCAAGAATACTGGAGTGGGTTGCCATTTTCTTCATGACTTCATGAGTAATGTTCCTACATGAGTAATCTTCATGACTCAACCTTGTCTCCTGTATTTCAGGTGGATTTTTTTACTGCTGAACCACCAGGGATGCCCTAAGGTCATAGGTATGGAAACACAAATGGGAGCTGAGACTTAAAAGTATAGGAACAGGTCAAATGGGATTTAGTGGCTGAATGGAGGAAGATCGGTACCCTCAAAGCATAGTGGAAGAGTTAAAGAGAAAAATCTAAAGAACCCACTAAGTGGTGTGTTAGGTGATTGCTGGTGGAGATAAAGAAATTTAGAAGGATTACTGATTTGTATGAAAAATATAGTAAAAGTATTTCCAGACAGAGAAGTTAGTAAGGTTAGACCAAAACAAAACAAGGACAACAAAAAACAGGTGCTGTGCTGGAGTTACAAATGCAGGAGTTACCTCCTAACTATTAATAGCACCGGCAGAAGTTCCTGAGAAAGCCACAGAGACGGCAGACACTGACAAAGGCAAGGGAGAGAGATGGAGGAAAATGCAAACAGCATCCCTGAAACCAAGGAGAGTGATTCAAGAGGGACAGAAGTTAGGGACAGCGAATTTCAAAGATGAAATAAAATAGGGAAGCATCTTGTGGGAGAGAAATCACAGGCAAAATTATAGAGTAGTTTAAATGTGTTATTAGGAAGGAAATAAAATTCTAGAGGGCTATGGAGGGAATATTCAATGAGAAATTGGAGCTGACAGTAAAGAAAGCTTATTTAAGAAGCTTAGATATAAAAGTTAAGGGATATAACACAATATTTTGATGATCAAATGAAAGCTACCTGCCTGGTATTCCTCTGTTTCATTTTCCAAAATAAGGAAAAAAAAAAAAAACCAAACTGGTAAATCTTTTCTTCTGTTAGGAAGTAAAAAATACTTTTTAAAAATGTGGGAAAAGGAAAAGAGAAGGGAAGAGGATGAGAAAGAAGAGCCAGGCAGATATTAAGTACGGAAAGATATAATCACCATCACCTCTTCTCAAATCAAAGCAAGAATTGAAAGCTGTTTGGGCGTAACAGAAAATGAAGTGAAAGATTTAGTCCCTCTGACTCTTTGTGTTCCCATGGACTGTAGCCTGCAAAGCTTCTCTACCCTTAGATTTCTCCAGAGAATACTGGAATGGGTAGCAATTCCCTTCTCCAGGAGATCTTCCTAACCCAGAGATCAAACCTGGGTCTCCTGCATTGCTGGCAGATTCTTTACTTTCAGAGCTACTACAGGCATAACAGAAAAACGTTTCAAAAATCAGAGTTAGGTTAGAGAACAGACTAGCAATTACTTGAAAGGACATTGACTAACTCAGTCTGGCACTGGCTAGAGAAATATTATCACTGTTCATTTTAAAGCAGCAGTGAGTGAGGGCTAATGGATTGTCAAACTTCCTATGGCATTATTTTCTAACATAAGTGTTATAAACATAATTAAAATGCTGTGTCTGTCTAGAATCGAGGGTCATGTGATACCAAAGACATAAGTCTATTGTCCTAAGAGAGAGAGCAAGACATTAAGGAGTAAATAGGAAAGAATACATATATCCTGGCTAGGATGCTGTTGCTGCTGCTAAGTCACTTCAGTTGTGTCCGACTCTGTGCGACCCCATAGACAGCAGCCCACCAGGCTCCCCCGTCGCTGGGATTCTCCAGGCAAGAACACTGGAGTGGGTTGCCATTTCCTTCTCCAATGCATGAAAGTGAAAAGTGAAAGTGATGTCTCTCAGTCATGTCTGACTCTTAGCGACCCGATGGACTGCAGCCCACCAGGCTCCTCCATCCATGGGATTTTCCAGGCAAGAGTACTGGAGTGGGGTGCCATTGCCTTCTCCGTGGCTAGGAGGAGTATTATTAAATAAAAATGAGAATTTCATAGGTTGAGTGATAATGACAAAGTGAGAATTATTAAAGTGGAGAATTAGGAAGAAATGAAGTTCATGACAAAAGATAAAGGAAGCTTCATGCTGGGAAGGAGAATCTTATTTTGAGGGTCACCTAGTGGAGAAGAAAAAAAGATGCACAGCAGAAATGCATGGGTGTGGGGATAGCCATAAAAAGCAAAAATGAAAGAAATATTGCATAAACATATACACATATGACCTAGTAAATACATATCAACAATTATGTTAATATGCCTTTCTTTGTATTATCATACAAAGGCATGTGAGAAGAGCATTCTGTGGGATTAAATTTACTACATACTACAGACTTTTAAATACTGCCTACAGCTGTTAGTTACCGCAGCTTTTGTCTTTCTGTATCTGAAAAGATTTTTTCCAGTGATAATTTACTTCAGTTGGAAGTTTATATAACAGATACCACTAAATATTCAACTTCTTGCTTCACAAACCGTGTTGTCTTTATCAGATGTTATCTGTAAAAATATAAAGTGCATCACTTGGAAATACAACTAAATCAATGCTTATTCAATAAATATTCTCCATACTCCTTTCCCACAATATATTTTTTCTACATTGACAATAATTATTTTCTCAAATCAAATACTACATATTATTCCAAACTAATATTATTTGATTATTTATTGCAAGCATAAAATGAGCCATATAAACCAATAGGTTTATAGCATAACATATACAGTTTGAATAATGTGACATCTTGCCACTTGCACACTAATACTGAGTCTTATTTTTCTTTCTTCAAAAAGTTAGTCACTCAGCCTTTTACAACTTTTTAGATAGAAAGGGTATGAGATATAACCTGGTAAACAAAATATAAACAGATTTTTTTGGGGAAGAGATCATCATAGAAAGAGATCATTCATAGAAAAAGAAAATTATTTTTGATTTACTATATTTCTGTAAAAACTATAATGAATATATATCATTACATTGATACATTATATCAATGCATATAATATTCATGTATAACTGTAGTAATATCAATATAGTAGCTCTCTGATGCTTCAACTAGTAGACCAATTTGCACACTACATTTCTTCTCTTGCCTGGAACATGCACTTGATGTTGGAAGATAGAGTATCATCTTGAAATAATAGAGAAGCAAGCCATAAAGGAAGGAAAAAATAGAGAACCAGAGTATGGGGACCTTGCTTGGGAGTAGTTGTGGCAGCCATAGCTGCTCATCCCCAAACTGTAAATGACCTAAGAGATTAGGTATCTGTGATACACAGCCAAAGACAGTCACAACTGAGAATTAATTTTTTGTTTCAAATCAATTATATTTAGGAAGATTGATACACCCAAATATTGAGAGTTGATATTTTTAAAGTAATATTAATTATTTATGAAGTATGACATTATTGGGTTTCCCAGGTGGCGCTGGTGGCAGAGAATCGGCCTGCCAATGTAAGAGATGTAAGAGACATGAGATTGATCCCTGGGTCGGGAAGATCCCCTGGAGGAGGTCACAGAACCCACTCCAGTATTCTTGCCTGGAGAATCCCATGGACAGAGGAGCCTGGCAGGCTACAGTCCCTTGGGTCTCAAAGAGTCGGACACAACTGAAGCAACTTAGCATGCACTCATGATATTTTTTAAATGATATTAATTATTATAAACCTATTAATCAAATATGTTAGCAGCAAAGCCACTAAAGCTGAAATACAACCTAGCCACTACTCTCAAGAGAAAAATAATACTTTTTCTGACAGTTTTCATGTTTCTCCACTTGAACTACTTGAAAGCACTCTATTTTGTTGAAGGGTCATTGGGCAAGATAAATAGAAAGCTGATTTTTTTTTTTAAAGGCAGCAGTCTTAGGTATTGACTGTTAAAACTGTATATGATGGAAAAGACACTGAATTTCTCTTTTCAAACACCTCAGTACAGAATAAGCTCTAAAAATCATTAGCTTTCAGAGCCTTCTCGCTGGTTGCAAGACCTTCTTTGACTCCCTAAAACCATAGATACTTAATTCATACTAGAGTCAGAATCTCAGGAGACCAGTTCATCCACTGAGGAGTTTCCTGATGTTTCTGCTACATGGTAATTTAAATAAAAATTAAATGACCCTTTTTTTGGTCGAGCTTTTCATGGTGAGGGGTGTTAAGAATGTGGAATTGAGTATATACGAAGAAGAATAAAAACTTGGAGACGATTTTGTTGGTTTCTTTCTGGAACTCTCTGAATTTGCTTAGAGTTTAAGGTGAAATCCATGACTTTGACAATTATATAAATTCTACCGTGCTCAGCTGATGCAGAACATGGTTTAAAGCCATTTTCCATAGGCTTTAGGTACTTTAAAGTGAACAGTCTTTACTTCACAGTATGACTTCCTTATTCAAGAATAAAGTAGAACTTGCAGAGCAGCAATAAAAATGATACCAAATAAAAGCTTGTAGCTTTGTTGAGTGGGGTAAGAGCCCAGAGCAATATTTTAATTCAAGCAGAAAAGCAAAAGTTTCACATTATTGGTCTGACACACCACTTCATGCTCAAAGAGACACATCTCTCCTGTGATGAATATATGCATAGCAAAGAAGTGTCTCTCATGCCTTAGCCTCTGAGGAGAATTTTTAAAGACAGTGAGACTTTGAACTTATAGGTTATCTACTAGAAGGGGGAAAAATAAAGGAGGCACAAGTTTGGATAGGAAAAATTCTACAAACACCAAAATATTCCTTTTAGTAGCCAGTAAATTAACCTGTGGGGACTCAGATATTACTATGCCTTCCTAAGTTGACCCTCACATGATTCTACTTTTCCTGTCATATTATTTCTGTGTGTTTCAGTTCATTTCAGTAGCTCGGTCATGTCTGATTTTTGTGACCCCATGGACTGCAGCACGCCAGGCCTCCCTGTCCATCATCAACTCCTGGAGTTTACTCAAACTCATGTCCATGGAGTCGGTGATGCCATCCAGCCGTCTCGTCCTCTGTTGTTTCTGTGTGGAGCGGAATGTATTTGGTTTCCCTACAAAATATTTATTTCCTGGGCAATGACTAAGGAATTTTTGGCCGACAGGTATAATTCTATACCAACACATTAGAAAAGTTCTACTCCTAGTCAGAGTCCAGCTATAAGTGATTACATAAAATGTAAGAAATAAATCGGAGGGGAAAGGAAAATAAAATTGGAATGAATCATTTGATATATGGAGCACTGCAATTCAATTGTTAGAATAATTCATAGTGGGGCTAGCTTTGTGAAAGTCAGAAAAATATGGAAAAGTCTAAATCTACTATATTTTGAGTGTTCTTGGTACCATACCTATGAAATATTTGCCAAGACCAATGGCATGAAAAATTCCCCCATGTTTTCTTTGAAAAGGTTTAGTTTCAAGACTTACATTTAATTCTTTAAACCATCCTTTCAGGATAACTGTTATAAAACAAATAAAAAAGTGTTGGCAAAAATGTGGAGAATTTGGAATTCTTGTTTAAATTTTAAGTTATTGTTCCAACCTAAAACAGTCTCAGAACAATGAATGTGAGTTAATATATCTAAAATGTATGGCTAGCTGTGTCTATGATCATAAATCTAGGATTTATTTGGCTGAGGTCTGGGCTTTGTATTTATTTTTAACTCCTGGGTTTATATTCTATTCTGAATTATGAGCGATGAACAATTTAGACAGCTTGAAAAACCATGAAGGGTCAGAGCTAAAGTTAAGCAAACTAGAGAATTGTCTTTTTTACTGTCTTTGTCCACATATCCTGCTTGGCTTTCTGTCTTAAAAATCCCAGAGTCAAATGGTGGTCTTCCAACCTTCTAGTCATGTCCTGTATAAGTAAATTCTGAAATTTAATTCTTCTACATCTATACAAATGGTTGTCAAATCTGTAATTCTAGTTCTATTTTCTAGAATTTTTTCTAGAAACTTTAGAGAGCTCTGCTTTACAACCAATAAAATTCAACCATATTGAACATAAATGCTGATACATTTGGACAGTTGTATACAATCATGTAGCCATGTAATCACTACCAAAATTATGAAAGGGCATGTCTATCACCAAAAATGCTCACTTCAGTTCCTTTGCAATCAATCTTCTTTCTGCATCTTTCCCTGGATGCCTGATTTCCATTCTGTCACTACAGTTTTCCTTTACTAAAATAAAAATGGAATTGTACAATATGTGGTTGTCTCTGCTTAAACCTTTTCACTTAGAATAATGCTTTTTAATTACATTACTGTGTTGATGCATCTGTAATGTATTCCTTTTTGTTGCAGAGCTGTGTTCCATTGAATGAATAAGTGCATTTTTTTTTATTCATACACAGTTTGTTCATTTGGGTTGTTTCTAGTTCTTATTACAAATGGAGCTGTTGTGAAAATTTGAGTAAAATTTCTGTGTGGGCACGTTTTTATTTTTTTTATTATTTTTTTGATATATACTTAGGAGTGGAATTACTAGATCATATGGAGGTATATGCTTAGTTTTATGATAATAAAACCAAACTAAAATCTGTTTTCCAAAGTAGCTGTACCATTGTGATTTTCAACTAGTAATGTATAAGAGTTACAGTTTCTCTTTCTTTTCCAACACTAGCTACTTTCTGAGGTTTTTATTATAATTTTTCTGATGAAGTTATAGTAGTATCTCATTATAGTTTTAGTTTGTACTGATGTATATATTTTTGTCTAAAACAACTTCAAAAATGCACACAGCTACTCTACTCTCAAGGATGCAAGTTGATGAATATGACAAGGTTTCTTTTTGCATCAAGATTTGTAATAGACAAAATACTGGAAGTAAGATCTTAATAGTATAGTAGTTAAATAACTTATGACACACATATTTGATGGAATACTATGCAAACAGTAAGCAAAAAAGAATGTGGGAACTCTTCAAGGACTGGTCACATATAATTTCTGGTATAATTGATAAGTGAAAATAAAAAGAGAGAAGTGACTGGCAGAACATTTGTATGGTGAAGGGAGATGATGGAAAGAGACCCATTTAACTATTCTCCACAAAATTCATGTGAGGAAAATATCAATATTATTTTATAAAGCAATTTGAGGAAACATATATCCTAAGATTATACTCACTGAGAATAATCAGTAGTTGTGCTTGCTAAATATTTCTACAAATATGTGACAAAATTTTTTCTCTCATTCATGTCAAATAGTAACACTAGACTTATCAACTCCCTTGGATTTGAGTGGAGTCATATGGTTAATCCTGGCCAATGACTTGAGAGTAAAAATGCCTGCATCATGGACATATGAGGGCTCAAGTCAGACACTCCAGTAGAACATTATCCATGGAAATCTCCATGATGAGGGAAACATGCTCCCCAGTATAATAGTTATTAGCCCTATGTGGCTATTCAGTGCTTGAGGTATGGCTTGGTGATCCAGGAACTGAATTTTAAATTTAATTTTAACTGCTTAAAATTAAGAGTTGCAGGTGGATCAGTTCTGTTCAGTTCAGTTGGTCAGTCAAGCACAACTCTTTGCGACCCTGTGGACTACAACACATCAGGCCTCCCTGACCATCACCAACTTCTGGAGTTTACTCAAACTCATGTCCATTAAGTCATTGATACCATCAAACCATCTCATCCTCTATCATCCTCTTGACTTCCCACCTTCAATCTTTCCCAGCATCAGGGTCTTGTTCAATGAGTCAATTCTTCACATCAGGTAGGCAAAGTATTGGAGTTTCTGCTTCAGCATCAGTCCTTCCAATGAATAATCAGGACTGATTTCCTTTAGGATAGACTGGTTGGATCTCCTTGCAAGCCAAGGGACCCTCAAAAGTCTTCTGCAACACCACAGTTCAAAAGCATCAATTATTTGGTGCTGAGCTTTCTTTGTAGTCCAACTCTCACATCCGTACATGACTATTGGAAAACCCATAGCTTTGAGTAGACAGACTTTGGCTGTTAAAGTAATGTCTCTGCTTTTTAATTTGCTATCTAGGTTAGTCATAACTTTCCTTCCAAGAAGTAAGCATCTTTTAATGTCACCATCTGCAGTGATTTTGGAGCCCACAAAACTAAAGTCTGACACTGCTTCCACTGTTGCCCCATCTATTTGCCATGAAGTTATGGGATCAGATGCTGTGATCTTAGTTTTCTGAATGTTGAGTTTTAAGCCAACTTTTTCACTCTCCTCTTTCACCTTCATCAAGAGTCTCTTTAGTTCTTCTTCACTTTCTGCCATAAGGGTGGTGTCATCTGCATATCTGAAGTTATTGATATTTCTCCTGGCAATCTTGGTTCCAGCCTGTGCTTCATCTAGCCCAGCATTTCTCATGATGTACTCTGCATATAGGTTAAACAAGCAGGGTGACAATATACAGCCTTGATGTACTTCTTTCCCAATTTGGAACAAGTCTGTTGTTCCATGTCCAGTTCTAAATGTTGTTTCCTGATCTGCATACAGGAGGCAAGTCAGATGGTTTGATGTTTCCATCTCTTGAAGAATTTTCCACAGTTTGTTGTGTCCACACAGTCAAAGGCTTTGGCATAGTCAATAAAGCAAATGTAGATATTTTTCAGAAACCCTCTTGTTTTTTCGATGATCCAATGGATATTGGCAATTTGATCTCTGGTTCCTCTGCCTTTTCTAAAACCAGCCTGAACATCTGAAATTTCATGGCTCACATACTGTTAAAGCCTGACTTGGAGAATTTTGAGCATTACTTTACTAGCATGTGAGATGAGTGCAATTGTGTGATAGTTTGAGCATTCTTTGGTATTGCCATTCTTTGGGATTGGAATGAAAACTGACCTTTTCCAGTTCTGTGGCCACTGCTGAGTTTTCCGAATTTGCTGGAATATTGAGTGCAGCACTTTCATAGCATCATCTTTTAGGATTTGAAATAGCTCAACTGGAATTCCATCACCTCCACTACGTTTCTTCATAATGATGCTTCCTAAGGCCCACTTGACTTCACATTCCAGGATGTCTGGCTCTAAGTGAGTGATCACACCATCGTGATTATCTGGGTTATGAAGACCTTTTTTGCATATTTCTGTATATTCTTGCCAGCTCTTCTTAATATCTTCTTAATAACAGAAACAGACTTCTGTTAGGTCCATACCATTTCTGTCCTTTGCTGAGCCCATCTTTGCATGAAACTTTCCCTTGGTATCTCTAATTTTCTTGAATGGATCTCTAGTCTTTCCCATTCTATTGTTTTCCTTTATTTCTTTGCAGTGATCACTATGGAAGGCTTTCTTGTCTCTCCTTGCTGTTCTTTGGAACTCTGCATTCAAATGGGTATGTCTTTCCTTTTCTCGTTTACCCTTTGCTTTTCTTTTTTTCACAGCTACTTTTAAGGCCTACTAAGACAAACACATTTTGGTTTTCTGCATTTCTTTTTCTTGGGGTTGTCCTGATCCCTGCCTCCTGTAGTGTCATGAAGGTCCACCCATAGTTATTCAAGCACTCAGTCAGATCTAATCCCTTGAATCTATTTTTCACTCCCACTGTAAAATCTGTAGTTTGATTTTTGGTCATACCTGAATGGTCTACTGGTTTTGCCTACTTTGTTCAATTTAAATCTGAATTTGGCAATAAGGAGTTCATGATCTGAGCCACAGTCATCTCCTGGTCTTGTTTTTGCTGACTGTATAGAGCTTCTCCATCTTTGGTTGCAAAGAATATAATCAATCTGATTTTAGTGTTGATCATCTGGTGATTTCCATGTGTAGAGTCTTTTCTTGTGTTGTTGGAAGAGGGTGGTTTGCTATGACCAGTGTGTTCTCTTGGCAAAACTCTATTGACCTTTGCCCTGCTTCATTCCCAAGGTCAAATTTGCCTGTTGCTCCAGGTATTTCTTCAATTCCTACTTTTGTGTTCCTGTCCCCTATAATGAAAAGGACATTTTTTGGGCTGTTAGTTCTAGAAGGTCTTGTAGGTCTTCATAGAACTGTTCAACTTCTGCTTTTTCAGCATTACTGGTCAGAGAATAGACTTGGATTACTGTGCTATTGAAAGGTTTGCCTTGGAAATGAATAGAGATATTTCTGCCATTTTTGAGATTGCATTCAAGTACTGTATTTCAGACCCTTTGTTGACTATAATGGCTACTGTATTTTTTTTCTGAGGGATTCTTGCCCACGGTAGTAGATATAATGGTCATCTGGGTTAAATTCACCATTTCCAGTCCATTTCAGTTTGCTGATTCCTAAAATGTTGATGTTCACTCTTGGCATCTCCTGTTTGACCATTTCCAATTTGCCTTGATTCATGGACCTAACATTCCAGGTTCCTATGCAGTATTATTCCTTAGTGTCATACACTGTTGACTTTTCATACTGTTCATGGGGTTCTCAAGGCAAGAATGCTGAAGTGGGTTGCCATTCCCTTCTGCAGTGGACCATGATTTGTCAGAATTCTCCACCATAACCTATCTGTCTTGGGTGGCCCTACACGGCATGGTTCATAGGTTCATTGAGTTAGACAAGGTTGTGGTCCATGTGATAAGACTGGTTAGTTTTCTGTTACTGTGGTTTTCAACCTGTCTGCCTTCTGATGGATAAGGATAAAAGACTTATGGAAGCTTCCTGGTGGGAGAGACTGATTGAGGGGGAAGCCTGGTCATATTCTGATGGGCTGGGACATGCTCAGTAAATCTTTAATCCAATTTACTGTTGATGGGTGGGGCTGTGTTCTCTCCCTGTTATTTACCTGGTGCCAAATTATGGTGGTCATTATAGGGCACTGGAATGCAAAAGTAGGAAGTCAAGAAATACCTGGAGTAACAGGCAAATTTCGCCTTAGAGTACAGAAAGAAGCAGCACAAAGGCTAGTAGAGTTTTGCCAAGAGAATCACTGGTCCTAACAAACACCCTCTTCCAACAACACAAGGGAAGACTGTGTACATGGACATCACCAGATGGTCAACACCGAAATCAGATGGATAATATTCTTTGCAGCCAAAGATAGAGAAGCTCTATACAATCAGCGAAAACAAGACTGGGAGCTGATTGTGGCTCAGATTGTGAACTCCTTAATGCCAAATTCAGACTTAAATTGAAGAAAGTATACAAAACCTACTAGACCATTCAGGTCTGACCTAAATCAAATCCCTTATGATTTGATTTGTATAGTGGAAGTGAGAAATAGATTTAAGGGACTAGAACTGATAGACAGACTAGAACTGATTACCTATGGACGGAGGTTTGTGATATTGTACAGGAGACAGGGATCAAGACCATTCCCAAGAAAAAGAAATGCAAAAAAACCCAAAATGACTGTCTGAGGAGGCCTTACAAATAGCTGTGAAAAGATGAGAAGCAAAAAGCAAAGGAAAAAAGGATATGTCCATTTGAATGCAGAGTCACAAAGAATAGCAAGGAGAGATAAGAAAGCCTTCCTCAGGGATCACTGCAAAGAAATAGAGGAAAATAATAGAATGGGAAAGACTAGAGATCCATTCTGAAACTTAGAGATACTAAGGGAATGTTTCATGCAAAGATGGACTTAATAAAGGACAGAAATGGTATGGATCTAAAAGAAACAGAAGATATTAAGAAGAGCTGGCAAGAATGCACAAAGGAACTGTACAAAAGGGATCTTCATGACCCAGATGATGATGCTGGTGTGATCACTCACCTAGATCCAGACATCATGGAATGTGAAGTCAGTGAGCCTTAGGAAGCATTACTATGAACAAAGCTAGTGGAGGTGATAAAATTTCAGATGAGCTACTTCAAATCCTAAAAGATAATGCTGTGAAAGTGCTGCACTCAATATGCCAGCAAATTCAGAAAACTCAGCAGTGGCCACAGGACTGGAAAAGGTCAGTTTTCACTGCAATCCCTAAGAAAGGTAATGCCAAAGAGTGCTCAAACTATCACACAATTGCACTCATCTCACATGCTAGTAAGTAATGCTCAAAATTCTCCAAGCCAGGTTTTAACGATATGTGACCCATGAACTTTCAGATGTTCAGGCTGGTTTTAGAAAAGGCAGAGGAACCAGAGATCAAATTGCCAACATCCTTTGGATCATTGAAAAAGCAAGAGAGTTCCAGAAAAACATCTTCTGCTTTATTGGATATGCAATACCTTTGACTGTGTGGATCACAACAAACTGTGGGAAATTCTTCAAGATATGGGAACACTAGACCACCTGACCTGCCTCTTGTGAAATATGTATGCAGGTCAGGAAGCAACAGTTAGAATTGCACATGGAACAGCAAACTGTTTCCAAATAGGAAAAAGAGTACATCAAGGCTGCTTTTTTATTATCACGCTGCTTATTTAACTTATATGCAGAGTACATCATGAAAAACACTGGGTTGGATGATGCGCAAGCTGGAATCAAGATCGCTGGGAGAGATATCAATAACCTCAGATATGCAGATGACACCACCTGTATGGCAGAAAGCGAGGAAGAACTGAAGAGCCTCTTGATGAAGGTGAAAGAGGAGAATGAAAAAGTTGACTTAAAGCTCAATATTCAGAAAACTAAAATCATGCCATCCGGTCCCATCAATTCTGGGCAAATAGATGGGGAAACAGTGGAAACAGTGGTTGACTTTATTTTTGGGGGCTCCAAAATCACTACAGATGGTGACTGCACCCATGAAATTAAAAGATGCTCACCCCTTGGAAGGAAAGTTATTACCAACCTAGATAACATATTAAAACGCAGAGATGTTACTTTGCCAACAAAGGTCCATCTATCTATTCAAAGCCATGCTTTTTCCAGTGGTCATGTATGGATGTAAGAGTTGTACTATAAAGAAAGCTGAATGCTGAAGAATTGATGCTTTTGAACTGTGGTGTTGGAGAAGACTCTTGAGTGTCCTTTGGACTGCAAGGAGATCCAGCCAGTCCGTCCTAAAGGAGTCTGTCCCGAGTTTCATTGGAAGGACTGACATTGAAGCTGAAACTCCAATTCTTTGATCACCTGATGTGAAGAGCTGATTCATTTGAAAAGAACCTGATGCTGGGAAAGATTGAAGGCAGGAGAAGAAGGGAACAACAGAGGATGAGATGATTGGATGACATCACCGACTCAATGGACATGATTTTTAGTAAACTCTGGGAATTGGTGATAGGGAGGCATGGCATGCTGCAGTCCATGGGGTCACAAACAGTCAAACACAACTTAGTGACTGAACCAAACTTAAACTATGGTGAAGATAATTGTGACCTTGTTCAAAAGGTCCCCTGACAGCACTGCTACACTCAGTGCCCCCAACCCTGCAGCAGGCCACCGCTGACCCAGGCCTCCACCAGGGACTCCTGGACACTCATGAGTAAGTCTGAGTCAGTCTCTTGTGGGGTCACTGCCCATTTCTCCGGGGTCCTGGTGCATACAAGGTTCTATTTGTGCCCTCTAAGAGTCTGTTTCCCCAGTGCTATGTCAGTTTGGGCAGCTCTATGATGGGGTTGATGGCGACCTCCTCCAAGAGGGCTTATGCAATCGCCAGTCTGCTGCACCCAGAGCCCCTGCCTCTGCGGCAGTCCACTGCTGACCCTCACCTCCTCATGAGGCACTCAAACAGTTCTGTCTCAGTTCCTGTGGTGTCTCTGGGTCCTGGTGCACACAAGGCTTGTTTGAGCCGCCTGAGCATCACTGGTGAGCATTGGGTTTGGTTCTAAACGTGATTTTGCTCCTCCTACCACCTTGCTCAGGCTTCTTCTTTGCCCTTAGATGTGGCATATCTGCCTTTTTAGACTCTGCAGCTCTAGAACCTTCTTTTCTCTGTTACTAATCACCCTCAGTTTGCCAACCTTGGGCTCAGAATTGAGTACAATAAATAGTAACTGTGGCTGATTTTTGATGAACAATTATGGTGAGCTGGATTAAGGTTTGTTGTTTTAAGTAGCTGAGACCTTTTCTGGTTTAATAACAAAATAATCTGTCCTGGTTTACATGACCTAGAATATTTAAAAATTCTGAGCATAGGAGTTGGATGTCTACCATACATAATTGAATCATGTTATTACAAGGAAGATAATGACAACAATACTTCTTAAATGTTTCCACCTTCCATATTTTTCATCTTCTGGTTTATCTCATAGTTTCCAATTTTCACATTACTATTGTTGACATCTCAAGTCTTTTATTCTCCAGATTTAAACATTTACCACCATCTTTCACTTATCTCTATGGTTAATATTCATTTCTGAGGTAAGTGGCCCTACCATTGCTTTCTCAGAAAATTTCTAATATTTTTGTCTTTACTTTCCATCTTACTTATATTATTAGAGCTTCATTCACTTATTCTTTCATAATTGCCTGACATTGGAGGTGGATCCATAATTACTTGTCATGTAATACAAATGATAAACACAAATAGCCTCCTCCTGCTTTCAGTACTTCTTATCACACTGTTTTATTTTTAACAAGCAGACAATAGGTTTCAAATAATCTCCTTAAAGTTAGAGCCATTCTTCAGCTCTAACATAGATCACATTTCTCTGCAAGAACTTGCAATTCACCTATTCTAATCTCATCCTTCTCTGTCACCCTTGAATGAACCTCCATTCTACCGGTTTTATGAGATAATCATTTTTATCCTTATTTAACCTATGAGAAGACAGGAGATTAGAAAGTCTCAATGCTTGTCACAGAGCTAATGTATGGTAAAACCAGTCTTTAAATCCACGTGAGCCAATCACACTGCCTCCAAAAGGCAAATTATTAATAAAAACTGTAAGTGAGTAAGCAATAAATTGCTTTATAGAACTCTCCCTCAAAACAGGGAATCAGGAAGCATATGCCTAAGAAGACAAGTAGAAACATGAAATAGGCTGCTTGCCATTCAGACAGCAAATAGGACCACCTTTCACTGCAAAACCCCAGATGTACTGGACAAAATATGACAAGGAAAAAGTGCACTCAGACAACAGCACAAAGAATAGAGGAAATCCATTACTAGGAGCAAAAATAAAATGGAAAGCTGAAGAGAAAAACCTTAAGAAGATAGCATATTGTCCCTGCATGTTGAAGGGAAAGGAGGAAATTAATAAATTTCATTAAAAATTGCTAGAAATTAATAAATTGCTAGGTTATTGGAATTATTTTCCATTATTCTAATTTTGAAATCATTTAAATTCATGGAAAATTTGCAAAACCCAATGTTTTCCAATTATCAACATTTTGCCTATTTGACTTATTTTCTCTTTATCTGTACACACATATGTAAATTTTGAAATTACATACATATGTATTTTTGAAACATTTGAGAATCATGCAGTTTTATCCCCCTTTATTTATAACTATTTTAGTGTGCATTTCTTAAAAACAGGTTTTTTTCATGACTAAAGTATAATTATCAAAATCAGGAAATATAATATTGATAACAATAATCCACAACCCAAATTCAAGTTTTGCCAACTATCTTAACAATATTTTCAGTAGGATTTTCCTCCCTAAAATAGGAATGAATTCTGGATCACATATTATATTTGTCATGTCTTTCTGGACTTCTTTAATCTAGAATTGTTCTTTAGCTGTTTTCATTCTTTCATGATCTTGACATTTCCAAAAGTCCTAGCAGATTATTTTATAGTCTCTCCTTAAATTTCAGTGTGGCAAATGTTTTCTTATGATATTTGGATTTTACATTTTAAAAGTTATTTTTGGCAAGAATATCACAGAAAATATGTGAAATCCATTTGTCTAATTATTGATGATATTCAATTTGATCACTTAAGTCTGTGAAAGCTACATTCCTCTACTATAAAGTTATACTTTTTCCTTTGAAGTTTATAATTTACAGGGAGACTTTCTGTTCACCACGTTTTCCTTATTTTTAGCACCCATCCACTGATGATTTTTGTCTTATCACTACATTGAAAAGAGATTTTCAAATCCCATCATTTCTTCTATATTATAGATTTCACTATAAATAAAAGGTCTTTCTTCTACCTCATCTATGTGTGCATATATAGATGCATTTATTTATTTCTGACTAATTAAATTTTAGTATCCTTTCTGGGGTAGGACCTGAAGCCCAAGAACTGTTCAATGTTTTGACACTTGAGCTGAAAATCCTTGTATTTTGAGACTCTCCAAGTACTGAATATTTATCTTAAGGAAAACCAGAACATCAGCTAAGAAAGATGGTGAAAAGATTCTCTTTGCCCAAGTCTCTATGTCAACAGATGAGCTTTTTGTAATGAGCAATAAAAATTAAAAATATGCACAATTGTGCTAGCAACAGAATTTGAATTTAACTTCATGTAAATATCTATAGTGCAGAAATACCCAAACTTTTGAAGGAACATAGAATTGTCATTAGCCTAATGAAACCCCTGGATACATGGAAGAAGCCAATGGATGCCACCTTTACATAAGTGTGGCAGTTGAATATTAAAGAAAACACAGTAATAGTTTCAAAATGTAACAGTAAAAATTAAACTTAATAAAGTCAGAAAATACAACCAAAAAGAATAGTATTAATAAATGCCAAGAACCTTTTATAGTAAGTAAATGTGTTTAAAGTGGCACAGTGCTAAAGAATCCACCTGCCAATGCAGGAAACACAAGAAACATGGGTTCATTCCCTGTGACAGGAAGATCCCCTGGAGTAGGAAAGGGCAATCTGCTCCAGTATTCTTGCCTGGAAAAGTCCATGGACAGAGGAGCCTGGCGGGCTGCAGTCCATAGGTTGCAAAGAGTTGGACACTGCTGAGCCACTGAGCACACACTAAACTAAAGCAATAAAAGGGGAAAAGGAGACAATAAGCAAAGCATTTTATACTATGGAAAAAGTGCAGTCAATATGAAAAAGAGCTTCAAAAAATTAAAAACAGAGATATTTGAAATAAATAGGCAGAAGACTCACTGGCAAATGGACCTAGATAGATACATGTATAGGCAGATATACCTAGAAGGCAACTGGGAGACAGATCAGAAGACATTAACCTTAATGAACAAAGTTTGAATAATAAGATTAAAACATAAAAGGGAGTTTAAGAGACAAAATAATATATAGTAAAAGAGATTAGACAAATAGGGAGAAGGGAGAGTGTTAGGTGTTTCTAAATTAAACTAGAAACAGGTATCAAATGAAACAATGTAGATTTAGATAAGAAGAGTCTTCAATGATTATGATGGGGCAAGAAGACTAATACAATAGAGGAAAGGAGACTATAACAATAGAGAAGACTCCAACCACAAAGTCTGCAAGGTTTTCTTTGACAAGGAGTCAAGAAGACTAGAAAGAACCGGGTGTGAGGGAGTGGGAGGGAAGATCAGTTAGTACTTCAGGTAAGCCTTGTGGTCAGTCAGTTCTCAAGAAAGGGCGAGGGGTTGTGTGCTGGATCAGGCTGAACATGGATCCAAATACAGGGGCCAAAACGCTTAATCAAACTTTGGTCTGGTCAGGTATTTTGTGCAGATTGGTCGGTGGATACAAACACTTCAAATCATCATTGTTTCTGAGAACAGAATTTGGAGGACAGGTGTTTAGCTTTGTCATGGGAAAATAAAAGCAGGACCTCAGAGTTTGATCTATCATACTGAGGACATAAAGGGTGAGGGTATTTCTTGAATCATTACTGATGTCCAGATTCACAAGACTCCAATAAAGTTCAGCAATGCCAACTTTTAAATCAACATAAGCAACCAAATGCACACAAACAAAAAGGAAACAGAGATATACAGCTACAGCAGTTTATGCTTTAGGGCAGAGTGAGCAATACAGGCAAGCATAATGCAAAATTTCCTATTCAATAAACTTGCTATCAAGTGGAGATTATGTACAGAATAACAGTGAAAGTCCATGAGTGAAACGGATAATGCCCATGACTTCAAAGTGAACCAGTCTAATTTTTTGAAGCCTATAGCATGACTTCTATAACTTAGATATAAACTGAAAGCTTTTGTAGCCCAGAGGGGAAAATAGATTCTTCCTAGATGTAGGACTCAGAAATGCTTCCTAAATGAATTATGTTTGATTTGACTCAATCTAATAAAGCTTTGCTCTTTACAAATTGTTTTCATATATGTAATCTCACTAGACAATCAAAAAACATCATGAGTTAATTATGACAGGTATTGTATTCTTCATTTTACAACTGGAAAAATACAGCCAATAAATCATGGAATTAATTCTCTAAGCTCTAGGCTGGTTTACTGCCAGTACAGTGATTTTTTTTTTTTTTTGTCTTCTTGTATATTATACTATAAGGGCAGTTGAGGTTAGGGAGGACACAAAAGAAACAGATCTTACTTAGGATGGAAAGAAAAGTTGAAAAGAGGAAAAAGAAAATAAAAAAAGAAAACTAGTAAAGGTGGAAGTGTGTACCATTGAAAATGGAATTTGGGAAGAAAACCAATGAAGAAATGGGGATGATAGATGAGAACACCACTGATTATAGCCTTACATGGCATAATAGAATTTGCCAATATGCAATAGAGAATTTGAAAATTTCTGGAAACACACAATCTTTCTTTTTAAATCAAATCTAGCCCCACTTCAATTTCTCTTTAGAAACCTTGATTTTCACCCTGGTTGATCTGTATTTCTCTTTCAGTTGTTCACTAAATTTTCTTCTGTGAAACAAATTTTCATTTTTTCCTGTTTTTCATGCACTTGCATTTTATTTTTCTTTTCAGCTCTATTGAGATGTAATTGAGGTATAATGTCAGCTTTATTGAGGTATAACTATATATTTAAGGTTTTTATGTACCTCTGCATTGTGAAATAATTATTTCTGTCAATTAACACATCCATCACTTCAAGTTACTTTTATTTATTTATTGTTTTGGCATGTGTGATGATAACACTTAAGATCTACTCTCTTAGCAATTTCAAGTGTACGATACTATATTATTAACTATAGCCACCATGCTTTTGATCCCAGAACTTACTTTATAGCTGAAAATTTGTACCCTTTAACCAATGTCTTCCCATTTCTCCCAGCCATTCAAAAGTTGAGTGTCTGCATATATTTGTATAGATGCCTATATACCTACAAAATGGTTCTACTCAGAAATAATGCAAAAAAATGAAGGGCTAACAGATGATACTGAAACTGCTGATTATCTTGCAGTTTTAGTGGTTTGTCAAAATAATCTGCTTATAAAGACAAATATAATTGCAACATTACTGACATAAAACAAAACATTACAGTTTTTACAGGGGATGACTCTCTTGCCTGTTTCTAAAGCATTCTCTAAGTTTCATGTAATAATGGGATGATTTTCAGTAAATGGTAAATTATTTAAGTTTGTGGTGAAAACATCTCATCATTTACATGATTGCACCTTAAGGAAACATATCTGATTAATAATACTGAAGGCTGGGCAGTGTCATTAGATAAAAAAAGAATCAGCTTCTGAAAACTTAATCTTCTAGGTTATTTCTTTGTATTTATTGGTGTTTTCTCTATTTGGGAATGTATGTTAGACACAAATTAATAGACTTGTGATAAAAGATGAAATATTTGCACACACATGTCACTATTTTTCTGGCTAAATATCAAATACATTGCATCCTAACTATAGCTACAGTAATTGTGGTTAAAGCCAGAAGAGAAATGAAAAAGACTTATTTTGCTATAAAAATCTATAGTGTTACATACAAAAAATTAAAACAATATGCATAAGTTTAGTTTACACCATGTGAAGAACTTGAAGGAGCTATACTTAAAATATCCTGAAAAAGAATTGACATTTTCATTTGCCAGTGGCTTGTGGCAGACACACTGGCTGGCACAGACAGAATATCAGTATTAAGGAACACACATAAAGGGGAAAGCCTAAGTGATCCGATAAAGAAGCTGCTGAAGACAGCCAGATACTTTATATAGTAAGTTGAAAGTCTTGGCAATTATGTGCCTATAGAAGTTTCAGGCTTCTGCTATACAAGTGGGAAAATGAAACCCAAATAGGCAAATCATAGTGTTTTGTCATTTTTCACAACACTATAATAATTTTAAAAACCTATAACCTAACCTATAACCTAAGTATGGTATCATACAAAAGAAAAGTGCTAATTTGAAGTGTGAATTAAATACAGGCTAAGGACATTATTTTACCAACAAAGGTCCATCGGGTAAGGCTATGGTTTTCCCAGTGGTCATGTATGGATGTGAGAGTTGGACTATAAAGAAAGCTGAGTGCCGAAGAATTAATGCTTTTGAACTGTGGTGTTGGAAAAGATTCTTGAGAGTCCCTTGGACTGCAAGGAGATCCAACCAGTCCATCCTGAAGGAGATCAGTCCTGGGTGTTCATTGTAAGGACTGATGCTGAAGCTGAAACTCCAATATTTTGGCCACCTCATGCGAAGAGTTGACTCATTGGAAAAGACCCTGATGCTGGGAAGGATTGGGGGCAGGAGGAGAAGGGGATGACAAAGGATGAGATGGCTGGATGGCATCACCAACTCAATGGATATGAGTTTGAGTAAACTCCGGGAGTTGGTGATGGACAAGGAGGCCTGGCGTGCTGCGATTCATGGGGCCACAAAGAGTCGGGGAAAAATGAGAGACTGAACTGAACTGAAAGCTATAATTATGTTCAATGCTTGCTACTGAGAAAGTACCAAAAGATACAGAATGTGAAACAACATTGCTGTTCCAAAACCTTATCATTTACTGAAGCAAATAATGAATATGTACATTAAGTAGTTAACAGCTTTGCAGTTACTAAAATAACCTACGTAACAGAACCCTTAGTTGCTGTGTTCAAAGTTGATATCTTTTAAAGTCTGTGTGTCTGTCCTTCACCTTTTGAGATCCTAATTCTACTGTCTGGCCTCTACCATCTTGGAAGGTGACCACTGTGCTATTGAAGTCACATGATTCAGAGAAGCCTGCACCCAACCCCACTTCAGGCCCCAGAGTGGGCCAGGGGTCACTAAACACTACTAAGGGCTACTATAGTATCATGGACATCCATCTCACTCACCTAGAGATGAGGTAAACTCTGCTGTATGTTTTACACAATACACTTCTCCAGAAACTTTAAGTGAAGCTGGGTTTCCATCTCAAAAATGCCTTTGCTTGACTTCTTCCATTTGCACACAAATCCTTATCTCAGAAGCTGGGCTTGGAACATAAAGCCAAGAGATATTGTATGATAGTACATTATTAATTGAAAATAACAAGTACAATTACATAGATATTTTCATACATCAGAAGAGAGACATCACTGTGGGCTGAAATAGGCTAGTTTTCCTAGGAAGAGTCTTTGGGTTTGGACAGGTGGAAGAGATAAGCCATTCTGGCACAGGAAACAACATGAGAAAGATTCCAGACAGAGTGAGCAATGCTGCGAGAGTAAAAGTCTTGATGATACTTGGTGATTCGCTACAAACAGAATATGGAGATCCTTAAACCAAAAAAGAAAAGAAAGAAATTTACATAATAAATACTATACTACTTAAAATGTTTTATCTAGAAGCGGAGGAATCCCTTAACATTAAGGAATACAGGAATGATACAATTACAGTGATGTTTCAAGATCAATTTAGTGGTACTGTGTGCTATAATTCAAAGGGCAGAGAGGTGCAGACCAAACAATCTGGAGCCTAGTACAGACGTACAAACATGAAGTAACTAGTAAACCTGAACTTAGAGTTTGGGGATGCAGACATTAATAGGAATGAAAATAGAAGGCAGTTAGAATGACAAATGCTCTAGAAAGTTGTATAGAATCATTTATAAGGGCCTATGGCTAATCTGAGAAACGCTGGGCTGGAAGAAGCACAGGATGGAATCAAGATTGCCGGGAGAAATATCAATAACCTCAGATATGCAGATAACACCACCGTCATGGCAGAAAGTGAAGAGGAATTAAAAAGCCTCTTGATGAAAGATAAAGAGGAGAGTGAAAAAGTTGGCTTAAAGCTCAATATTCAGAAAGCTAAGATCATGGCATCTGGTCCCATCATTTCATGGCAAATAGATGGAGAAACAGAGGAAACAGTGTCAAGACTTTATTTTGGGGGCTCCAAAATCACTGCAGATGGTGATTGCAGCCATGAAATTAAAAGACACTTACTCCTTGGAAGGAAAGTTATGACCAACCTAGATAGCATATTAAAAAGCAGAGACATTACTTTGCCAGCAAAGGTCCATCTGGTCAAGGCTATGGTTTTTCCAGTGGTCATGTATGGATGTGAGAGTTGGACTGTGAAGAAAGCTGAGCACCGAAGAACTGATGCTTTTGAACTGTGGTCTTGGAGAAGAATCTTGAGAGTCCCTTGGACTGCAAGGAAATCTAACCAGTCCATCCTGAAGGAGATCAGTCCTGGGTGTTCATTGGAAGGACTGATGCTGAAGCTGAAACTCCAATACTTTGGCCACCTCATGCAAATAGTTGACTCATTGGAAAAGACGCTGATGCTGGGAGGGATTGGGGGCAGGAAGAGAAGGAGACGACAGAGGATGAGATGGCTGGATGGCATCACCGACTTGATGGACATGAGTTTGATTAAACTCCGGGAGTTGGTGATGGACAGGGAGGCCTGGTGTGCTGCGATTCATGGGGTCACAAAGAGTCAGACACGACTGAGCGACTGAACTTAACTAAACTGATGACTAACGTGATGAGAGCTAGGAGAGATGAACAAGTATTTCTTTTTTAAGTTTTAAAAACACCAGGAGAGTAAACATGAACTCAGTGAGGCACTAGATTCTTAGGGATTAAACAATGAACCTGCTGGCTATTATGGTAGAGTTTACCTGTAAAGCAAGAAACCTGAATTTGATCCCTGGGTTGGAAAGATGCCCAGGAGAAAGGAATAGCAGCCTGCTACAGAATTCTTGCCTGGAGAATTCCAGGGACAGAGGAGCCTGGCAGGCTACAGTTCATGGGGTCACAAAGAGTTGGACATGACTGAACAGCTTGCATTACTACTGTGTGTGTGTGTGTGTGTGTGTGTGTGTGTGTGTGTGTGTGTGTGTGTGTGTGTTAATCCCTTAGTCGTGTACAACTCTTTGCGACCCCATGGACCGTAGCCCGCCTGGCTCCTATGTCCATGAAATTCTCCAGGCAAGAATACTGGTGTGGGTTGTCATCTCCTTTTCCAGAGGATCTTCCCGACCCAGTGATCGAACCTGGGTCTCCTGTGTTTCAGGCGGATGCTTTACCGACTGAACTACTAGGGAAGACCACTAGTGCTGCTACTACCAAACAATAAACAGCAACATCGTGAGAAATAGGCATGCATAAAGTCAGGGTTCTTGTGGAAACAGCACAAAATTAGAATTCAGGAATCATTCATTTTAGTGCTGATTCTATATCAAACCTCCAGATAAACTTAGGTAAATCATGAACTTTTCTAGGCTTTAAAAATCCCTCCTCAAATAATTCTGATGGCCACAGTAGTTGTCAAATTCACTTCTGATTTTTATACGAGGGAGAGGTTAATGATTTTAACTTAGAATTTCTTTTTTCTTTAGAGTGAAAGTTAGGGCATGCATGTTGAATTATCTAGAAAGTAGTTGCAAGAAAGGTGGACATGATCCTGAGAAGGTTGGATTTCAGCAGCAGTTTGTTTGTTTTACCTGGAGGATAATTGGTTTACAATACTGTGTTGATTTCTGCCACGTATTAATATGAATCAGCCCTTAGTTAAGAGAGTATAGGTGTCCTCTTCCTCTTGAATTGCCCTCCCACCTCCCATCCCATCCCACCCTTCTAGGTTGTCACAGAGCACCGGATGTGAGCTCCCTCTGTTGTCCATCAAATTCCCCCTGGCTCTCTATTTTCCATATGGTAATACATGTGTTTCTATGCCACTATCCCAATTCATCCCACCCTCTCCTTCCCACACTGTGTCCACCAGTCTGTTTTCTGTGTCTACATCTCCACTGCTGCCCTGCAAAAAGGTTCATCTGTACCATCTTTCTAGAATCCATATATATGTGTTAGTATATGGTATTTGTTTTTCTGACTGACTACACTCTGAATAGGAGGACCTAGGCTCATCCATCTCACTAGAACTGACTCAAATGTGTTCTTTTTATGGCTGAGTAATATTCCATATTATATACATATCATAACTTCTTTATCCATTCATCTGTGGATGGGTATCTAGGTTGTTTCTCTGTCCTAGCTATTGTAAATAGTGCTTAGCAGCAGACTTTTATAATTCCTGTAGATATTTTTGGAAGCCATGACTGCAAGTGGCATCTAGTGAGTAGAGATTAGAGATGCTGCTAAATATCCTACAAAGCCCCACTTGAAAGAATTTTCAAGTCCAAAATGTCAGTATTGCTTAGATTTTGAAATACTAGGCTATGTGGCATCGCCTTGCAGTTAGATACATTGACACTATACCTAAACAGAACAGATCAATTTGAGTTGAGTCTGAAGAGTAATGATTTATAGTCTGCCTCCTATTCATTCTCGCATTATATATTTCTTACTGATCTACTGGATCTTACTTTAAAGTTGTGAATCATTTGATTCATGACACACCAAACTATAATCGTCATCCATCCAACAATGTCTACTCAGTGCTTGGCACTGTGCCTAACCTAACCAAGCCTAACCAGTGCTGGACAAGGAAAATACAGTTGTGAAATAATTAAGGAAAATAATTTTTGTTATGCTCAAGTATATAATTTTTATTATGCTGAAATATGTAATTTTTAATGTATTTCTTTTTAAACTTTCATCCAAGATAGAAGACATATTTCTAGGAATAAATATGAATTATCTATGTGTTCCAAATTTAGATACTGATATGCTAATTAAAATTTATGAGTAATACATGGTACATATTAAATGTTCAATATACATTTATTTACTGAATATGAATATGTTTGGAACGGATAGACTAGGATGCTTAAAGAATTAGATTTTCAGATAAAGATAAAGTTATTTAAAGACTTTAAAAATAAGAAGATTAGATATAATATTAACTGTCAATAGCTATCTTGATCCCAGTTTTGTTGCTATGACATCAAATATTCATCTTTATTTGTATACTATGAACTTTTGTAGGATATATTGATGGCAAGGTTAAAAATGAACTGGTATAACCACAAATCTGTTTTATGTTACTAACAAGATCATTTAATAAGCATCTCAGTTTTACCATTCCTAAAGCTGATCCCTATTCTCCTCCAACAAATTCTTTCTGATTCTCACACATTATGAAACATGGCATTATCCAGTGCTCTCTGGAGCTTAAGCTCAAAACCTAAATGTTATTTTGCTCTTTCTCTCATCCTAAAATCCGGAGGCTTAGTACATTTATTGGTAAAAATCTCCAAATATAGAAGGAAACAGTTTGCCTCTCTCCATCACTTTTTATCAAACTAATCTCCAAATCCAGATGCCATTGCCTCCTCTGTGCATTTACTGCAAATGCCTCTTAACTGGTCTCCCTGATATTATTTGCTCTCAACTTTCCATTCTCCATACAGTAGCCTAGACAATTTTAAAATGTCACACGTTAATTTATTGCATTTCTCATTAAAAACCTGTAACTCTTTTACTGTATTTAGTACAGACTCAGTATACAATACAATGGATTACTTGCCTTCCTTTCTAGTATCTTTCTCTATGTTTGATGCAGAGAATTCCTACAGTGCTGGGGAAAATACTCTATTTTTGGCTTCAGGGGTGAAACATGAAACTGAAAAAGAAAAACTCCTGCCAGCACATGTTATATGAATGACCATAAGGAGTAATGAAGAGAGGTTTTGTGTGACTGAAGCCTATGTAATCGAAGTGAATTTCAGGGAAATAACTGGGAATTGTGAAAAACAAAAGAAGGCAAGAGGAAAAGGTGGTGACAGATAATGAGATGGTTGGATGGCATCACTGACTCAATGGATATGAGTTTGAGCAAGCTCCAGGAGTTAGTGAAGGACAGGGATGTCTGGCGTGCTGCAGTTCATGGGGTCACAAAGAGTCAGACATGACTTAGCACCCGAACAATAGCAGATATGAGAGTTTGAACCCCTTGAGCTATTTTGTCAGTTATCTATTTTATACAGAGCAGCATGCATATGTCGATCCCTAGAAGCCAGGAGGAAAGTGGGAACCTGAGGGCCCAGGCACCTGGAGGCAAAGTTCCTGGTTATAGGAGCCAAGAAAATTCTTCCTTGTTTAAATTGGTTATGCTAAAGCAGGAGACATTAAACACTGTGGACTCAGGATGCTTCTGCTCTCTTAAAAATCACTGACAACTTCTTCAGAGTTTCTGCTGGTGTGAGTAATACCTATTATATTAGATTGAATGCAATTAATATGTTTAATCAATGTATTTAGTACAATAAATGATGCCATTAATATATTATGATTTGTAAATACCATTAATAATACCATTCATAAACTTATTATTTGTTAACATAAATAACATGTTTATAAAAGTTGACTATTTTCCAAACCAATATACTGAGTGAATAGGTGGTTTCATGTTTGCAAATCTCTACATCTGACTTAACAAAAAAGACAGGAGGTAAATTCTCTTATCTGCTTCTGCATTCGGTCTATTGGGATATTCTTTTTTAACTTTATGGAGAAAATCTGAGTTCATCAGCATATGTGACTAGGGAAATAATGAATATGTTAATAGCCTTTCATGTCACCATGGATAGTCTTTGTTGATACTACACCAGAACTCAACAAGTGGTAGTTTCTTAAAGGTTATTTGCAGTGTGGGAACTTTAGGCATATAAATACATATTTCATTTGTGTTATTTAAAAAACAATGATCTATATAGTAATGGAATAGAGCTGTTTCCACAGAGGACTTTGTAATATCACTCACTGATCATTAAGAAATAGTGGTTTGCTGGATATTTCAGATCTTCTAAATTTAACATATTTTACAACAATATCAAAATTGCATATATTATTGTAGATATTATCCATGCTTTTATGTCTGAGGAAGCCTTCACTCTCATTGTGACAAATACAAATTTTCCAAAATCTAAATTTGTTTGATTTTCACTTAGAAGTGTGCATTTTATCATTAGCAACAAGTGTCATTTACCTTAAATTGACAATTTTCCTTACTTTGTATTCTAAAATAGACATAGATTTCCTGCTAATTACTTTCAGTTCAGTTAAGTTGCTCAGTCGTGTCCAACTCTTTGTGACCCCATGGACTGCAGCATGCCAGTCTTCTCTGTCTGTCACCAACTCCCAGAGCTTGCTCAAACTCATGTCCATTGAGTTGGTGATGCATCCAAACATCTCATCCTCTGTCATCCCCTTCTCCTTCTGCCTTCAATCTTTCCCACCATCAGGGTCTTTTCCAATGAGTCAATCCTTTGCATCAGGTGGCCACTTCAGCATCCATCCTTCCAATAAATATTCAGGATTAATTTCCTTTAGGATTGACTGGTTTGATCTCCTTGCAGTCCAAGGGACTCTCAAGTATCTTCTCCAATACCACAGTTCAAAAGCATCAGTTCTTCAGCACTCAGGTTTCTTTATGGTCCAACTCTCACATCCATACATGACTACTGGGAAAAAAATAGCTTTAACCATAGCTAATCTCTCTTTCAGTTAAAAATTATGTGTTTTGTGACAAAGGGGAAATTCAACTCAAAGATAAAAATAATCTCTCAGGTTATTGTTTTTTGGAATCAACATACTTTGCTTTATAGCAGAAGGAAAGGTTTCATTAAGATACTCAGAACATTAGAAAACAATTGTGTACACAATGGTTGAGCTTTAACAGAATTAGTAATTTTTTGCTACTTCGTAAAGGCCAGTCTTAACTAGAGCTGACGTTTATCCTACCCCAAGCACGTGGCACTTAAGAATACAAACACGATTAGCACAGTACTGCCCTCATTTGTACAGTCACCAGCCAATGTATTTAGTATTACTTTTGCAACATCAGTGCGTGTCAAAACAGTAAAAAGGGAAAAAGATGTCTTAGCATTGTTTTAAAAATCTTTTTGACCTTGTGCATTATGTTAAATGTCTTGAGGACTCTCAGAGACTAGGAAAATCTGCCCAAGTCATTCTATAACCCCATATGTTATCCCACCATTGCTATTAGCCATCCTCTGCCTACCTTTTTCTGCTTTATTCACAACAAGTTTGACTATATTCCTTGAATAAATTAAAACCTTTGCCAATGTTGTTGCAACTTTCTAATACTTGTCTACTGAATTTGATGTTTTTTTCTGCTTGTAATTTAATTCTTAAACTAAATGCCAGATCTTCAGAGGGATCATCCCTAATGGCCACACCATGTATTATTCCTCTTTATGTATACAAGGAATTTTTTTTATTGCATTACCCTTTTTTTAATCTCAGCATTTTAGTATATGAGTGGGCACCTAGTGGCATATAATTGTCATTTATTATATAAAGTAGCAAGTTTATGTAAGTGCCATTTATTTGACTAGGTGCTCAATTTGTTAAATATGTAATGTTTTCATGCAACTTAACTGGGAGCAATTATTTTTCACACTAAAATAATGGTAACCCCTTTTACCTCCCTCATCACCCTTTCCAGGGTTGATTTCAATCTGTTCTTTTGTTTATTTACTTAAGTCACTAAAACTGTTATTATCATTTTTAAATTTATTTTATTTTTTATTTGTTACTTTTTTCACTATTTTTTTTATTATTGTAACCAACAACATATTCCTTCCCTTATATTCAAAAGTTGTGAGTGGTAGGAGCAGTGTACTAGAATTAGCATTTAGTTACCTAATATGATGAATCAGAAAAAATACAAATTCTGCAATTCTTCTTTTCTTTCTTTCCCCTCTTTCACTGTGATGTGGGCATGGAAAGGGCTTCACCTCTCATCAGACATTAAAGTTGTAGACTTAAAAGAAAACTATTAATAGAATCCAATATATTCTTTTAAATTGCATCTTATCCTAAAAATATGGTTACTAAGTACTCTTGTAACTGGCTAAGAGAAATATTTTTTTTTTGTATTGCCTCATTCCATAGATGAATCTACTGACTTGTTCAGTAGATTACAAAAAAAGCACTAAAATGTACTGACACTCGTTACCAAATTTTGATGTAGACAGTGATGAAATTTGGCCAGGGAAATATAGAAATTACACCCTATTCTACAAAATAGTGTAATAAAATAGACATTTCCCTTGATTGTTAAGATCATCCACTTCTTTCAGTGAATAGGTGAAGCAAGCTAGTCAGTAGCAGTGTGGTTAGAAGATAGGATTCACTTTAGTATCACTATTCAGTTGATTTTTTCTTCCAATTCAGTTACTTTAAGTTTGTTAACTGAAGAGTAAATGAATGGATCAGATAGCACAAAGAAAAAATTGAAACCAGAAGTCTTAGCAGAACTAAAGAATGGTTTGTGACTCTCGCAAACTGCTAGGGCAAAAAAGGGACCCACGCTCTGATACAAATTAAATCTTACACACTAATATGCATTCATCATAATGGCATCTTGGTCCTAGACTCTCTTGGATATGAATAACAGGAGCAATATCTCACCACTAAGAATTACTTGATGACAATTGTCCTATTCCAATAAGCCTAGAAGTAAAGCCATTATTATTTTTCCTAGATAAATCAACATAAAGTAAGTCAACATATATGGTCTTATCTCAGTCATGTGTGTCTGAGAGATAAGTAATGCTGCTAATACTCTACAATTCACATTTCTGCTGCAAAAAGGCACAATGATTTTTTGCTCTACAAAAGTAGTCTTATTAGTCTTGTCATACAAAACCAGTTAATACAGTTGATTTGGTGTTATGTCACTAAAATTTCAAACAAAATAACTGTATTCTCATGCCAGCTTCAGACTGCACTGTGAATATTTTTTTTCTGGCTTTTATTGTTTTGTACTCAATGAAAGAAGGGTGGGAAAAGGAGGAAATACGCACATACACACACACACACACACACACACACACACACACATCCCAAATACTTCTAAATAATTCAGGTAACTGAAAATCTTGTATTTGCCAGCAAACAAGAAGTGCTAACACTTACATGCTCTATTTTCTCTGCTTCACTTCATCAGATAAAGCCAAACTGGACACTAGGAGTTATATCTTATGTGCACTGCATAGGGAATTAGCCCCACATTTTCCAGGGACAGCAGCAAAAATTGTGTGCTGGATTTCCTTTGTGTGACTTAAAGTGACTCTAGACATTTCCAAGAAAGTTGATTTAGGAAAATTGAACATATTTCTTAAGTATTAGGTAGTGATAGAATATAGTTTTCTATATTGTGTCATTTCATAATAATCTACCATCTGTGTGTGTTAGCCACTCAGTCATGTCCAACTCTTTGCAACCCCATGGGGTATAGCCCATCAGGTTCCTCTGTCCTTGGGAATTTCCAGGCAAACATACTAGAGTGGGTTTCCATTTCCTTCTCCAGGGTTTCTTCTTGACCCAGGGATTGAACCTAGGTCTACTGCATTGCAGACTCTACCGTCTAAACCACCAGAGAAGCCCTAAAGGATATTTGTTTTATGGAATTTTTGTTATTTATATTTTCAAATTCAAAATAATTATTGTGAATACTCTAGTTATATGTCCAAAAAGAAAAAACAAGCAAATAATATTTTCCTTTATAATGTTAAGGAAATAAGCAGGAGCTAAAGTGCTTATAATGTGAAAGCTTTTTATTCCTTGTAATTTGAAGTTTAGAAGGCATTTTATATGCTTTTGAAAGTCAATAATTTTTAACATAAGTCTAAAATTAAATGTCTATTCTGAAGGAAATAAAAGTAACATAAATTGATTGTCTAAAAGATACTAGGAAATTTTACAATGGAGAACTGTTCCATGAGATAGGCATATTTCCTTCATTTCACAGTTGCAGAATTAAGCTTAAAGGGCTAAATGATTTCCCTGTTACTGGCCATGATAGGCCTGCTCTGACCTCAAAATATCTCCTTAATTGAAAGTTTTACTTTTTTTTGTAATCTGATTAGTGACTGCATAAGTGCTCTCTCTCTTCATTACCAAAATATTCTTGAACTAAAGAATGATAAGACAATTAAAATAATAAATTCCAAAAAATAGTCATAACTAAATAAGGAATTTAGCATAATTGATTTGAGTTAGCAGTAAATCCTAAGAATTACAGAAAGAAAAAGTCTGTGATATCTGGGATGGTATGTATTTGACTTCAAAAACCACAGTTCAGCTGTTGAAAGAGAAAGATGGAAAGAGAGAGGAGATCAACCCAGTAGACTTGAAATGTTATAATCTGGAATAGACAGGACAGTGAATAATTATCTAGACTGAGTGCACAGCACAATTAAATTGTAATGATCTGCTGTGAAAGCTATGTCATCATAGCCAAATGTCTAATCTCATTACAAAGTGTTACATGTTTTAAAACCCAGTATTTCTCATATGTAGTATATTGACTCTTAGGGAAATATATTTGTAGTATATTTGACTCTTAGCTGCAAGAGAGAGAAGGCAAAGGTAAAATACATTCAAAATAGAACACTCCACATCACATACATCATGAAATATCAGATAGCACTGATGACATCACAGATTCATGAGTTGACAGTTACTAAGGTTTGTAGTGAAGTTACAAAACTCTTTCCTTAGTATGCACATATACAGACACATACACGCATACATAGCACATAATATAGTATGTTAGTACATAGTACATACCATATAGGTATGTACAGTATGTATCATGTTTACTATATATTATACATATTGGAGGACTCTGGCATAGTGGTGAAGAATCTACCTGCCAATGCAGGAGGTGCCAGAGACACGGGTTTTACCCATGGGTGAGGAGCATCCCCTGCAGGAAGAATGTAACCCACTCCAGTATTCTTGTCTGAAAAATCCCATGGACAGAGGAGCCCGATGGGCTAGAGTTGCACAGTCAGACACCACTGAGGGACTGAGCATGCATGCAAGGATTTCTACTGACAACATGTTTTCTCTGCAGCAACTGTGGCTTTACCTGTTACAATTTTGCATCTCATTTCTCTTTATCCTAATTAAAGATAAAGCAATTTATACTCTGACCTTATTCAAAATCCTTTTGAAATGAGGCAGATAAAAGAAAATTAGCATACATTTTAGACATACTTTTTTCAAATATATTCAGGTTTATATAATAAATCTTGGTAATATGAATACTACATACTGAGTGCCACATTGAAAGCAGCATAAACGATCCTAAATAATTTTATAATGCCAGGCTTACCGTTGTAGCATTGCCAATCATACCTTAATTTTGATTATGCCTATATCTGTGTTTACTAGTTGGGCTTCCCCAGTGATTCAGCTGTGAAGAACCTGCCTGCAATGCAAAAGACCCAGGTTCGATCCCTGGGCCAGGAAGATCCCCTGGAGGAGGGCATGGTAATCCACACAGTATTCTCGCCTGGAGAATCCCCAAGGACAGAGGAGCCTGGCAGCTACAGTCCATAGGGTCACAAAGAGTCAGACACAGCTGAAGTGACTGAGCAGTTTCTCGAGCATATTTACTAGCCTGAGTTTAATTCTGGCCCTAACCTTGAACTAATAACAGACAAGTATAGACTGTCAGAGATGTGGCTGTTATTTAGGAATATTTGAGAATGAAGAGAGGGACAAACTTTATCCAAGTCATTTATTTGCTTGGTATCCACTCTGTTTAAAGGCAATGTCATTTATCACTGCCCTAATAGATAATATAGGAACTTCTTTCACAGTGCTGAAAATCCCATATTTTTGAGTGCAGAGACTGTGATTTATATAGAAATTTATAGAATAATGAGAATCTGAAACAATGATTGGTATGATAAAAGGGAATAAATTATATTTACCTGAGGTTTAAATAAGACAAAAAATTCTTGAAGTTTACCTATATAATCAAACTACTGTGAAAACATTTGAAAAGGTATAAAAACTATGAAATATGTTGCTTTACAGTGATCTTTCAGAAGTGCTCTAAATAAAATTAAGAAACTGATATACATAACTGGAAACTAAATTGTTTTTCAGAAGAATGGGAGCAAGTGTTTCCTCAGAATATATATTAACTATATTTTATTTCAAAATAAAATATTGACATTTTTAATATAGAAAATAAAATCATAACTTTTAATACATGATAAGTGAACTATGATTATTAGTTTAATAGTAAATCTATAGTATCTAGAAATTTCATTCCTGTTTAATATAAATAAATAGTAACTGAAAATAGTATATAATAAGCAGAAAGTGAAAGTTGCTCATTGAAAGTCCGACTTGTTGTGACCCCACCGACTGTGCAGTCCATGGTATTCTCTAGACCGGAATACTGAAGCCGGTAGCCGTTCTCTTTCCCAGGGGTTCTTCCCAACCCAGGGGATGTTTCCTTCTTCAGGGGATCTTCCCAACTCAGGAATCAAACTGGGATTTCCTGCACTGCAGGCAGATTCTTTACCAGCTGAGCTACCAGAGAACCCATAGTAAGCAGAAAATGTATATTAGTGAGTATTAGATTATAGAAAAATGGATACAATAATTCTAGAATATTAGGTCATTTCTTAATTTAACAAAGCTTTATCTACCACCTACTGTGTAAAAGAGTGCTGTATTTTGTTTGTTGTCACAAGACTTTTAATCTCTGATATGATGGTTAGAGTGATAATAAACATTAAAATGAGATATATTTTTAAATAAATATGTTTTGTTTTTCCTAGAGCTTTCAATGTATTCATATTAATGTTGCTAATGTTGACAAAGTAAAAATTTCACCTATTTTTATCTAATTTAGGTAAATAAAAGCATAAATATTTAAAGATGTTTCTTTTTTATACTTATTAAATTATTTTATATGTAATATTTAATAATTTCTACATCAAACTCTGAATTAAAAATAGCTCATTGTATTAGGTGGATACCCACTTGGGCAAAACAAAACAAAAATAAAAAGACAACAAAGCCCCTTAGTACCAAGAATACAAATTAGAAAATATGAATAAAATGTCTCTTCAATAATAATAGCAAAAATAATATTCCTAAAAATTATATATGGCAATAGATTCATGAAAGTGAAGTTGCTCAGTCATGTCCGACTCTTTGCGACCCCATGGACTGTAGCCCACCACGCTCCTCCGTCCATGGAATTTTCCAGGCAAGAGTACTGGAGTGGGTTGCCATATCCTTCTCCAGGGGATCTTCCTGACCCATGGATTGAACCCAGGTCTCCCGCATTGCAGGCAGATGTTTTACCATCTGAGCCACCAGGGAAGCTCATGTTAAAGAAATAAAATTACATACTTTTGTGGAATACAAAATAAGTTTCACACATGCTAAAAAGAGAACATATTCTCTTGCCACAGAACTGGAACAAACTAGAAAGATGCACCAGATAAAAATCACTCAAGCAAAGCATAGAGACATTTATTCACGTCGCTTGAAGAATAATGATAAAGTATCCATTTACCCAAACACTGTGATATGTGAGAGAAACTATTTTCTATGTTTAGGAATTGTCTTTCAAATAAAATATATATTTTAAAAATATGTTTGAAAATCTCCTTTAGTTCTCATAAGAAAATATCATATACAAAAATAAACTAAAATAGATTAAAGACCTAAATATATGACATGAAACCATAAAACTTGCAGAAGAAAACATAGGCGGCATAAACTCTTTGACATTATTCTTAGCAATATTTTTTTGGATCTGTCTCCTCAGGCAAGGGCACAGAAGCAACAATAAACAAATGAGACCACATCAAAGTAAAAAGTTTTTGCACATCAAAAGAAACCATCACCAAAATGAAAAGGCAAAATATTGAATGGAAAAAGAGGTTTGCAAATGATATATCTAATAAGGACTCAATATCCAAAATATATAGAGAAGTCATACAATACAATATCAAGGAAAAAAAGGAAGCAATCCAATTAAAAATCAGCATCACAACCAGGGTAGTACAAATCAAAACCAGAATGAGATATCACCTCACCCCTGTCAGAACAGCTGTTAGCATAAAGACAGCAAATAAGTGTTGGCAAGGATTTGGAGAAAGGGAATCCTGTGCACTGTTTGTGGAAATGTAAATTGGTACAATCACTATGGAAAACAGTGTGAAGGCTCCTCAAAAATAAAAAATAAAACTATTATATGATCCAGTGATTCCACTCCTGGGTATTTATTCAAAGAAAGCAAAAACACTAATTCATAAAGATATATACATCCCCACTGTATACTGAAACATTATTAACAATAGTCAAGATATAGAAGCAACTTGTCTGTTGAAAGAAGAAGGGATAAAGAAGATGTGGTACACACACACACACACACACACACACACACACACGTGTGTGTGTATATATATATATATATATATATAATGGCATATGGTATAACACTTACGCCATTCAACCATAAAAAAGAATAAAGATTGTGACAATTGGATAAACATAGAAGTGATTATGCTCAGCAAATTAAATCAGAGAAAGACAAATACCATGTGATTTCACTTATATGTGGAATCTTAAAAAAAGGGGGGGGGGATGCAAACAAAACAAACAGAAACAGAGTTATAGATATAGGAAACAAATGATGGTTGCCAGAGGAGAGGGGATAGGGAACGGGCCAAACAGGTGACGGGGGATGAAGAGGCACAAACTTCCAGTTATAAAATAAATAAGGAGAGAGAGTATACAGATTAGGAAATATAGTTAATAATATTGTCATTTGTAGGGTGATTAGATTTCTCAGAGTGATCTTTTCATAATGTAGAGAAATACTGGATCGCTAGGTTGTACACTTGAAACTAATACAGTATTGTAAGCCATATTATAAGTCATGATGTAGGAAGAATTATAGGTGTTATTTCACTTTATTTGGTAAGTTCATGTTCACAGTGGTGAGGCTGAGGGGAAAAAAACATCCCTGCAGCAAAGAAGGATGTGAATCAATTTGGGGAGATTTGTTACTGTGCTGGCTACTGCTTCAGAGAGTCCTGGGGAAACCAGTAGAACTCTCAGGGGTTCTGTGAGCTTGGCTTTGTAGGGCACCCCTACTGTTTGAAAGCTGGAACTGCATCTCAGAGAATTCTCCCAAGGAAGGCAAAGAGAGGGAACGTAACTGACCAGATGGCTCCCACCTCCTACTTTTGGTTGATTAAGGTGGACCCCCCTCCATCCCCACCCTGGCAGCTCACTGACACTGCTGAGTTCTTTATCTGGCCCTGACTGGCCACTCAGGAAGTCAGATCCCACGCGCGCCACCGTGATGTTTCATCTCCATTTGAAGTTGTGGGGGCATCCAGGGCTGGTGCTCACCCTGACAGAGAAAGCAGGAGGCAATCCCACACGTCTGGGAGAGTGCAGCAGGTTTATGTCTAATATAAAACTTTCATACTATTGTAAAGAAAATCTTTAAATTGACACCATTTCTCTGATCAGTATTTTTCTAGTGATAATCTCTTGAAATTTTGCAGAAACATTACCAATTGCAAAAGTCGAATTAAACCAGTTGTCCCGCTAGTGAAATATTCTTTCCATTTTGTCAGTATAATAACTAGTTCAATCATATTAAATTTAAATCAATAGCATTTTATGTTTGCACTTAATGGTATCAATTCTGATTGAAAGGCAATTAATAATATGAAAGTGAGCAAATACATTTCAAACTTTATTAAGGAAACTTTGATTTCAGATAAAATTGTATAAACATTTTGACCTTAATTTTCTCTTCTTCTTTCCTTCACTCTCTCTTTTTGTGTGTATTTTCTATGTATGTACTGTTGTTTATATGTGTATACATTCACATGTGTTTATATTTTATATATATTGACTTTGAAATTAGCATTTAAAAAAATTCTCAGGCTCCATCTGTAATCTCATTCAAATGTATAAGATACTACAGTACTCATAACGTTAAATTTTAAAAAGTCTACATCTCTATGATGATTTTTGTATACATTAATTTAATATAACATTGGCCTAGGGATTGGATTATATCAGTGCTTGTCTCTATCTCCTCCTTAACTCAATTTTCTCATTTTGAATAGATGTTTTAACTTCTCCTAGAAATATGGCTCAAGATAAAATAAGTAATGTCTAGCTTTTGTTGGAGCCTCAAGATTGTATTTGGCTGTATTTTGCTCTTGATTTAATTCACAGGACTTATTTCCAGTTTAGGTCGATGATCCTAAATGAAAGTCAAAGGGGTAAGATATTAATTTGGGGATGCCAAATTTACTGACTGATCCTAATAAGAATCAATTTCACCTTGGGTAGTGATGAAAATTATAAAATCAAGAAAATATAGCAATGGGCTAATATAGCAATTGGCTAGTACATAGTTTGGCAAAATAACTAAATTACTTTACCCTTTCTACCTCTTGAAAAATATGTCTTATTCAAAAAAGCTTTAGTAGTATGTAGAGTCTAGTGTATATTTTTCTTTACAGTTACAGGATATATAGTGTGAGAGTTATCAAGTATGTGTGGACTTACCTGACAAGTTTTACTTCTGAGATGCTCTGGTTCAGTCTCTCCAAACTTCTGGTCATGGATCCTTACCTACAAAAATATATTAAACTCCAAATTTATTTAGTTTCACATTTATTCATGCTATGCTTATTAATATATAAATTATAAACCATAATAATTAAGATTATAAATTATATAGATTTCCCACATTTCATTGAATTACTTTGTATAAAACCTGGAATGTACATACTATGATTTATAGATCATATTTAACTCCTGTATACTTATGCATTCATTCATCAAATCAGTGAAAATTTCCTGAGAATCTATGGGCAGGACGTGATGAACACTAATTCCTGTGTTTTCTTATACTCTTATGAGGATGTAATATTCTTATATCATCATATTCTCTGTTATTATATAATCTGAGCAAGAAAGAATTATGTAATTCTTGACAGTGCGTGTGGCCCTCAAGTAATCCACCTGGACTATCTTGGTTTTTCTCTGGCCAATTTTGAAAACAAATGCAACAGCCACAATGCAAGAAGGCCATGGTGACCGGGGGTCCAGTTGTCACAGGAATGGGTCTCTCTTGGTCATCTCACCAGACTTATGTATGATGAAATAAAAACATTAAAATTAGCATTTTACCATTTGAAAAGATGGAAATTAAGTGGTAGTTATGGGAGACAGACCCAAACAGTTATATTCTAGAATATTTGTTCTTAAGAGTTATACTATCCAGTCTCCAGAGAGTAACTTGGCATCAGCCTGTGATTCTCAGTGCATGTTGCTAGCATGATAATTTATTCCCAGAACTCATTTCATAATTTGAGTTCTACATTTGAATTGAACATTCCTGTACGACAGCTCTGCAAACAAAAACAAAAACAGAAAAAGAATTGCCACCCTCCCCTTGCCCCCCACATGAACTGCCTTATATGTTCTAAAACCTTTATAATGCCTAATGTGCAAGTCTCCCTGGATATGCAGTCATGGAATTTTCATTGTCTAACCCATTTGACAACCAGTTGAACTCCTATCATGGCCCAGGGGCTGTTAGCAATCTAATTTTCACTGTGAAAGAAAAACAGATTCTACCAAGCAAAGACAATAGGAAAAAATGAACCATAATGATACTGCTTATAAGAGAATTTCCCTGTGATTAGCGTGGACATATTTTAGAAAATTACCACTAGATGGAATAGGTTTTCTGAACAATAGAACCATATTATTTCTAGGAGCAAATTTTATCCATGAGGATTACATTTCAATAGTAAAAAGAATAGAGTACATACGGACCAGACTATCAGTGTATCTGTATTATTTATACCATTTTCAGAGAATCTGGAGGCCTAGTTTCAGTATGTATTGAACTTGAGCAAGATAATCTAATGCACTTTGGGTAGAAAGCTTTGCTAAAAGGGCAGATGGTCAGAATTCCCAAAAGGCATAGACCCAGGCACACAGGGCCCAGTCTTGCAAGCAATAAAGACTCATTGCCAAAGAAACAGCTGTCCCAGCATCTGTGTGTGTTTCCAGTGAATGAAAAAGATGAGGAAACACGTATGGAACTCTCAGATACCATGATTCTACAGCAAACAGTGATATAATTATGACGTTAGGCATCTTATTTTGGATCCTGTTTTTTTAATACCTGTGACCAGAAGTCTGAGGAAAGACCAGGAACCTTTAAGAAATTCTTTAAAATCTCCTCTGATATTATTCTATAAGACTTTTTCCATATTATGGGAGGTGGTCTAAAGCCTAAAATGAATAGTTAGACACTTTCTGTGCCTAACCACCATAGCATACTCAACCCAATGCAATGTAGTTCCAATCTCCTGGTTTACCAGGCCAGGGACAACTCAGGAACTTCTATGACAGACATCTTGATGAGATTTTGGTGCTCAGAATAATAGCAGAATTCTGCAGCAGCAGCAGCAGGGGAAATCTGAAACTAATCTATTTTTAATATATCTAACAATTTTTGTTTGTCAAAAATTATCTCAAAATGAGCAAAGGTGTATGAGTCATGTGATTTCCCACTTCAGGTTAGTGATCAATAATCCTTGACAATGAGGAATCCACACAATCATATCCAGATAGTCTTTCATAGAACAAAGTATTGCCTATGGGGTGGAATTCACAAAGGCAAGGACCCATAACTTAGAATTTCAAGTTGTAATGATATTGTGACCAGAACTCAAGAAAATAGCACATTTACCTGCAGTAATAAGTCATTAGTTTAGGCTCAAATTAGCAAGAAAAGATGGTTTTGATACTACAACCTGGAGCAAGCCAACAGAATTTCTAAATTATTTCCCACTAAGGCCAGAATAAAGTCGGTCTTATGGCAAAATAGGACACAATTCACTTTGGATCATTAATTCTTGACATCTATAGAGGAAAGCTTGCTCCCTCCTAAATAACTTGCTCCTTGGAAGAAAAGCTATGACCAACCTAGACAGCATATTAAAAAGTCGAGACATTACTCTGCCAACAAAGGCTCATCTAGTCAAAGCTATGGTTTTTCTAGTAGTCACGTACGGATGTGAGAATTGGACCATAAAGAAGGCTGAGCACCAAAGAATTGATGCTTTGGAACTGTGATGCTAAAAAGATTCTTGAGAGTCTCTTGGATGGCAAGGAGCTTAAACCAATCAATTCTAAAGGAAATCAACTTTGAATATTTGTTGGAAGGAATGGTGCTGAAAATTGAAGCTCCAATACTTTGTCTACCTGATGCGAAGAACTGACTCATTGGAAAAGACCCTGATTCTGGGAAAGATTGAAGGTGGGAGGAGAAGGAGACAACAGAGGATGAGATGGTTGGATGGCATCACCAACTCAATGAACTTGAGTTTGAGTAAGCTCCAGGAGTTGGTGATGGACAGGGAAGCCTGGCCTGCTACAGTCATGGGGTCGCAGAGAGTCGGACACAACTGAGCAACTGAACTGAACTGATAGAGGAAATAGAATGTAGAGATTAGAGGAAAATAAAACAAGGTCAACAGAATCTGGTAAATTCCTAACCTATTTTGAAGTTTACCCTCAATACTCACTCTGAAGTCCCATTTTGTTATTGCTTTTATATCCTGACATCCCAAGTACCCAATCCTTATTGTTGTTGTTCATTCACTAAGTCATGTCTGACTCTTTGCAACTCCATGAACTGCAGGATGCCAGGCTTCCCTATCTTTCACTATCTCCCAGAGTTTACTTAAACTCACGTCCATTGAGTCGGTGATGCCATCCAACCATGTCATCCCCCTTAGCACCTTCTCCTCTTGCCGTCAGTATTTCCCAGCACCAGAATCTTTTCTAACGAGTTGGCTCTTCACATCAGGTGGCCTAAGTATTAGAACTTCAGCTTCAGCATCAGTCTTTTCAGTGAATATTCAGGGTAGATTTCCTTTAGGATTAACTGGTTTGAGCTCTTTGCAGTCCAGGAGACTCAAGAGTCTTTTTAAAAGACTCTTGCCACAATTTGAAAGCATCAATTCTTCGGTGCTCAGCCTTCTTTACGGTACAATTCTAACATCTGTACATGACTACTGGAAGAACCGTAGCTTTGACTATATGGACCTTTGTCAGCAAATTGATGTCTCTGCTTTTGAATATGCTTTTAAATATACTGTCTAGGTTTGTCATAGTATTTCTTCCAAGACACAACCATCTTTTAATTTTATGACTGTAGTCACCATCCACAATGAATTTGGAGCCCAAGAAAATAAACTCTGTCACTGTTTCCACTTTGTTCCATCTATACCATGTACCCTATCCTATAGAATTTAAATCAAATCCTTGAGATAAGTTGCAAAAAAAAAAGAAAAAGACTGATCAAAATTCACAGGGTCAGACAGACAGCATTTTGACTGTCATTATTCAGTGGCTAATAATATCAAAGGATAGTGACTTTGATCCCAGGCTGTGAAGCAGGTGAGAATGATAGAGCAGGATAGGCAAGACCCACAGACATGGAAAAGCACTAAAAATTGCAGATCTTTGAGAAAAGAGTATGGCTCTGTTTCATTTAGACAATGGCATAATTGATCGCTGAGATAATTACTGAGTTAATTCACAGTTTTGATGTGCTGGAAAGGCATTTTGACATTGACACAGCAGTTCACACATGATTTCAATTATCTTGCACTGAGCCCAAGTTTTTGCATACTGAAGAGTGATACAAGAAAGTTGCATGAATTATAATTAGAGTCCATATCATATCCATTCTCTGCAATTTTTTCAAGTTGGCTTTATTTTCTCTGTGTTAGACTGAAATGCCATTGTATTAATCTGAACATACATTATCCTTCAAATGCTAGGACATTGCTTTTATCTATGGTCTATATACTTGTGTAGCTAAATAAATGGATGTTCATAGATATAAAGATTATTAGATAGACAGTTTGTTATTCAGTTGCTCAGTCATGTCTAGCTCTTCGTGACGCCATGGACTGCAGCACGCCAGGTTTCCCTGTCCTTCACCATCTCCCAGCGTCTGTTCAAACTATGTCCATTAAGTCACTGATACCATCCAACCATCTCATCCTCTGTCATCCATTTCTCCGCCTGCCTTCAATCTTTCCCAGCATCAAGGTCTTTTCCAATGAGTTGACTTTTTGCATCAGGTGGCCAAAGTATTGGAGCTTCAGCATCAGTCCTTTTGATGGTCATTCAGGGTCGATTTCCTGTAGGATTGACTGGTTTGATCACCTTGCAGTCCAGGAGACTCTGAAGAGTCTTATCCTGCACAGAGTTCAAAGGCGTCGATTCTTCAGCACTCAACCTTTTCATTATCCATCTCTCACAACAATACATGACTAGTGGAAAAACCCTAACTTTGACTATATGGACTTTTGTCAGCAATGTAGTATCTCTGCTTTTTAAAAATGCTGTATCAGTTTGTCATTGCTTTTCTTCCAAGGAACAAATGTCTTTTAATTTCATAGCTGCAGTCACCATCTGCAGTGATTCTGGAGCTGAAGAAAATAAAGTCTGCCAATGTTTCCATTGTCTCCCCGTCTATTTGCCATGAAGTGATGGGACCAGATGCCATGATCTTCATTTTTTGAATATTGAATTTTAAGCCAGGCTTTTCAATCTCCTCTTTCACCTTCATCAAGAGACTCTTTAATTTCTCTTCCCTTTCTGCCATAAGGGTGGTGTTCTCTGCATATCTGAGGCTATTGATATTTCTCCCCACAATATTGATTCCAGCTTGTGCTTCATCCAGCTAGCATTTCACATTATATACTCTGCATATAAGTTAAATGAGCAGGGTGACAGTATACAGCCTTTATGTACTCATCTCCCAATTTTGAACCAATCAGTTGTTCCATGTCCAGTTCTAACTGTTGCTTCTTGACCTGCACACAAGTTTCTCAGGAGGCAGGTAAGGTGATCTGGTATTCCCATCTCTTTCAGAATTTTCCATGTGTGTTGTGATCTACACAATCAAAGGTTTTAGTATAGTCAATGAAGCAGAAGTAATTTTTTTTCTGGAATTCTCTTGCCTCTTCTACAATCCAACCAATGTTGGCAATTTGAATTCTGGTTCCTCTGCCTTTTCTAAATCCAGCTTGTACATCTGGAAGTTCTCAGTTCACATACAATTGAAGCCTGGCTTGAAGGATTTTGAGCATTACTTTGCTAGTATGTGAAATGAGTGTAGCAATGTGCAGTAGTTTGAACATTCTTTGGCATTGCCCTTCTTTGGGATTGGAATGAAAACTGACCTTTCCAGTCCCATGAGCACTGCTGAGTTTTCCAAATTTGCTGGCATATTGAGTGCAACACTTTAACAGCATCACCTTTTAGGATTTGACATAACTTAACTGGAATTCCATCACCTCCAATAGCTTTGTTCATAGTGATGCTTCCTAAGGCCCACTTGGCTTCACACTCTAGGATGTCTGGCTCTAGGTGACTAATCACACTATCATAGTTATCTCAGATCATTAAGATCTTTTTTGTATTATTCTTTTGTGTATCCTGCCACCTTTTCTTAATATAGTCTTTTCTGTTGGGTCCATACCACTTCTATCCTTTATTTTGCCTATCTTTGCATGAAATGTTCCCTTGGTATCTCTAATTTTCTTGACGATATCTCTAGTCTTTCCTATCTTATTGTTTTCCTCTAGATAGAAGATAGATAATGAGTATCACAAGTAAAAATACTAACATGTCACAAGAAAAAAGAAACTTAATTAAAACAGGATGATTAATGTAGACACAGCTTAAGAACCGTATGTTAAAGAACTTGGCCAAAACAACAGCTGAATTCAGTATTCTCAGGAGTTTTTCTCAGTTACCAGGATTACACTAATATTCTATTAAGACCAGTGTTCCATTTCTCTTAAGCCACCTGAAATGAGTTTAAAAATTAAGCGTATGGATTAGTGAAACTTGGACACTATGTTGTCATGCAATTATTCTATTCAATGTGTGGGCTTATCACAGTCTAGATTTTCATTTTATTTACTTATATATGTTTTACTAAAATTCAATGTATTTGTGGTAATTTTAAAAATATCCCCAGCTCCACACATGCTCGTATATCAAATTGTCAGTTACTGTTATGTTATTACATTTTTCAAAACCATCCATGCAGAGTAGCTTCCTGATTCTTGTTTGTACTTCAGAATAATTTAGCTATTAAGGTAAATTATGGATGATTTATTTTCTACACAAAAGTAGAGCTATCCATTTTGAAAGCAGAGCATAGGAAAATCATTACCTTTTTCAGTGAAAAAATTTTAAAACTAGGACATATTTGTGTTATTTAATAAATTTTGAATTATAAAGAAAAAAAACTAACTAAAAACCTTTGATGTCTTGATACTGTATTTGCTTTCACATATCAATAAACATTATTTCAATATATTTTAATTAAAATAATTAAAACATGAAAGTAAATCTCTCTGCTAGGGATCTCTTTGCTGGTATAGTGGTGTTTTTTCTTCAAGTCAGAACACACTCAGAGAGAAGCATGGTGATGGTGATGATTTCTAGCCCAGTGACATTGTACAGAGCCTTTGCCATCTTCATACCAAAGTTTCCATGTTTGTAAAATCTGAGCAATAATGGGTTATTTAAAGAATTAAATAAGTTAATATGTATAAAGCAAAGAAATGGCTATTTGACTGCTGTAGAGCAAAAAGAATCTAAGCTACTGATTAGATAGGCATTGTTATATGTGACACAAAATCACATACTCATTTCCTTAAGAAATACATAGTGAGTGATCATAAATGTTAGATGCTAGCACAGTGGTGAGGGCATTCTCCTGGCAATATATGCAGATTTTATTGCTTTTTGTGAAATGTTGGTTTACAATGCTACCAAAAAAATGTTCTTTAAAAGAAAAAGCCAACTTCCATATCAGCACAACTACATTACTTTGTTTTTCTAAACTATTCTAAGCCTCAATTTCTTCATCTGCAGATAGGGACAGCATTGGAATCTACATTGTAGGATTACTGTGAGAGCTAAGTGACATAATACATTTAAAGCCCAGGGCAGAGAGCTTAATGTATGTAAATTTTCAAAATAAAACTTGCTTTCATTACTTACACAGTTACATAAGACACTGCTTTCCTAACACGTTCCTAATGTAGGACATGACTTACGTGTTTTTCTAGAGTTCATAATAATTTCTCTATTAAAATAATAATATCCTGGTTCCTGCTCTTGAACTCTAAATGGGATATGCTTTTTCCCTGTGACTATTGCAGATGTTCAGCCAAAGAACTTGAATTATCCAGCAGGCCAGCATAGTAAGGTACCTAGAGTCTCTAAGGAAAGGGAATGAATTGTAATTGATCATACAAAGAATGTTTCCAGGCAAAATCTGTTCAGTACAAGGACATATGCATGTATATACATATATTCTTACACTTATATTACATGTGCGTCTATGCTTATGCTGACTAAACAGTGAGGAACATTATATGTTTTATGTACTTATAGTGTTATATACTGGAGAAGGAAATGGCAACCCACTCCAGTGTTCTTGCCTGGAGAATCCCAGGGACGGCAGAGCCTGGTGGGCTACCATCTATGAGGTAGCACAGAGTTGGACACGACTGAAGTGACTTAGCAGCATCATCAGTATTATATACATTGCCTTTTGATTTAAATAATCAGTATAGCAGTAATACTTGTGTTTACCCCCACTTTCCCTTTTCAAAATAAAACTTTGTTAAAGAGAGCACTTCAATTGAATATATTTAATATTGTGCATTTGTATATTGGGCAACATCTAGGTATCTGTTTATTTTCATTCTGTATAATCTGATATTCTATCCACCTTACATTTTATCTCTTTGTGTGGAGAACCTTAAAAAAACAGATATGTCACTCTGAATTCATTAATGAAGAGATAAAGCATGTAGAAATGCAGTTTTGTTATTAAATGATAATAAACATTTAAGGTAAATCAACAATATTATTCTGCTTGTTTAATAGCTTTTTTCTGTAATTGGTAATCAAAAGCATAATTATACTTTTGCACATGACCAAAACATGAGGAATTATTCATCTCTTTTAACACAGTTATTTATAAATAATAAAATAAACAAATATTTCAAAGTATTTGATACTTTGGAAAGGTGACACAGCTCATTCAGATCTGCTTGCCTTTTTACACTTGGTTTAAAGTAATATTTATTTAGATAAAATTCAAAAAATGTTCTGCAATGGGACACAGAAAAAAATCACTTATTCTGGGGAAAATAATAATACTTCAATTTCTCTCTATATTCTTGCAGTATTTTATGGCTCTCATAGATTCTACATAAACTTAACAGAGAGAGAAACTGTGTCCAATTAAAGTAAATAAATAAATTAAAAAAAAAAGAAACTATGAATCACAGTGATAAAACATACTGTCCAAGACTACATAGGAGTCAAGAGGCAGTAAAAGATATGAACTTAATAATCATATCCACAATCCCAGGACTCTGTCCATTGTGAGAAATACCATCAGTTTATTGGTAGTATACTGACAGGATTGGAGAAGACTGTACCATAGCCAAAGTGGATATGTAATTACTTAATAGGTAATGTATTTACTCAATCTTGCATTCATTTAATGAAAAGTCATTTCACTAAGAATATGACAGGTGTGGTAATAGTGAGAAAACCTTCCATTTCAGTCAAATTTCTTAGGGAAACAAATTTAAAAGGAATCTTAAATTAGTTAAAAGATTTAGATTCCATAGGTGAAGTAACATTTTAAACATGAAAGAGATTCAAAATCATTTTCTATCAAACACACCTAGGGAATAAAAGAGCTTCAGTTGAGTCTTTTTGCAGAAGGGACAGACTCTTCTGAGAAACTCCATTCTGTTGCTAGAAATCTCTTTTCATGTTGCCCTTGGGTATATAAAGAAATGTGTTTAAAATAATTTGTTTCTGCTACATAGAAACAAATGAATTTGAGAAGAAAATCACCCTTTCCTTTGGATATATATTCAGGAGTGATAGCTCTTTCTAGGTAGAAGGGAGGGAAGCTACAATTGTTTGCCCCAGTAGTCTGATCTTTGGACCTAATCAATGAAACCACACCTAAAATGGCACAAGGATATATCAATAGTAAGAGCAAACTCAGAGCTCCCTTCCTCAAAACACAGTGAAAACTCAGGAGGTAAGCACAAAAGGCCTTCTTAGAAGTTCAAACTTGGAACAAAGTGTTGTAGGGAAGCCAGGAGATCTACACTGAATATTTACATAAACCATATTTGCAAGCAGCTGTTTTAAATATCCAAGTACAATCACAAATAAAAGTCTTCAGAGAAAGGCTAGCCACAGCCTCATCAAGTACCTGAATATTCACTGAAGCCAAAACAAAAAGTAGATTAGAAAAGCCTCTCTCCGTTACAATGGCTTAATCAGAAAGCCTGAGTGACTTCATTCTGCCCACCCTTTTCTTTGTATTCTGCAAGCTGCTGGACCTTTCCCTATGTTTCAAATCAACATGCAAGAAAGAGAAAATTTCTGTGCTTTGCCATATTAAAAAGAAAAGATTGAAGTAAAACTAATTTAGAAAAAATTAAAACAACCATAAGCCTAGGTCATTATTTATTTCATGTTAATAGATATGAACCTATGAAACTTTTATATAATGAAAGATAAGTGTGAAGAGATGTCTTACTTTCGAATGTAAAGGAAAACAGAACCACATTTAGATATAACCATAGAAATTTTGAAGAACAAATAAACAGAGAAATGTTGTGAGTTTGAATATGCTAGTGCCCTCCAAGGAAAGACCCTCAGGAAGACCATGGATTTATACAATTTTGAGGCATTTACTTGCTGAAGCAAGAGAGATATTACAACATGAAGAAATGTGGAGTAAGAAAGTCGTAAAAGGGTGTTGTAATTGGATTTGGCTTGTGGTGGTAATTTGGGAGAAGATTCAGGAAGCTGGGAGTTGGTCTTGATGCCATGCTCTCAGAATGTAGGGACCACCTTGTTGCTTAGTCATTCAGTCATGTCTGACTCTGTGTGACCCCATGGATGGCAGCACTCCAGGTTTCCCTGTCCTTCAGGATCTTGGCGTTTGCTCAAACTCGTATCCTTTGAGTCACTGGTGCTATCTAGCCATCTCATCCGCTGCCATCCCCTTCTCCTCCTGCCCTAGATATGTTAAATATTTTTTTTATCTAGAAAGCAGGAGAAAAAAAAAAAAAAGGAGTGTGGTAGACTGCAACTGGTAAACATGAAGAGATTTCTCTCCTTTCTGGCAGGAGTGGAGATTTAGTCCTTCTTGTGGTGGGCCACGTTGTTGTTTTTGCTTGTGTATAGCTAAGATTATGGAGTGTTCTTTTTATGTACTTGGTGCTGGGCACAGAATGCCCTTACAGAGAAATAGCACAACCTACTGTGAGTGCCATGCCAGCTTCCAGAGGAAAATAGCCTGTGTTGCTTTTTTCTTTCTTAAGAAGTACTCCAAAATGGGAAACCACAGAGAAAAAATTATAAAAAGGCTGAAAAAAAAAATGAGAGGAAATTATGGCTTTTGAATACTCTAAACAGAGAGTTATTTTCTAGTGAGGACAAATTGAGTAAAAACAATTATCAAAGTTAAAAAAAAAAAAGGCAACAATTGTGATCCAGGAAGAATAAAAGTATCAGCATCACAAAGAAGGTTATACTTACAAAAATCATTTGCAAGATATAAAGTTTTATTTTAACAGAAATTAGAATTTTAAAACCATGGCTATTCCTAACTACAAAAAAAGAAAAATCCAAATAACTTTCCTTATCATTTTGCAAAATAACAATGAAATAAACTAGCCACTGAAAATTAAGGACATATTCAATATGTAGTCAAAAATATTGATAGAATACTTCTGATGCCATAGTACTTAAATCAGTACAGATTTTTTGCCTGCATAGCCAAAGTAATTGAACAAAATAGAAAGACTGATTGCATTGTTGGGAATATTCATGTACTTACTGTAGAAAATAGGTAGCATTTTATTCAATGGTAACAGCAAAGGATATGATAATGAGAATGAGAAAATTTGTCAAAATTGGGGGAAATTATAGTACAAATGATTCCTGTACATCATTTACAGCAACATAAATTTCAGTTGAATTAAAACGTTAAATTTAAAGTAAAAAAGTTTAAAAGGAAGTAGACATTAGTAATTATATCTGATGATGGTAAAGATCTTCTTAAGCATGGAAACAGTGGTAGGAATGAGAAACATAGACCTCTGAACTGTCTCTTAGGAGTGAAAATAATATAAACAATACTTTTATGTGTGTGTGTGTATGTTAGTTTCTCAGCCATATTCAACTCTTTACAACACCGTGAACTGTAGCCTGCCAGTCTTCTCTGTCCATAGAATTCTGCAGGCAAGTATATTGGAGTAGGATGCCAATTCTTTCTCTAGGGGACCTTCCCAACTCCAGGGATCAAACCTGGGTCTTCTGCATTTCAGATGGATTCTTTACTGTCTGAACCAGGGAAGCATATTTTTATGTGTAGTAATAATGAATTTAAATGTACTTTGGCCACCTGATGAGAAGAGCTGACTCATTGGAAAAAACCCTGATGTTAGGAAAGATTGAGAGCAAGAGGAGAAGGAGATGACAGAGGATGAGATGGTTGGATGGCATCACTAACTCAATGGACATGAGTTTGAGCAAACTCCTGGAGATAGTGAAGGACAGGAAAGCCTGGCTTGTTGGACTTCATGGGGATGCAGAGTCAGATACATCTTCATGACTGAACAGAAGCAAATGTATGATACAATTTCAGAAACATATTGTGAACAACTCTTTAAATCATTCCTCTTACCATTTTCCATTTGAGAAGAAATGCATGTGTTCTGTATCTCTTATTATGTGGACATTTGCAATTAATTACCATGAGGAAAAGTCAAGTGTCCTTTGTGTTAAGCCTGCAAAAATAAATCTCCCTGACTTCCTAAATTACTTTCAAATACAGGTTAGTATTAGACCAAAATATGTATACGACCAATATATGACCAAAGTTTTGACCTCTAGGTAGCTTTTGAATGCTCACATCAGAGAGAATACATCTGCACAATTCAATAACATGCACATCTGAATGTGCAGTTTATAAAGTGTTTTTTGTGTGTAGTTGGTTTGTTATTGGTTTGTTTTTGTTTTTGTTGTGTCATTTACATGCTGTTTCTTTACTTTCTGCTCTGGTTTCTTTTTCATCTGTCTCTCCCTTGGAGAAAAAAAGCATCTTATATGTAAGTTGTGGAATCAGGCTATTCCCCACTTCCTCCACTCCCTCTGGAGCTCCTTCAAGGGAGGGGGCTGATGACTTTTGTCTAGCTTGACTGGACAGTTATTCTTCATCTCCTTGCTCTACTACACATTTCTAAAGAGACCACTTGGTATCTACAACACAATTAAGTCTATCTTTCTCTGATGTAATCTTTCTCTTCCCTGCCTATTTTGTGTCTGAGCTTCTGCTGAGTGCTTTATTAACTTCCTGCTGTAAATCTTCTGAAGGCAGAATGGAGATAATCTAAAATCCTCTTATACGATCATACAATGGGAGAGGAGGGAGTCCAAAATTGTCTATCTACAGTGGCTCTATAGATTTTTTTTACACACTCTTTTTTCACCACAGCAGTTTCCCAACTTCTAATTTTCCATCTTTCTCAGAGGTACTTTTGAGCTTTAAGAACAAAAACAACAACAAAAACTAAAAAAAGCCTTAAAATCAGTATGAAATTCTGTACAGAACTACAAAATACTGCTAAAATAAGTATCTATACTAAAGTTTTGCAAGCCAGATTCTACAAATTTCTGTTTGATGTATTTTCTATATTAATCACCCATTATCAACACAGTATGATATGTGCATGTTCATAACAGACTATGTGATAAGAATGTCAGATTAAATATAAAGATATTTAATTTCTTATCCTAGCTCTGTAATGAACTGTTTTGAATATTTTAGACTAACAGTTTTGTTTTTTCCCCCTTTTCTCACATGTGAAATGGAGCTAATGATATCTACCTATCAGTTCAGTTCAGTAGCTCAGTCATGTCCAACCTTTGTGACCTGATGGACTAGAGCATGCCAGGTTTCCCTGTCCATCACCAACTCCCAGAGGCTATTCAAACTTATGTCCATAGCATCAGTGATGCCATTCAAACATCTCATCCTCTGTCATCCCCTTCTCCTGCCCCCAATCCCTCCCAGCATCAGGGTCTTTTCCAATGAGTCAACTCTTTGCATGAGGTGGCCAAAGGATTGGAGTTTTGGTTTCAGCATCTGTCCTTCTAATGAACACCCAGGACTGATCTCCTTTAGGATTGACTGGTTGGATCTCCTTGTAGTCCAAGGCACTCCCAAGAGTCTTCTCCAAAACCACAGTTCAAAAGCATTGATTTTTCAGCTTTCAGTGTTCTTTATAGTCCAGCTCTCACATCCATACATGACTACTGGAAAAACCATAGCTTTGACTAGATAGACCTTTGTTGGGAAAGTAATGTCTCTGCTTTTTAATATGCTGTCAAGTTGGTCATAGCTTTTCTTCCAAGGAGCAAGTATCTTTTAATTTCATGGCTACAATCACCGTATGCAGTGGTTTTGGAACACCCCAAAATAAAGTCTGTCACTGTTTCCATTGTTTCCCCATCTATTTGCCATGAAGTGATGTGACCAGATGTCATGATGGTAGTTTTCTGAATGTTGAATTTGTGCTCAATGCAAATAAATAGAGGAAGACAATAGAATGGGAATGACTAGAGATCTCTTCAAGAAAATTAGAGATACAAATGGAACATTTCATGCAAAGATGAGCACAATAAAGGACAGAAATGGTATGGGCCTAACAGAAGCAGAAGATATTAAGAAGAGGTGGCAAGAATACATAGAACTATACAAAAAGGTCTTTATGACCCAGATAATCATGATGGTGTGATCACTCACCTAGAGCCAGACATCCTGGAATGCGAAGTCAAGGGGGCCTTAGGAAGCATCACTACAAGCAAAGTTAGTAGAGGTGATGGAATTCCAGTTGAGCTACTTCAAATCCTAAAAGATGGTGCTGTGAAAGTGTTGCATTCAATATGCCAGCAGATGTCGAAAACTCAGCAGTGGCCAAAGGACAGGAAAAGGTTAGTTTTCATTCCAATCCCAAAGAAAGGCAATGCCAAAGAATGTTCAAACTACCACACAATTGCACTCATCTCACACACTAGCAAAGTAATGTTCAAAATTCTTCAAGCCAGGCTTCAAAGTATGTGAAATGTAAACTTCCAGATGTTCAAGCTGGTTTTAGAAAAGGCAGAGGAATCAGAGATCAAATTGCCAACACCCACTGGATCTTCAAAAAAGCAAGAGGGCCCCCCGCCAAAAAAATCTACTTTTGCTTTATGGACTATGCCAAAGCCTTTGACTGTGTGGATCACAAAAATCTGTGGACAATTCTGAAAGAGATGAAATACCAGACCACCTGACCTGCCTCCTGAGAAACCTGTATGCAGGTCAGGAAGTAACATGTAGAACTGGACATGGAACAACAGACTGGTTCTAAATTGGGAAAAGAGTATGTCAAGGCTGTATATTATCACCCTTCTTATTTAAGTTATATGCAGAGTACATCATATGAAATACCAGGCTCGATGAAGCACAAGCTGGAATCAAGATTGTCAGGAGAAATATCAATAACCTCAGATATGCAGATAACACTAACCTTTTGGCAAAAAGTGAAGAACAACTAAAAGAGCCTCTTGATGAAATTTAAAGAGGAGAGTGAAAAAGTTGGCTTAAAGATATAAACTTCTAGGAAAGAATAAAATGTGATCCTTGATTCATTATGCTTTCTACTTTTACTGTTCCTTTGTTTCGGCTGTGTTCTAGTTCCCCCATTGGTTGTTGGGGAAAAAGGCCACTTCTAGGAGATGACAATTTTGTAGAGGATAAATCGAGCAATAAATTAAAATATTGAGTTGGCCTTAGAGTTCATCTGCATTTTTCTATAACGGTTTATGGAAAAGCCCAAATGAACTTTTTGGCCAACCCAATACAAAGTTGTAAATATGATTCAGAGATCTTAGTAAAGTAACTTTTAAACTTCATCTGAAAGGATATTTAGAAATTTTCCATGTGAAGTCGATAAGTCATTCCAGATAAAGGAGAAACAATGTATAAATATAGAGATAATAAATGTCATTGTGTGTAGAGGGGATAATTAGAAATTCAGTGTGGTAAAATTTCAGGAATAGGTTAAAAGAGAATCTGAAGATAAAATCACAAAGGTAGTTGTGGATCACTTTGTGACAGAGCTATTGTCCTAAACTAAAATACATTAAGTTTATACTGTAGCCAATCAGTATCACTGGAATGCAATTATCCATATTTTCTTATAATATGATTATGGAAGAAATGTGCAAAACACAAAATTTTTGGCATGGAATCCATCAGAAACTTATTAAAATATCTCAAGAAAAAGATAATGGGGTCTTAAAATGAGGAAGAAAGAAACTATTAAGAGGCTAAAGTAAACTTTCAATGGGTGTGATTAGATTTTTTGACCAACTCTGTGTGAGGAGAGACTGATAAGAAAGGAAGGATATTGCAATTTACTGTTTTAGGGACACAGGGACAATGCTAATGGAAGTCAAGAGCATGTCAATTATCTGGCATAACAGTTTACTTTGTGATTTGGGTGGACCATGTTGAGTTTCAGGAGTCTAGTGGGAGTTTTCATTTGGCTATGTCTAAGAAGAGCTGACTCATTGGAAAAGACCCTGATGCTGGGAGGGATTGGGGGCGGGAGGAGAAGGGGACGACAGAGGATGAGATGGCTGGATGGCATCACCGACTCGATGGGCATGAGTCTGAGTAAACTCAGGGAGTTTGTGATGGACAGGGAGGCCTGGCGTGCTGTGATTCATGGGGTCGCAATGAGTTGGACATGACAGCGACTGAACTGAACTGAACTGAAAGCTAGGAGAGAAGTACAGGACTGATTGGGGTGTATTAGTGTTGCAGTGAAGCTGAAGTTGAACACCGAAATTTAAGTTTTGAAAGTGTGATTAACATTAAATAAAAGAAAACCAAAGGCCAACTGGCAAGACACAACAGCAATTAAAGGGTGGATAGAAAAAAAAAAAATGGGACAAAAATATAGAAAATTATTATTCAGAGGGGAAGGAAAATAATCATGAAATAGTTTTGCAATTAGAACCAAGAGAAAATGTTCAAATTAAAAATGGGCCACCACGGCTCAAAGTTATTCTTACAGTATATGAACAAACCATTATATCAGGAATGTAATTTTCCTTAAATTCAACAAAGAATAGTGGATTTGTGTACTAAGCACAAGTCTAGTGACCAGGTTTATCAGTGAAAAAAAGATCAACATTCTTTATGTATGCAAACAAAATTCTTAAAAGAATGAAAGACTAGTTAAATAAATAAATATGTTCTATATCTTGTAAAGTGCATAGAAAAAATAAATTAGGTTGTGGAAACATAAGATAGCTGTTGGGAGTCTGTGCTAGTATGAGGGCAAGAAAGGTTTCCGCAATCAAGTCATGCTTAAGTGGAGACAGTAGAAGGGATGATGGGAAATGTGTTTGTGATGGTGGTGTGTAGAAGAGTGATTTGATCTGAAGAATGTTTTAAAAGAATTCTTCTGGCTACTTTGTGGTTACTTAACTGTAGGCAGATAGGAAGTTTAATGACTAAGAAGATATTAGGAAGAAAACGGGGAGAGACAACAGCAACTTGAGCAGGTCAGAATTCTTCAGCCTAGGTACTACTGCCATTGTGGATGGGATAATTGTTGGGGGAAGCTGTCTTCTGCTTCACAGGGTTTTTAGCAGCATCCCTGACCTCTACCCACTGGATGCCTGTAGCACCTTTGTGATTTGACTTTCAAAACCATTTCCAGACAGTGCCCAGTATCCCCTGGTTGTCTTTATAGAGTAAAGGGCAGGGATTGAATGTGTAACTAACTAGACATGTTTCAAAGATAAAACTGAATAGTTTTTTTTTTTAATTGGATATGGGCTGTGAGAAAGATTGCCAAGGTTTCTGACTTGAACAGCTGGAGAATCAAATTGACAGTCCTGAGATCTGGAAGACTAAAGGTGCAGTGGGAATCAATATATCAGCTTTGGCCTTATTAAAGTGGAAAGCAGTTGGATATAAAACTGAAGTTCAGGGGAGAGCTCAGATTGGGTATATAAATTTGGTTGCCAGATGTGTATAGATAGTATTTAAAGCAAAAAGAATGGATGAGCTCCCCTAAGGAATGAATAGAGATAGAAAAGAGATCCAGTGTCTGAGCTCTGAGTTTCTTCTAAAATAAGGATTGGGGAAGACAATGATGACTTACAATGGAGGCTGAGAAATCCAATATGTGTGTGTGTGTGTGTGTGTGTGTGTGTGTGTGTGTGTGTGTGTGTGTATGCACGAATGCATATTTCCTCTTCTTGGCATCCCACGTTTCATGAGTACAAGAGAATAAAGATGGAAAAAACAATCACAGTGTAGTTGCTGGCATGATACTGCTGCTATTTTCTAGAAATTTTTAGTGATACAATGCTAAATCAATTATGTCCACAGAACATTTTTCTTCTCATAATAGCAGCTTCTTCCTATGTAATTTAGCACTGGCAGTCAACCACAGTTCCCTACTCTTTGACTATATAATGAAAAGGATCTGACCTGAAGTTTTCTGAGTTCAGTAGTTACTGGCAGTCATAATAACAGACTTGGGGCAAAAATTGGTACATTAAAAAGCAAAAACAAATTCAATATACATAGAAAAGAAGAGAGAAGGGAGAGACAAGAAAAGCCTGATAACATCTGATGCTCTGGTTCAAGATCCCTGATGCCAAATTTACCTTTGGCTTTCAGACGTTTTGTTCTGAGACTAAACATGTATTCCCTCCTGCCAAACCTATGTCAAGTTAGAATTCACTTGTTTGCAACCAAAATGAGGTTTAGGTTCTTTCTAAAATAATGCAAAAAGGAGTAAAGTGTGTCAAATACCAATCAAATGTATATTTTAACAATATATAGACAAAAAAAACTTTTGAATTATTCTGTCATTTTGTTTACTTATATGTAAACAAATTCTTATTCTTTATATAGAAAAATTTGCTTGCTTTATTTCTAATTCCAAGTTAAGGACATCCTAGGGAACTCCTAAATTATCAAAGGCAAATGTCCTTAAAATCCTTGAAAATAGTTCCCAAATGATAAAGCTACAAATGCTGGAATGGAAGGTACCTGGAGTTATTGTATCAGTTTCTTATTAATACACTCATGTGCAAACACGTTTCATATTATATGGATGTTTAAAATGTCTTTTCATTAGAAAGACATCCTAATGTTTGAACATATTGGGAACCATTGCATTGAGACATAATTCATGGTGATTTGCTTTCATTTAAGGATGAATGTTAAGCCACGGTGCTTTCAGTTTTATATCACAGAGTTGGTAATACATTAAATTTAGGAATAAGAGTGGATTTTCCAAACAGAAAATATGCCAGGATTTCTGCACTTCATGGAAAGGAATCCTTATTTCAAATGCAATTCATTTTTGTGTTTATGCTGCTCTTACGCTTTTCAGCCTGGCCTCTTTCCACTACTGATACCAGCATATAGTTTCATCAAAAACATCCACAACTCTGATTACTATTTTCATAACGCCCTCTTTGCTGATATTTTTATTAAATAGTAATTTATAATTATTATGGCCCATAATCTTATAATATCAGTCTTCATTATTAATGCTAGCATTGACTTTGCCACTCATCATTTTTCATTCTTCTGTTGAAATTGCAGCATAATATAACAGACTGATTAATCCAACCTCTACCATTTACTTAAACTTCCAGTGCCATGGTCTCTTAGTTATAAAATTAGGATAAACAGTAACATCAAAGTACGCCTAAAAATGTATAAGGATCAAATGAGTCCTGTTTATAAAAATGCTAAGCTCAGGTTAGCTGTGAAAATGCTAGACCTTTAAAAATGTCATTGGATAGGGTATTCAATAAATACTTGCTATTATCTGAAAGACTGATTTATTCCAGAAATATAATTGCTTCTTACATACTTAGTAAATATTAGCTAATATGTTCAATTTCAAAGACTCTGTCTTAGCCACTTTGACTAGTGCTATTTGACAACAATCTTAGACATAAGGAAGGTTGCAAGTCACTCCACCCACCTGGTTCAGTCTCTTCTCTCTAAAATGCTTCCACAGAAATGTTACAGTGAGAGAGTCGTGAAATTTACTGAAAACTTTAAATGTAATCTAAAACTTTTATTTTTATATAGTTAAAAACTCACATGTACTTGTAGGAAAGAAATGAGAGGTCACATATACTCTCACCCATTTTACCACAGTAGTTCAGTTCAGTTCAGTCGCTCTGTCGTGTCCAACTCTCTGCAACCGCATGAATCGCTGCATGGCAGGCCTGCCTGTCCATCACCAACTCCCGCAGTTTACTCAAACCCACATCCATAGAGTTGGTGATGCCATCCAACCATCTCATCCTCTGTTGTCCCCTTCTCCTCCTGCCCCTAATCCCTCCTGGCATCAGGGTCTTTTCCAATGAGTCAACTCTTCGCATGAGGTGGCCAAAGTATTGGAGTTTCAGCTTCAGCATCAGTCCTTCCAATGAACACCCAGGACTGATCTCCTTTAGGATGGACTGGTTGGATCTCCTTGCAGTCCAAGGGACTCTCAAGAGTCTTATCCAACACTGTAGTTCAAAAGCATCAATTCTTCAGTGCTCAGCTTTCTTCACAGTCCAACTCTCACATCCATACATGACCACTGGAAAAAGCATAGCCTTGACTAGACAGACATTTCACTGCTTGTAAACTTATAGTACAATATCACCACCAGGATTGTGCTGCTGCTGCTGCTGCTAAGTCGTTTAAGTTGTGTCCAACTCTGTGCACCCCAATAGACGGCAGCCAACCAGGCTTCTCCATCCGTGGGATTTTCCAGGCAAGAGTACTGGGGTGGGTTGCCATTGCCTTCTCCAACCAGGATAGTGACATTGATATAATCTATCGGTCTTACATAGATTTCCCTAGGATTACAAATACTTACCTGTGTATCTGCATGTATCTTTAGTTCTATGCAGTTTTAACAAACGTGCAGTTTTAACATGTGCAGGTTTAACAAATATGAAGGTTTACAAACTTCAGTGTCCACTTGTATTCCTTTCCCCTGTGCCCATTTCCACCATTGTGGTTATCTGAGACATGAAGATTTTTTTTTTTTTAATAGTTCTTCTGTGCCACCTCTTCTTAATATCTTCTGCTTCTGTTAGGTCCATACCATTTCTGTCTTTTATTGTGCCCATCTTTGCATGAAATATTCCCTTCATATCTCTAATTTTCTTGAATGGATCTCTAGTCTTTTCCATTCTATTGTTTTTCTCTATTTCTTTGCACTGACCACTGCAGAAGTCTTTCTTATTTCTCCTTGATATTCTTTGGAACTCTGTATTCAAATGGGTATATTTTTCCTTTTTCCTTTGCTTTTTGCTTCTTTTTTTTCACAGCTATTTGTAAGGCCTGCTCAGACAGCCATTTTGCTTTTTTGCATTTCTTTTTCTTGGGGATGGTCTTGATCCCTGTCTTCTGTAGTGTCACGAACCTCCATCCGTAGTCATCAGGCACTCTGTCTATCAGATCTAACCCCTTGAACCTATTTCTCACTCCCACTGTATAAATCATCAGGGATTTGATTTAGATATTACCTGAATGGTCTAGTGGTTTTCCCTACTTTCTTCAATTTAAGTCTGAATTTGGCAATAAGTAGTTCATGATCTGAGCCACAGTCAACTCCTGGTCTTGTTTTTGTTGACTGTATAAAACTTCTCCATCTTTGACTGCAAAGAATATAATCAGTTTGATTTTGGTATTGACCATCTGGTGATGTCCATATGTGGAGTCTTCTTTTGTGTTGTGGGAAGAGGGTGTTCGCTATGACCAGTGCGTTCTCTTGGTGAAACTCTGTTAGCCTTTGCCCTGCTTCATTCTGTACTCCAAGACCAAATCTGCCTGTTACTCCAGATATTTCTTGACTTCCTTCTTGACTGAGTATAGATCTATTTTAGAGAGTATGAAGTGATAATGTCCAACTGATAAAGTCTGAGGCCGTGTTATAGTAAGCCTTGAAAGCAAGTGTGAGATTCTTATATGGAATCACAGACCCAACATCAACACATTAACCTGGGTGTGATGGCAGGCACACTTATTTTATTGCTTCCATTCTATGAGACACTGTGAGACTGAAATTCACCAGTCATAAATGAGCACGTTTTTAACCTACAAATCTTTTATAAAATCTTAGCTAAAGAGTTCATTTTTATGATTATATTTTAACTGACATCCCAAACAACCCCTGAACACAGAGAATGTGGGTGTGACTTATAAAACTGCTTGCGAAGATCCTGCTAAATTGCTGTGTAATCAGGGTCTGATTGGGTCTGATTATGAAAGCTCTCTTTAATGAATACAAATGCTTTGCTAGACTGTTCAAATTCCTTCTTATATTCTTATGTATTCACTATACAATTCTCCTTTGTGAAACACTGAGAAACTTCATCTGTTTTCTTTTCAGGCTCACATGCATGAATTTACAGTTTAAAAAATGTTAAAAATAAATGATATTAATGGACTTTCCTTTCATGGTTCCTTTTAAAAATAATTAACTGGTAGGCTGGGACTCAAGTATTCAAACAATTGGTCATAATTACATAATATCAAGTGTTCTCTTATCAAATAGCTTACACAGCTTCTCTATGCATATGTAGGTCAAATCATGCTCCACAAACAAAAGGTGGGAACACTAGTGCTGATGACTTTTCTTTTCATTTGAAGAAGAATATGAACTTTAGCTAAACTTATCTTTCTAGTCCATAAACTATAGATTTATGACATAGAATATATGGTAATAAATCAAATAAAGAAATGTATGTGTCAATAGGATTGTGATCCTAGTGGGTCAACCTGATACTGCTCAGATAAAGAAGAATCACTGTTAGACTCTTTTTAAATATTACCAATATAAGTGATTCACATAGACCTTTACTATCAGTGATTTTAAATTCACCAATTTAATGTACTTTCTTTTCTGTAAAGTTTACCCATCCCTCTCAGATCCCCATCTCCTTTGGACTTTTGAAGAAATTTCTCCCCAAGTTTATACCCTTCTCTAGTGAATTCTTGAGGTACATTCAGTCCTGCCTTCAAAGGGATGTGCACCTACATCTTCCAAGTCTTGACTCTACCACCGAGAATATATCCAGATTTCTAATCTATGCCCTAATGATTATCCTCGACATTGCTCCTAACCACTGCTCCACAAGGACTTCTTTCCTGGAATGAATATAATAATATCTAGAATGTAAGTTGTTCACAAAAAAAAAAAAGTAGGATAATGTCCATTTAGAGCACTTTGCTCAGTAACTGACAAGTAAGAAGACCTCCCTGCAATATCAGTTTCTTCCATTCTCTGATTTTCCTTTCAAGTCCAGACTTTACAAATAAATGTCTAGAGCTATTTCTTCAATTTTTTTCATCAGCAGTTTTCAGTCTGCTTCAATATCCCAACTTTACAAAAATATCTTTATCTAAAATCACTGGTGACCTGACTAGTCTCAGCCCATCTGTTCTAAGTCTTCTCTCCCTGGGCTTTCATATGCAGTTCTGACTCAATCGTTGTGTTTTGTTTTGTTTTCCCTGAATAGCTCTTCTTTGGTTTCCATTACTGTTTTCCTTTTCTTACTCCATATTCTCTGCCTGTTCTTACTGTGTCTTGAGAATTTATTGGCTAGTTAAATATGATTTTTGAACAGTGTTTTCAGACTAATAGGAGAAGGAAATGGCAACCCACTCCAGTATTCTTACCTGGAGAATCCCATGGATGGAGGATCCTGGTGGGCTATAGACCATGGGATGGCAAAGAGTCGGACATGATTGAGCAACTAACACACACTTGAGGCTGATAAAGAAATAACTATGAAAGTATGCAATTTCATTGAATTACTTCATTTCTGTACCTTACCTTTATGTATCTGTAAAATCCAGTGTTATTCAAATCTAAACTTCTTCCAGTGGAAATAGGAAACTGTTGCAAACAAAATTGGTTTTCATCCAAAATCCATCATTCCAATGTCATGTAATTTATTTAAAGAGATGGATCATGTCCTAGGAGATCTGACCAACACTGTAAGGAATGTATAAAATGTAAAAACTATTGATACAGTGGAGGAATTAGACACAGATTTTTCCTCAGAATATCACCTTCCTATAAGAATCCTCTTTTGAAGGATTTTGGCTCTTTTGAACTTCGCTTGAACATGTAACATCAACTTAAATCTTTCCTTCTAGCTTTGACCAATCTCAAATTACTCTTTTTAGTTAGTGTTATCAGCATTACTCTCCTTTAGTCAAAATGAAATACTAGTTTATTAATTCTAGACATAGTCATAAACACTAATGGACTCAATTTTCTTTTAAATATTTTTACTCAAAACCTTAAATGTACGAGTCTTCATAGAGATACAATTATTGATTGACTCAAGACATATTAATAACATCTGTATGAGTAGTTCTAAGCTTTAGCAAACACATAAAATTTCTGGAGAGTTAGTTAAAGATGCAAATCCCATGTTCTTCAGGTGTGAAGCTCCCAAATATAGTTATATAGTTAAGCACTGTAGAATCTCCTTTTGCTTTGCACTACATTCTTATTATCATAAAGATGAACCAATTATATTACATGCAACTTGGGAGAAGTGTAGTTAATAAAACATGAAACAACTCTAAGTGATAAAGGAGAGGGTCAGGAAAAGTGCAATGGGAGTACAAGGTTAAAATTCACTTAGGAGGGAAAAGGTTATACCAAGTGAGAGAAACTTAGAGGAGGCCTTGGAAAATTTCTGAGCTAGATTCTGAGTTTGGATCAACCTACAGAGTAGCACAAAGTCTGAGAACCACAAGAGAAGTACACGAAGAGGATAGTTCACTGTGGCTGGGCTAACTCTAACATCTCATAGCTCCTTCTTACTGTCTGCCCCATCCCTGCACCAATGAAAAGGTCACTGATCATTATGCCCATTGTGATAAGTTTAATTACTATTTTTTACTTAATCTTCCCCATAAGTTTTTGAGATATCACTGTTATCCCCATTTTATAGGTGAGGAAGTTAGAGTTCAGAGTGTTTAAGTAGCCATGGTTCAAATTGTGATCTCAAATTTTCACATATAATGCGAATGGCATTATTTTATGTTATAGTCATGTGTGTTTTAGTCACTGAGTCATATTCAACTCTTGTGACCCCATGGACTGTAGCCTGCCAAGCTCCTCTGTCCATGGGATTCTCAAGGCAAGAATACTGGAGTGGGTTGCCATTTTCCTTCTCCAGGTTTATAGTCATATAATAAGCAAATAAATACACACCCCCCAGACATATATATTTACCTATATGTCTTCTTCACTTCCTTACTGCCAACCACTTAGTCCAAACCCTCACGTCTTTATCTTGTTTTCTACAGTTTTCTTCACTTCTCCTGATAGAATTTTAGATCTGAATAATACTAGAATAAACCACTTTTTAGATACATGCAGGTGTGTTCTCATTTTCCTTATTTCTTAAAACAGTAGATACATTTGACCATTCCCTCCATTCTGCAGCACTGTTTCCTTCACTTCCACACCACAGCACTCATCTAGGTTGACTTTTTACTTCTTTAACTCTTACTTCAGTCTCCATTTCCAGCTTTTCCTCTGTACAACATCATTTAATCCCAGAATTACTCGGAGCGCTGAACCCTTCCTCTACTTGAAGTTCTTGAAGTCACTCCTGTGGCTTTAACCATCATGCATACATCATGACATTTTTTCCAAAGAAATTTCAAGTTATATTCAACTTCTTATTCCACTTGAATGCTCTGTCAGCAACACAAATTATACGATATTAAAAGCTATCATTTATTTTCCAAATACTCCAACTTCCTGATACCTTTCTCAGGAAATAAAATTGCATTTCAGCTCACTTTTCTTAGTGTGAACCTGGATGACCACTCTTCAGACTTTGTGGTTCATTTTCTCATTCACTTAATCACCGTGTTCTGTTCATCCTAAGTGCTGTGCTGGGCTTTGCTTAGTCGCTCAGTCGTGTCCGACTCTTTGCGACTCCATGGACTGTAACCCGCCAGGCTCCTCTGTGCATGGGATTCTCCAGGCAAGAATACTGGAGTGGGTTGCCATGCCCTCCTCGAGGGTATCTTCCCAACCCAGGTCTCCCGCATTGCAGGCAGATTGTTTACAGTCTGAACCACAGGGGAAGCCCTATTCCTCCCAAGCAGTTTCACTAATCATGTCCTGTCAGCCTCAACCTCCCACAGCAGAATAAAAGTTTGAACATGGTGAGATCTTTAAATGAAATTGGCCTAAGCTGCTGAATTCCTATCTGATTGCTACCTAAGCTCTCTCCTCACCTTGAGGCAATTCTCCACTCGCTTTTCACGGGCTTCCCTGCTGGCTGGACTGCTTTTCATATCATCCAACAAGTCATTGTTTTCCAGCCTCTCATCCTAGTCTGTTTTCTCTGGTTATAACCCATCCCTCCTATTCCAAGCCATCCCCTGCACATTCACCCTCATCCCAAGTGAACCCTCAAAACAGGAAGTCCAGTTAAAATTTTTTGAATTTCAGATAGACAATAATTTTTTTATAAAATGTCATTTATATTGCATGAAGCATTGATATTAAGCAATTCTTCATTAATATATGAAATGCAAATTCAAGTTTAACAGTATCATTTACTTGTCCTCTTAAATCTGGTAACCCTGCTTCACAATGAGTCTCATTTCCTTTCTCTAATGTGCACCCAATGAAGACTGTGCGTGACTTAGTTAATGCTACTGTTCCATTGCTACCAATTCTGTACACAAACAGTAAGCACTTAATATACCTTGGCTAAATTCATTACATACATGCTGTTCAAAGTCTCTGAAAGTTAGTAATAATTTGCCTCTATACATTGGTCCACTTCTAGTATTATCTTTTTGCTATTCACCTTAGGCATTTTTAGATGTGTTCATTCAAACCTATGAACTTTACTCCCACCGCTGCTTCTTGACAATGCCTACACCATTACAAATTTAAAACATAAGCTTCTGCTAAAGCCATATATGAGACCCTTCTGTTCCATGATACCTTTCTATGAGTACTTCTGATCATCTCTAAGTTCAGTTATTATGCTCAAACTCAATATGCTCAAAATTCAAAGGAAAAAAAATAGTTTTAAAGAAAAACATCTGGAAGTGTATGAGTAAGAAACTGAAAACACACATTCTTCTTTTGAAGTTACCGTCAAGGTAACTGTTGTCCTTTATGGAGTCTGCATTTATCTGCAACAGGTTCAGTTTGGTCCTGAGGTGTCCTGTGTGTCTGTGTGTGTTTGTGTGTGTGTGTGTGTCTGTTGTTTGGGGAGAGAAAACGAACTGATAATAGAAAATACTGGCTCTCTGTTCGACATTTTCTGGAATACCAAAACATCATATAGTCAGAGTAGAACTTCATGTTTCATTTGCTAATCACATAAAGGTCTGTACAATTGAATGCTGAAAATTTTATTGCAATAAAAATGAACTCATGATCAAAATAATCTGTTCCTGTTAGGGTTTTGACTTTATATCTGAGATATTCCCAACTTGAAACAGAACTTGTAAGAAGAAAAAAAAAATAGTCCTTATCTCTTATTAGGCATCTTCCATACCCTAGTTAATGTAAATTACAAATTGTGAGAGTAGTTTGATTAGTTAAGTCTTAAAATTATTTACTCATGTATGTCAATTTTTTAGTAAGAAAACATATTTCTCCCTTTTAAAATACATTCGAAACAGTAATTATCAATATTGGTAATATTCTTTATTATTGTCATTTTTTTTCCATTTGCCAACCCCATAATTCTAAAGCATTAATCATTAAATAACTGAGACATTTTAATGAAGATTTAATGTGCCATGTCGAGGTTACTCCACTCCTGTTACTAGAACCTTTATTGCTGCAACTATTCACGTCCTGCATTGCTGTCATTATCTGGGCTTTATCAGCAATTAAAGACAGATTCCTGAGGAAGTTACTCTTAAATCTACATTTTTTTGATATCAGTAAAGTTTATATAAAGTGAAGAACGCCACTTCATTTGAGATGGACTTTGTAATAGGAGTCCAAAAAATAATGCTCACTTCCCTAAGATGCATAAAATTATACATCCAGAGGAGGGCCACAAAATTTTGATCCAGAGGAGGGCCACAGAGGGAACGACAAGATACAAACAGTTCAGAGAGAATACAGGCAGCATTTCTTTAATTTGGGCTATTTTTGTCCTGGGTTTGTCCTCTGTTATTAATAAGTTTAACAAATTTTACACCAAGGAACAAGAAAATTTCAATATTGTAACAATAAACTTTATGTCATTCTGTATTTAATACCTCTCCCTAGATTTTTGTTTAATTTTTTAATTTATATTTCAAACAGCCAAGCTAATTCTGAATTACTTGTACTGTTTTGTACAGAAATGGTTTTGATTCGCTTAATGTTAATGTTTTCAAAATCATTTTTGGGGGGATTCCTATGCTTTCAATATGGTGTTCTGATCACTGCAATTCATAATTTCATATCTCTCTTTTTGAAAGTTTTTCTGAAATATTTGCCTAATATCTTTGCTACAAAAAGCATTTGCTCTATATGTTGAATTTTGTGTCTATAAATAAAGTGTAACTATACAAAGCAAGGGCTTCCCAGGTGGTGCTAGTGGTAAAGAACCCACCTGCCAATGCAAGATTCGTAAGAGATACAGGTTCAGTCCCTGGGTCGGGAAGATCCCCTGGTGAAGGGCTTGAAAACCCACTATAGTTTTCTTGCCTAGATAATCCCATGGACAGAGGAGCCTGGAGGACTACAATCCATAAGGTTGCAAAGAGTCAAACACAACTGATATGATTTAGCACATAGCCCACACACATACAAAGCAAACATGTAATTCTTATTCTTTGCTACCTTTAAATATCAGAATAGAATGAGCCTGCACTCTGGCATTTGTCATGATAGACTGATGGACTCAATGTTCCATTGTGGGCAGGACCTTGAATAACAGTCCTGGCCTTTGACCAATGTCAGGATCTTACATTTATTAGATTGGTGACATCACTTAATCATTTGATTACACATAGCACAATCCCCAGACACCATTTACTACTTAAACACTCTTTGAGAATTATACCTTTATATTCAATAATATTTTAACCCTTCATAGAGATAGTCTCTGGTATGCAGCATATTATTACAGATTCCAGATTTATGAAATTAAATATATATTGAAACACTTCATTTTTGAAACCTTAAGTTAAAGATCTAACTGAATGAAGTCCTCTATAATTTAGGGGACTATGTTGCTATAATGTAGCAATATAATTGCTACAGTCATATGTTTCCTTAGAACACTACTGTTTCATTTTCTCCCACTTATCTCCAAAATCTTATTATAAGGTTAAATATTACATATTCACTTGTGCTAGCATAATTTCATCAATTTGGCAATGTTTTAATTCTCATAAAATCAATAATGGATATTTGACTGTGTCATCCAGTTCTGACCAGAATTTGGAAGAAAGCTCTTTTTCTTTTATTATCCACTTTCATTTTCTCCTATTAAGATCTTCTACTAAGATTATACTAAGATTGAAAAGATTAGAATGTTGTTTTCCTAATTAGTCAGTTGTGCCAATTATCTGCAATTCTCTTACCTACCTAATTAGAGTAGCAATTAATAATTATGCTTTGAATTATATGGCAGTTTATTTGGATATATTCCTTAGAAACAAATTTGTATGTAAGTTATGTTTTGTGTGTATTAGGCCATCTATAAATACAAGTTGAGGGGGTAAGATTTTATGGATTATTTTATGGATCACATTTTACTATTTAAATAATCTATGAATGTGTGGTTCAAATGGACTTAGGAATCATCTGGTTCAAGCACCTTATATATTATTTCACTAAATATTTATTTCAGAACTTAGTTCTGTAAATGAGAAAATGAGCTCTGAGACAAAAAGTGATTTGTTGTCCAAGGCTGGTGAATAAGTCAGCCACAGAGCCAGCAAAGGAAAGGAATATATATTGAGCAATCTCTATGTACCAGAACTTGTGCACAATGGCTAATATCCAAACTATTCTTTACTCTTTCTCCCAAATCTGTGAAAAATTAAGATTACCCCCATTTTGAAATTATAGAGACTAACACCGAGCACATGAAGTATCTGAATCAAGCCTGCCTCGATGGTATAAAATGGAAATTGGTTTTCATTTCTGCATGAAAGCAAAGCCCTTGATCATACACAACATGATACAATTCATAGGTGATATACCTTAAAGGAATTTGGCTAGGAAATAAAAAGGACAGTAGGGAAGAAAAATCACATGGGTGTGCTTTAGCCTTAACTCATCTTCTTGTCTAGTTCCTAAGGAACTTGCCAGTGCAGAAGAGCTGAGGAAGATCATTTTATCCTCCTCCTCTTCCTCCTATCATTACTGCTGCTAGTACTACGATTACCACTGTTAGTATTGAAACAGTGCTATCATAGCTTAAAAGTTTTGAGCATGGTGATTTCCAGGCAGGCTTCTAAGTTCTTTTCCCTTAAAACTTACAAACATCATATGAGGCAGAAAGTGTTGTTATCCCTTTTTTATGAGACCAGCACATAGAGGTTAAATGGATTGCTTGAGGATATGGTGGATTGATGTTACAGTCACCTGGCAAATTGTGGTAGAATGCCGAGAGAGCCTGCAGTAGAAATGACCACAGTGTAAAACCAAAATTGTCCTCATGCATCGTGTATGCAGAGAAACACAGAATCACTTTCTTGGATTAAACTGCACTTCTGCTGCTCATTAAGGCCAGGCTGCAGCTGCTGCTGCTAAGTCGCTTCAGTCATGTCTGACTCTGTATGACCCCATAGACAGCAGCCCACCAGGCTCCCCTGTCCCTGGGATTCTCCAGGCAAGAACACGGGAGTGGGTTGCATTAAAGTCATGGATTTGATCAAATTTTATTTGAATTTTTTAAGGACTTTCTGAATTTTCTGTGAACTGGAGATAATACTGATTTCATATGGTTATGTTTAATATTAAATTAAATATTAAGCATTTCAATCATAATTTGTCCATGATGCATATTAAAAAACACACAAAATTTATGAGAATATGGAGATTAGTAATACAGTTAACTAGGGGCATGTGTGCGTATGTGCATAAAGTTCTTAGTTTACCCGTATGAGAAACTGACACTTCTAAAAACACTTTGGAGTGATATTTCATTATATTCCTCACCTCACACTTTAGAGAGGTATACAGGATGTGAGTAAGGAAATAGAATACAAATGAATAGCAAGTGTTAAAGTAGTATATTATTATTGCTATAAAAATTGTCAGGAAAAATATATACGCTGGGGACTACAGGGCTTGCCACCCAAACTACTGCCTTTAAGATGAGCTATGTCATTTCAGAGTACAGTTCAAAGACAAGATTACAAACACAAATGAACAGTTTTCCTATCACGAAACCAGCCTCTTTGGAACTGTAAAATTATTCATGAGAAAATTTTAAATCCTTTTAGATATACTTCCAAAAACTTCATGCCATTTCAAAAAAGTTATAAAAAAAAAAAGTGAACCAAAAGCTACTTCCTAGCCTTCCTTGTTTATTAAATATTTTTACTTGAAGTGCCTTGCATAGAATAACCAGATTTATAGCAATTTATAAGTCAATTCATTGTAACAGCCAGGAAACCAAAATGATTAATGTGTATCTCTTAATATATTCAAAGTATTGTGTCTACATGCAAAATATTCTCTCTCAATTCTGTTTAATATATGCCACAACACCTTGCCAAGTACAAAGATTGAATCCTAATAAAGTATAGAATTTATCAGAGTAATATAAGGCAGCATAGCTTTTTATAACAAGGACCTTCAAGGAACATGAACTTTAACTATGAAATATTGTTTCTTACATTCAAACATATGTCACAAAAGCTTGTGGAACAATGTGATATCTTCTTATTAAGTGTGATTTTTCAGAACAGAAGTCTAATTTTCTTCACAGAGTTTATGCACAGTTGCTTTATTTTCTTATAGTCTTCACAATTTCAATAAAATATTTTAAAAGCTCTTAAATCTGAAAAAAAAAGGGGAGGGCAGAGGGTGTGGAGAAATAAAGACAAACTTAATGAGACCCATCCAGTATAGAAAGTAAGTTTTGATTCATGTTTATGTATATCTCAATTTCTTCATGAAGCTGCAGTGAAAAAAAAATTATAATAGGTTTTATAAATAAATTGCTATTGTGGAGCAAATCAATAATATATTAATGCATTAATTATGCATGGATTTTTTAAAAATGCATGGCACGCTTTCCTATTATTGCTATCCAGTACTATTATTTTTCCATAGCACTCACAAAAGACTGATTTGTCGTAGCTAAGTTTGGGGAAGAAAACTAAAGGACTAATTGAATACTTGTGGGAAAAAAAAGTAAATATTCAGATTTGGAGGGACTGCCCCTTCTCCCCTAAGCTCTTCTGAAAATATGTCATAATTCATCTGTAAAGTCAGATTTTTGTCCAATTAAGGAATAGAAATGTACGGTTGTTATAAAACTTTGATAGGGAGATTCTGTTTGAGTAAAGTTAATTTTTATTTAATAGAAAGGTCAGTTGCTTCCTCAGGCAATGGATGGGAATACTGACCTGGAAAAGGCATGAGAGAATGTTTTGGGATGATGGAATTATTCTATAACTTGATTAGAGTGGAGAGTAAACACATTTTATATATATACATACATATGTATGCATATACACACATGTATATGTGCATGTATGCACATATGTGTATGCATGTAAATGTATATGTGTGTGTCAAAACTTATCAAAATGGACACATAGAATGCATACATTTTGTTACATGTAAATTATATATCAAAATAGTGGTTAAAAAAAAAAAACTCCACAAAGAATTGAATGTATAATGTCTGCCAAACCAGCATGTAATTCCTTGGTTCTAAATTTAGATACGGTTTGAAAAATAACCTAATAGAAACAATTGCCTTTCTGTAGCTTGGAGTATTGTGAAATATGTGCCTCTCTCTTTTACGATAGCATTACTTTGGTGATAATCTGAATCTGTCTCAGGCAGACTTTATTTAGTTCTTTGGTGCTCACATGGGCAGAAGTTTGGGGAGAGGGCAGAAAAGAAATAAAATCCATGGTACTTGCCTTCAAAGATTCGACAATTTAGTGGAAGATTAAAAAGATTTAACAGCCTTTTAAAAGCAGGAAATAAATGAGAGCAAATTAACATAGCACAGCGACTGTGCAGGTTCTGAAGTGAAGTAAACACAAAAGCAATCAGAGTGAGTCAGAGTTGATCAGAAGAGTTGCCACAGTGATTTGTATTTTCAGCCAGGTTGTAATGGGGTTGAGAGACAGTTTGAGGGAGAAAATGATGGAGGCTGTTTTTCGACAGATGGGCACATTGAAAAGCAGTTTCTGGTGTAGTTAAGAAAGAGCTGTCCATGCTGTATCCAGTTGTCTCCTTTGAGGACTATCACCTAGATGTCTCTAACCCCATCAAGATTCCATCCACAACAGGAGGAACAAAGGAGGTTTTTATGGGCCCCAGGGGATTCTGAATCCTCTTGCTGCTCTGAAGTAGAGCATTTCTATTATTCTTTTTTTTTTGTTACAGCTGAGTAAAAAAGACATTTTACAAAACATATTAGTTTATAAAAATCTATTGGAAATAAAACCACAATAACAATTTCTAAAATATCTTAAAACCTTTTCTGGGTAGAGGATGACTTTAATCATAGGACAATTTACTGATCTAATGCATTGGATAATACACTGTACCTTGTCTCTCTCCTTACCCAATCTGGCAACTCCCCAATCTGAATTATTTTCAGATTTTTCCAGTGCTTCAGATAAGTTCACTAGGATGCATAGTGCTTCTGAATACTGAATTCAGTCCCCCCACTGTTTATAATCTTCAGGTTCGTCTGCAGTACCCAAACTCTTCCCAGTGTTGCTTTTTTCATCAGCCTGTCATTTATTTAGATCTCATTGAGTACAAGGAATAGAGAGCTACTCAAACTTGCCAGACAGAGGGGTGTTCATTGCAGCAAAGTGCCATAGTACAAATGGCATGGTTTAACTATTTAGCACACATGACATATGTATTTGGGTACATACAAATATTATATTATGGCTTCCCAGGTGGCTGAGTGGTTAAAAAATCCACCTGCCAATTCAGGAGATGCACGTTCGATCCTTGGGTCAGGAAGATCCCCTGGAGAAGGAAATGGAAACCAACTCCAGTATTCTTGCCTGGAAAATCCCATGGACAAAGGAACCTGGCAGGCTACATTCCATGCAGTCATAAAGAGTCAGACACAACTGAGCAACTAAGAACACACACACACAAATATTATTAATATATTATAAATATATGTTGGTAATATTATACCAGTGATATGTAACCAGGATAATGATTCTGTTTCTCAGACAAATGATGTGCTAGAGGGAACTCAAAAAGTTGTATTTATATTAGATATCTGAGAATCAACAAGATAGAAATCATCCTTGAGTTTATGAAATGCTCCATATAAGAAGGAAAATAGAGAGTGTGGAAATCATTGTACAGAAATAACATATAAAAGTGTACAGCAGCAAGTCCTAAAGAGTGTGGGGAAGTTTTATGGAGGGAAATTAAGTTTAAGTAGTGGGCCAAGAATGAGTGAAAGTTAATTTAAAAGTGAATGAAGATTATTTTAATGGTGCTATAATAATTAGCTTCACCAAACAGCTTTTTAAAATTATTTTTTTCTTTTTTGCTGAACTGTTTCACAGGAGCAATGGAAAATCTCCAAACATTCAATATAAAGGTTGACACCAGAGACGTCAGCTCCATTGTTATGAAATTTAATAGCATTTTTATAAGAATTCTTGAGGTTTAATATGGTAAACTCACTGATTCATTCATTCAGTATGAGGTCATTAAGCATCTCCTATGTTTCTGACATTATTGCAGGTGAGATAAAACAAGAGTGAACAGCTAAGGGTACCTGATATGCTAGCATGCCAGGGACTGCCCAGTTATAGCACTGAAACTCCCACATTTTGAGAAAATCCTAGTTTCATACAAATGAGATGATTTGATCACCCTCAGAGAGAATACACAGTTTCTTCTGCCTTCATAAAACTTAAATTCCAGATGAACATGCAGATTATAAACACATGGTTCAATATGAGTGATGCATGTGTGCATTCACAGTCATGTTCAACTCTTTGTTACCCCAAGGACTGTAGCCTACCAGGTACCTCTGTTGATGGATTCTCCAGGTAAGAATACTAGAGTGGGTTGCCATTTCCTTCTCTAGGGAATCTTCCCCAATCAGGGATCAAACCCATATTGCCTGCATTGGCAGGCAGATTCTTTACAAACTGAGCAACTCAGGAAGCCTTCTATATGAGTGAGGTGATAATAAATGCAATGTAGAAAATACAGCATGGTGATGGAAAAGAGAAAAGCAGGGGCTGGAATATTGATATTATTCAAAGAAGGCCTCTCTAAGAAAGTGATATTTAAGCAGACACTCAAATAAACGAGGATAGAGCTTGACAATGCCAAAGAATGTTCAAATTATTGCACAGTTGCATCTCACACACTAGCAAAGTAAACCTCAAAATCCTCCAAGCTAAGGAATCAACCTACCTGACATCAGACTATACTATAAAGCTACATTCATCAAGACAGTATGGTACTGACATAAAGACATATAGATCAATGGAACAAAATAGAAAGCCCAGCGATAAATCCACACACCTATGGACACCTTATCTTTGACAAAGAAGAGAAGAATATACAGTGGGGAAAAGACAATCTCTTTAACAAATGATGCTGGGAAAACTGGTCAACCACCTATAAAAGAAAGAAACTAGAACACTTTCTAACACCACACACAAAAATACACTCAAAATGGATTAAAGATCTAAATGTAAAACAAGAGACTGTAAAACTCCTAGAGTAAAACATAGGCAAAACACTCTCTGACATAAATCAGCAGGATCCTCTATGACTCACCTCCCAGCGTAATGGAAATAAAAGTAAAAATAAACAAATGGGACCTAATTAAACTTAAAAACTTTTGCAAAATGAAGGAAACTATAAGCAAGGTGAAAAGACAGCCTTCAGAATGGGAGAAAATAATAGCAAATGAAGCAACTGGCAAAGAAGTAATCTCAAAAATATACAAGCAGCTGATGCAGCTCAATACCAGAAAAACAAATGACCCAATCAAAAAATGGGGCAAAGAACTAAACAGACATTTCTCCAAAGAAGACATACAGATGGTAACAAACACATGAAAAGATGCTCAACATCACTCATTATCAGAGAAATGAAAATCAAAACTACAATGAGGTACCAACTCATGCCAGTAAGAATGACTGGAATCAAAAAGTCTACAAACAATAATGCTGGAGAGGGTGTGGAGAAAAGGGAACCCTCTTATGCTGTTGGTGGGAATGCAAATTAGTACAGCCGCTATGGAGAACAGTGTGGAGATTCCTTAAAAAACTGGAAATAGAACTGCCATATGACCCAGCAATCCCAATGCTGGGCATACACCCTGAGGAAACCAGAATTGAAAGAGACACATGTACCCCAATGTTCATCACAGCACTGTTTACAGTAGCTAGGACTTGGAAGCAACCTAGATGTCCATCGGCAGACAAATGGATAAGAAAGCTGTGGTGCATATACACAATGGAATATTACTCAGATATGAAAAAAATGCATTTGAATCTAATGAGGTGGATGAAACTGAAGTCCATTATACAGAGTGAAGTAAGTTAGAAAGAAAAACACCAATACAGTATATTAACATATATATATGGAATTTAGAAAGATGGTAACAATGGCCCTATATGCAAGACAACAAAAGGGACACAGATGTAAAAAAAAATACAGTTGAACTCTGTGGGAGAAGGTGAGGGTGGGATGATTTGAGAGGACAGCATTGAAACATGTATATTACCATATGTGAAATAGATTGCCAGTCCAAGTACAATGCATGAAACAGGGTGCTCCAAACCGCTGCCCTGGGACAACCCTGAGGGATGGGATGGGGAGGGAGGTGGGAGGGGGGTTCAGGATGGGGGACACATATACACCCATATCTGATTCAAGTCAATGTATGGCCAAAACCACTACAATATTGTAAAGTAATTAGCCTCCATAAATTAATTTTTTTAAAAAAGATCATGTTACCAGTGTCAGCCTCAAATGGGCACTTAGCAGGAGCATTGCCAATGCCTAAACAAAAAAGACATTTGACATCTGCCTTTACAGAGATTAAAACCCCTGCTGCTATAGCTGTTGACCCTCAACAAACCCTGAGGGAGTTCAGCGTGGAGTGAGGCACTTTGTGCTCCAGGGAGTCTGGTGGGACAGGTCTTTAGACAGTTGGATGTTTTTAGGAAAGGAGTTTATGATCTCAATCTCTTCATATCTAGAGAAGCACTAAATCCCTTCATGGTGACATCAGATCCTCATGACTAACAAAAGCCTTTTGTAAAATGAGTGTTTCATGGCATTGAACTCCCCCTTCACCAAAACCTTATATGTTGACCTTTCCCCCACTGTCACTTTGGAGCAGTCTCTCAGAGCTATCCAAGATGTTGCCTCCTGGACTGCAGTCCTCATTTTACCCCAAATAACTTAACTTAAAAAAAAAAAAAATCCTCCAAGCTAGGCATCAACAGTATGTGAACAGAGAACTTTCAGATGTTCAAGCTGGATTTGAAAGGCAGAGGAACCAGAATTCAAATTGCCAACATCCATTGGCTCATAGAAAAAGCAAGAGAATTCCAGAGAGGCATGTACTACTGCTTCATTGACTATGCCAAAGCCTTTGACTATATGGATCACAACAAACTGTAAAAAATTCTTCATGAGATGGGAATACCAGACCACCTTACCTGCCTCCTGAGAAATCTGTATGCAGTTTAAGAAGCAACAGTTAGAACCAGACATGGAACAATGGATTGGTTTCAAATAGTAAAAGGAGTACATCAAGGCTGTTTATTGTCACCCTGCCTATTTACTTACATGCAGAATCAGTTCAGTTCAGTTCAGTCGCTCTGTCGTGTCTGACTTTTTGTGACCCCCATGAATTGCAGCATGCCAGGCCTCCCTGTCCATCACAAACTCCCGGAGTTTACTCAAACTCATGCCCATCGAACCAGTGATGCCGTCCAGTCATCTCATCCTCTGTCATCCCCTTATCCTCCTGCCCCCAATCCCTCCCAGCATCAGGGTCTTTTCAAATGAGTCAACTCTTCGCATGAGGTGGTCAAAGTATTGAAGTTTCAGCTTCAGCATCAGTCCTTCCAATGAACACCCAGGACTGATCTCCTTTAGGATGGACTGGTTGGATCTCCTTGCAGCCCAAGAGACTCTCAAGAGTCTTCTCCAACACCACAGTTCAAAAGCATCAATTTTTTGGCACTCAGCTTTCTTCACAGTCCAACTCTCACATCCATACATGACCACTGGAAAAACCACAGCCTTGACCAGATGGACATTTGTTGGCAAAGTAATGGCTCTGCTTTTTAATATGCTATCTAGGTTGGTCATAACTTTCCTTCCAAGGAGTAAGTGTCTCTTAATTTCATGGCTGCAGTCACCATCTGCAGTGATTTTGGAGCCCCCCAAAATAAAGTCTGACACTGTTTCCACTGTCTCCCCATCTATTTCCTATGAGGTGATGGGACCAGATGCCGAGATCTTAGTTTTCTGAATGTTAAACTTTAAGCCAACTTTTTCACTCTCCTCTTTCACTTTCATCAAGAGGCTTTTTAGTTCCTCTTCACTCTCGGCCATAAGGGTGGTGTCATCTGCATATCTGAGGTTACTGATATTTCTCCCGGCAATCTTGATTCCAGCTTGTGCTTCTTCCAGCCCATTGTTTCTCATGATGTACTATGCATATGAGTTAAATAAGCAGGGTGACAATATACAGCCTTGATGTACTCCTTTTCCTATTTGGAACCAGTCTATTGTGCCATGTCCAGTTCTAACTGTTGCTTCATGACCTGCATGCAGGTTTCTCAAGAGGCAGGTCAGGTGGTCTGGTATTCCCATCTCCTTCAGAATTTTCCACAGTTTATTGTGATCCACACAGTCGAAGGCTTTGGCGTAGTCAATAAAGCAGAAGTAGATGTTTTTCTGGAACTCTTGCTTTTTCGATGATCCCACAGATATTGGCAATTTGATATCTGGTTCCTCTGCCTTTTCTAAAACCAGCTTGAGTATCTGGAAGTTCTCGGTTCACGTATTGCTGAAGCCAGGCTTGGAGAATTTTGAACATTACTTTACTAGCGTGTGAGATGAGTGCTATTGTGCTGTAGTTTGAGCATTCTTTGGGATTGCCTTTCTTAGGGATTGGAATGAAAACTGACCTGGATGACGCACAAGCTGGAATCAAGATAGCCGAGAGAAACATCAGTAACTTCAGATATGGAGATGAAACCACCCTTATAGCAGAAGGCAAAGAGAACTAAAGAGTTTTTTGATGAAAGTCAAAGAAAAGCTGGCTTAAACCTCAACTTTCAAAAAACGAAGATCATGGCATCCGGTCCCATCACTTCATGGCAGAGATGAGGAAACAATGGAAACAGTGAGAAACTTTATTTTGGGGGGCTCCAAAGTCACTGGAAGGACTGATGCTGAAACTCCAATACTTTGACTCCCTATGTAAAGAACTGAGTCATTTGAAAAGACCCTGATGATGGGCAAGTTTTAAGGCAGGAGGAGAGGGGGATGAGAGAAAATGAGATGGTTGGATGGCATCACTGACTCAGTGGACATGAGTTTGGGCAAGTATCAGGAGCTGGTGATGGACAGGGAAGCCTGGTGTGCTGCAGTCCATAGGGTTGCAAAGAGTCAGACACGACTGAGCGACTGTATTGAACTGAGAGTTTTGGAAGAACCTGGGGAAGTTTTATAAAGAGAAAGGAATGGACAAGCTTTCTGAAGAAGCAGAAGGCTTGGGAAGTCTTCTGAGATCAATACAATTGGACATAGATGGACCACCCAGACTAGGCCATGGTGAAAGAAAGTGAAATTGAAGACACTCAGTCATGTCCAACTCTTTGCAACCCCATTTACTGTAGCCTACCAGGCTTCTCCATCCATGGGATTTCCCAGGCAAGAATACTGTAGTGGGTTGCTGTTTCCTTCTCCAGGAGATCTTCCTGACCCAGAGATTGAACCCAGGTCTCCCACACTTTTGGCAGACACCTTACCATCTGAGTCACCAGGGAAATACTGCCTTAGTAGGATGTTGATTTTATTCTCTGTGATTGGACACCATTGAAGGATTTGAATGAGGAATAATAACCTAATAATAGGCTGATTTAAAAACTAAATTTGTTCAAAGTAGTGCTTGAAAAAACACTGTTTTCTTATTTTAGCTCATCTTTATTTATATAAAATTCTTTGTTATGGCATTTTAATAATCTATGGTATTTTAACTGGAAAATCAGGTGTTAACAACTTCTATTTAAGGTTTCCAATCTCTCAATTTTAGCATAATAGAATAATTTCTTGTTTTTATTATTTTGATAAATATGTAGATTGAAAATAACACTTATTCTAAAAACAAGCTCACATAAAAAAATCTGTGTGTGTTTATACACACTGAATATATTATAAAAAGGCAGGATTAAACAATGCATAGTGATTACCTCAAGGAGAGGAAGTGACTAAATTAATAAGGATAAAAGTAATAATTTTAATACTAAAATAATATCTGATTTTATATAATTATAGGTATATTTTTCTATTCTATATCTTATTGTAATATATTCATATTTGTATTTTTATATAGAACCCTTTAAGTGTGTTTCCATCCTTGTCTTCATTCTCCTTTCTTACATGGTAATATGTACACAAGACATGATCAGTAAAGTGATGGCAAAACAAACAAACAAAAAGGACTACAGCTCTCCAAGACAAAAATCACCTAATAAAAATCAGTCTTTTCAAAATTACCCATACAAATACATACATTTTACATAATTTAAAATCTAACATGATATTATGCATTTTTACTTAATATTATAGTTTATGCATTTTTAAAATTTTATATATGATTTTTAAAATATGTGTTATTTGTGTGAACAACATTGAAAATATTAATTTTGTTAGGGGAGTTTGCTTTGGATATTGTTATTTGAATATTGATTTACAATTATAAATATTATTTTTCAATAATTAAAAGACCTTTGAGCATTGCCTATTCTCTCTTGATAATAAATAATTTAATGTCAATTTTATGTTTCATTTATAATTATCATATTTCATTTATCTTTGTTGGTTGTGTCTGAGCCAGTATCTGCATTGCCTGGCTGGAAAGGTGTCTTCCATATACCTGCTAAATGAAAGAATCAATGAATGAAGATAGTGTACTTATTTGTATTTTTCTATGAAATGCCATTGGATTATCTCTTGAAAACTAAATGGAATTTCTTATATTGCTGACCTTTTCACCCAAGAATTTAACCTTATGGAGCATTACTTTAAAAGTACTGTAATATACACTTACTTTGAAGCTTATATAAACAAAAATATCTATAATATGTGATTGTATTATTGCATTGATGATGATGATGACTTGTACATTCTTTCTATCTGAGAATCTTAAAAATATATTTATTATACAATATCACTAATCTTTGAGGCAGAAAAGGATAATTTAATAAAATATTTCTTAGAACCTCTTCTGTACACTTGATTTCCATGCACAGAAAGAATGCTTTTAATTTGCCACCCAAGATATGTCTCTGATTGGACTGTAATTTGCATTCAGGAATTCCATTATAGATGTCTGTGATAAACATGGCTGTTTCTAAAACGTTTGAAGGTTAGAGAAATAAGTTCAATAAAGAAAGGCTTAAGAATGTACTTCTAACATGGTTATTTTAAAACTGGAATGACTACAGGCTGAAGGTAAAACTCATTCAAATATATTGAACAATATTTTCCTCAATGAAGTGAATAGCTTTGTCCTTTAGAAAATCAGAGGACAAAAAAGTGAATTCAATTCCAGAATGATGTACAATTTTTCCATTTATTCTGAGTTGTTTAATGTTTGAGTTTGTTGAGCCTCCAACCTTGAAAAACATGTAATGAGGAAAACTCCAAAAATATTTTTTTTATCTCTGATGAATTATGTGTACGCAAGAAATAGAATAAAATGGAATTACAAGGTTCTTTTCCATTTTAAAATTCTGTTTCCTGTTCAGATTAAAAATGTCATAATTATAAACATCTCTTTTTTTCTTCCTTTTTAAAAAAAATGTATTTAATTGAAGGATAATTGCTTTACAGTGTTGTGTTGGGCTATGCCATACATCAACATGAATCAACCGTAGGTATATATATGTATCCTTCCTCTTGAACTTAACTCCCATCTCCACCCTCATCTTACCTTCTAGGTTGTCACAGAACACTGGATTGAGCTTCCTGTGTCATATAGCAAAGTCTCACTGACTATCTGTTTCACGTATACTAACGCATATGTTTCAGTGCTGCTGTCTCAATTTCTCACACCCTCTCCTTCCCCCACTGTGTCCAGAACCTGTACCCTGTCTGCATCTCTATCACTGCGCTACAAATAGGTTCATCAGTACCGTTTTCCTAGACTCCATATACATGCATTAACACATGATATTTGCTTTTCTCTTTCTGACTTACTTCACCGTATATAACGGGCTCTCGGTTCATCCACCTCACTAGAACTGACCCAAATGGCTAAGTAATATGCCATTGTATAAATGTACCACAACTTCTTTATCCATTCATTTGGGCATCTAGGTTGCTTCCTTGTCCTGTCTTTTGTAAATATTGCTGCAATAAACATTGGAGTGCATGTGTCTTTTCCAATACTGGTTTCTTCAAGGTGTATGTCTAGTACTTGGATTGCTGGGTCATATGGTAGCTTTCTTCCTAAATTTTTAAGAAACCTCCTTACTCTTCGCCATAGTGGCTATATCAATTTACATTCCCAGAAATAGTGCAAGAGGGTTCCCTTTTCTCCACATCCTTTCCAGCATTTACGGTTTGTAGATTTTTTGGTGATGCCCCATTCTGATGGATATAAGGTGATACTTGATTGTAGTTTTGATTTGTATTTATCTAATAATAAGTGATGCTGAACATTTTTTCATGTGTTTATCAGCCATTTGTATGTCTCCTTTGGAGAAATGTCTGTTTAGGTCTTCTGACCATTTTTGATTGAGTTGTTTGATTTTTTGTTACTGACCTGACTGAGCTTCTTGTATATTTTGGAGATTTATCCTTTGTCAGTTGCTTCATTTGCAATTATTTTCTCCCATTCTGAGGGCTGTCTTTTAATCTTATTTACAGTTTCTTAGAGCTCAATCCTGACTATTCATTGGAATGACTGATGCTGAAGCTGAAGCTCCAATACTTTGGCCACCTGATGTGAAGAACTGACTCATTTGAAAAGACTCTGATTCTGGGAAAGATTGAGGGCTGGGGAAGAAGAGGATGACAGAGGATAAGATGGTTGGATGGCATCACTGACTCAATAGACACGTGTTTGACTTGACTCCAGGAGTTGGTGATGGACAGGGAAGCCTGGCGTGCTATAGTCTATGGTGTCACAAAGAATCCAACATGACTTAGCGACTGAAATGAACTGAACTGATAGTTTCCTATGCTGTGCAAAATCTTTTAAATTTTATTAGAACCCTTTTGTTTATTTTTGGTTTTATTTCCATTACCCTAGATGGTGGGTCATAGAGGATCTTGCTCTGAGTTATGTCAAAGAACATTCTGTGTATGTTTTCTTCTAAGGGTTTCTGGTCTTACATTTAGGACTTTAATACATTTTGTGTTTATCTTTGTTTATGCTGTTAAGAATCGTTCTAATTTCATTTTTTCCCAGCACCACTTACTGAAAAGACTATCTTTTCTCCACTGTATATTCTTGCCTCCATTGTCAAAAATAAGGTGCCAATAAATGCATGGGTTTTTCTTTGGGATTTCCATTTTGTTCTATTGGTCCATATTTCTGATTCTTTGCCAGTGCCATACTGTCTTGACAGCTGTAGCTTTATACTATAGTTTGAAGTCAGGAAGGTTGATTTCTCCAGCTCCTTTCTTCTTTCTCAAGATTGTTTTGGCCATTCAGCTTCTTTTGTGATTCCATATGAACTGTGAAATTTTTTATCCTAGTTCTGTGAAAAATGCCATTGGTAACTTGATAGGGATTGCATTGAATCTGTAGATTTCTTTGGGTAGTATAGTCATTTTCATAATTTTAATTATTCAAACTCAGGAATATGGTGTATCTCTCCATCTGATAAGTATGTTTCTTTACTAGAGTTTTTAAAATACTCTTTTACTATTTTCCTAAAATTTAACAAATGCCAAATCAAATCCCCATGTATGCACAATAGCAGAACATATTAGTAGACATTTATATTTATTTGTAATCCTGAATTATTATAAGAAGTGCTATTTTGGAAAACAGTACTTTTCAGTACACATTTATAAACATATACACTCATACACAAACATTTTAAGTGTTATATGGTTTTCATTGTGTATGTATATTGTCTGACTTCACCTAAGCAGAAAGGACCTCCAGGAGTCAATAATAAGAAATAAATATCTGTTTTAATACCATAAGAAAACCACATGGTATAAAGAAATTTTGTTTCTCCTTTTAATGTATACAGTAAAACTTTACCTTATAAGTGCATCATCCCCAATAATGTAGGTACTTTGAGGATTTCTATAAAATTAATGATATCATTGACTGAACACTTCAATGTGATATCTTCGAATTTTTTTTTCCATGCACCAATATAATTGCTAGGATAAGTGGAAGGTTTAACAGTTCTTTTCTTAATTCTATTAAATTGAAAGTTGGAAGGCTTCGTATGGTTATTCAGCACACAGTGACATTTTTTTAAATTACATTGTCATCAAATTCCTCCTATGAACTAATTAGGCTCATATTACTCTTGCATTCAAAAATAACTGTTTGATAAAAGAGTATAGAATTCTACATTTTAGCCAGAATGTTCTGAACATTTGGACTCTTTTTTGTAGGGACAAATGTCCTTTTCAATGTAAGGATAGTAAAAGTACATCTTAATAGAGACGCACGTACACATTCACAGAGACAGAGAGATGAGAGACAGAACATGAAAGGAAGTAAGCTGTTTCTGTTTGCAGCAGATATGGTATGATATGTTAAAAAAATAAATAAATAAAAACTAAAAATTTCATCACAAAAGGTAAAAAATTCAGTAAAGTTTGCAGGATATAAAATCAGAAGTCAGTTGTATTTATTACTACTATACAAACAATAAACAATCAGAGAATTTTTTTAAATTCTTATTTACAATTGCATTGAATGGAATAAATACCCAGGAATAAATTTAATTGATGAAAAGACTTGTACATGGAAAACTATAACACAGTGATTAAAGGAACTGAGGAAAATGCAACTAAAAGATATTCTGTGCTCATGGAGTGAATGAATTAATATTGTTAAAATATGCATACTACCCAAAGGAATGCAATTCATTCAAAATCCCAATGCATTCATGGTCAATTTATTTACCACAAAGGAGCAAAGAATAAATGGTGGTGAGGAAACTAGACAGACAAAAGAATGAATCTGGATCCTTATCTTACACACTCAAAAAAATCAACTCAAAATGGATTCAATGTCTTGAATTTAAGATCTGAATCTGTAAAACTTCAAGGAGAAATCATATTGGGTAAGCTCCTTGACACTGATCTTGCCAATAATGCGCTGAATGTGACATCAAAAAGGAAAAATAAACAAGTAGCACTATATCAAATTAAACGTTTCAGCACAGCAAAGAGAATTGTCAACAAAATGACAAGGAAACCCATGGAATAGAAGAAAGTGTGTGTAACTCATATATATGATAAGGGGTTAATGTCCAGAAAAATGAATAACTCATATAACTCATAGCAATAAAAAGACAGTACAATTCGCTATTTTTCCACAGAAATATACAAATGACCAACAGGTACATGAAAAGCTGTACAGAATCACTACTCAAGAAAATGAAAATCAAAACCAAAATGAGGCATCACCTCACAACTATTAGAATGGCTAGTAGCAAAAAGATAAGAGAGAACAAGTATTAATGAGGAAGTAGAGAAAAAGGAACTCTTCTGCATTCATGAGAGAAATATGGATGGGTGCAACTACTATGAAAATAGTATGGAGCTTCCTCAGACAATGAAAATAGGTCTACCATATGATCCAACAATGCATCTTCTGTAACTGTTTCCCAAGAAAATGAAAACAGGTTCTTCTAGAGATACTTGTACTCTCATGCTAACTTCAATGTTATTCAAAATAGCCAAGATATGCCAACAACCTTATCAACAGATAAATGTGTGCATCAACAGATAAATGAATAAGGATGCAGTACATATATGTATACATATACTGTATAATGTATCCCATGAGATTATACTATATAATATATATATAATATATCCTGTGAGATGAGCTATGAGGAAGGACATCCTGCTGTTTATGACAACAAGAATAGAACTTAAGAGCATTGAAATATAAATAAGCTAAATAAGAGAAAGACAAATGCTGCAGGGTATCACTTATATATGGAATCTAAAAAAGTCAAATTTGTAGATACAGAAAGAATGGTTGTTACCAGGTGCTGGAGGGTGGGAGAAAAGAGAACTTTATCAAAGAATACAAACTTCCAGGTATAAGTTCTCAGCATCTGATAGTGATTACAGCTAATAACACTCTATTGTATACCTGAAAATACATATTCTCTCTACTGCTCAGAGAATAGACCTTAAGTGTTCTCACCACATAAAGAACTGGTGATTATGGATAGAGGTGTTAGCTAACTCTATGGTGGTAATCATTTTGCATATATAAGTGTATCAAATCAACAAGTTTTATACCTTAAACTTATGGAATGTTATTTGTCAGTTGTATCTTTATAAACTGAAGAGAAAAAAACTCTGTACTTTAAGTGGTTATGTTATGGGTTAAATGAGATAATGCATAAAAATATGCTTCATAAAATATATACTGATATAGATATTAAACTTGTTAATATTATAATGGATCTCAACTTCCCATGATACTTTTATGATTCTCTTTAAAAACAACATTTTGAATATTTTTCTTGAAAACAAAATACCCATTTTTAGATATTTAGAAATAATCTGCTGAACTTGTTATTAAGAAACCTAACTTTATATCACTTTTTAAAAAATAAATGAATGATAAACTAGCTTCCAAAGAGTCTGAGAGTAGAAAACTGTGATTGTGGACATGATTGAAGTACACAAATTCTACTGTTTCCAGTTTCATTGACTATATGAGGAACAATTGGGGGACACTGGGTATAGGTCTTGGAAGCTTAAAGATAAATATACATTTCACTGAGAGAGCCAAAGGTCCTGTGAAAATGAAAACCAGAATGGAACAGGGTTTAAGCCCCTTGTACAACAAGCATTTGGCTTTAGCAATATACAAAATATAAATACACACAACCTGGAAGATATTTGATGAAAATTCATTTTAGAGTGATATTTACATTCAGTAATAGTATGGAAAATTCTTTTAGGAAGAAGGAATTATAGAAATTTAACTCATTAGACTCAAACTCAACATTTTAAGTCTGACCCAAATTTACCCATTCAAGCCTGCCTCCTACCTCTGAATCCTAAACACATTGTGAGTAAAGAGTCTGTGTTTCTTTAACTATAAATTTATTTTTGCTACTTATTATATTCAGAAAGAAATGCCTTTTTAGTTCAACATTTCTCTACTAAATTCACTTCTTAGAAGTCTGTCTTCTAAAATATAGAAAATGAAGAAAACATTATAGGGGGAAGGGACATTGAAGTTTTCCTAATCAAATTCATAATAGAAATTAAGTAACTTTTCTACAAATGTTAGTCAGTAAATTGTACGAGCAAAAAAGAAATTTTAGGACACAAACCATGCCAGGCATATCATATTTGTTATGTTTTATTCTCACATTCTTTGAGAAGTATCCATTTTACTGGCGACAAATTGTTTCCTTATTGATAGCTGAAACCCACAGAAAACTCTGACATGTAGCCAACTTCATGTATACTTTTCATTTGATTGAAATTGATTATATTACATCAATTTCTAACTGGGCTTTATTAATTATGGAACCTATGTTCAGAACCAGAGCCTCTTCTGAACAAAAATATTCTGATGTCTTATGTTGAGTATGTTATCTCAGCAGGGAATTCAAGAGAGAAAAGAGAAAGGAAAAAAATGCACAAATAGAAAAGAGCACACATTCATATGGTTGACTATGAGTAGTAAAGCCAAAGTTCCCCCCCCAAAACAGTCCTTTTCAAACATTGGAAACCTTCAGACCTTCATGAGCCAGAGAATCCAGGCCAGACTCAAGTAGGTTCACATGAATAGTCTTGGGACATCTGGGATGTTCTGGAATAACGGCATGGTGGACCTCACCATCATTCCTTGTTGAAAAACACTACTAATGCCTTTGGGGAAAGAATGTTGAATTGCTCAGTTAAACAGGGCACTAAATCTTGCTGAATAGAATGTGACTCCAGTCTCCAAACAGAATTACACTGTGAATATGCAAGTTAGAAAAAGTCCACTTGTGTGAATGTGACAAGATAGAATTTTGATGGAAGCCCTTTGGCCTGATGTCTACATAGTTGGTTGAGTTTACCACAGATGCAATGGCTGCAAGCAATATAATGGGGTTTAGTGGACTTCCCAGGTAGCTCAGATGGTAAAGAATCTTCCTGCAATGCAGAAGACCAGGGTTCAATCCCTGGGCTTGGAAGATCCCCTGGAGAAAGAAATAGCATCCCATTCCAGTATTCTTGCCTGGATAATTTCATGGACAGAGGAGCCTGGTGGGATACAGTCCATGGGGTCACAAAGAGTCAGAGATAACTAAGTGACTACCAGTGATCTAAAATAGATGATATAGGAATCACATTCTAATAATGGCACTGAAATTTCTGATAATTTTCAGGAATATATTCCTGTTTTTCAATATCTAAGATAGCTTACAACTGTAATAGTCATTTAACAAACAAACAATTCTGTAATATTAAATGCCTTGGCTTAGGAAAGTAGCTCCATTAGTAACCCATAAATGAAAGTAAGGTCTTGAGCTCTCACTTTAATACACAAGTTAGAATAAAAAAATCTGACCATTTAGAGCCTAGTTGAGGTAGTGATTTGGTCATCGTACAGAATTTACCTGTTACAACAATCAGTCTATTTGACTAAAAATATATTTGCTATTTATTTTTGATGTCTTCAGGAGTCTAAAATATTGACATTCAAGATATTCAGTATATTTGAACCAAAAATGATGGGGAATTTTTCAAAAAAAATTTGAAGCAGTTTCTTAACATAAGCATGAAATCCATTAGCTATTTCAAAAAGAAACACACACGCTCACACATATCCTGGCTTTAGATCATTTGGGCAGTAGCTTAGGAAGGGGGAACATTATTTATGTTTTCTGAACTATTTATCTTGATGCTTCCTGGTGAAAACAACAACACAAATCCCAAACTAACTTACAAAGTACAGATGGGATTTTCCTCAGAATTCTAGTTCATATATAAAACAAATCCTTTTGCTTCAGTCTTCAGTATCCTTAAAGATTTTCGATAACAGACAAATACCCTAATTGTTTTCAAGGGGAACATATGTTTGAAATGCAGTACATGATTTTTGAGATTAATCATTACAAATATCTCAAATGGAATAGGACACCAGATTCTCTTCATATCCTAGAAATCATTGATTAGTTCAACAACTATTAGAAATGAGAGCAATCTTGGATATGTAATTTTGTTTGGAATATCAAAAAATCAAAGTCAGAGTTTAAATAGCTCAGGAACATTTATGCAGATAAATGGTAACTAAAATGGGACTGGGACTTATGTTTCTGACCTAAGGTCTAAGCAAATACTAACCTGCTATAAATAATTTGTGTTTATTTCAGTTGAGTCTTATGATAATATACTAATTACTGCCTTCATGCAATAAATAGAAGTGAATTATAAATGTCATTTGGAGTAGGAAAATGGATTTAAAGGGAATAAAATAGGACAAAGATGATACTTGAGTTAAAAGCCATATATATTAGCTTTTTATTACTTAATTAAAGAGACTTGAGACATTCCAGGGAAAGGAATCATACTGAGAAAATTGCTACAGATCCTGACAAGAGTGATGGTCAATGGACCCAAAGAGAGAGATTTGGCTCTTCTTAGGATTCACAGCACTGATGATAGAAAATACAAAAGAGAATTCTTATCATGAGTTTGAGGCAAAATGAAGGGGAAAAGTAATTTGCATTTAATTGAAAACAGCACACAGTATTGTTCTGTCCCTCCTTTAAGAAAATAGTCTGAAACAGTATCTGAAATTTTTGTGGATTTTAGAATCCAAGAATAATTAGAAATCATTGATTGGGGCTTAATGGGACTAGAATTTTGAGATCTCCTCTATTCACATTTTGAATTTCAGATTCTTTCATACAAAATCATTTTCTGGAAATTTTGAAAGAATTTTATATCGTTAAACATATACAAACCTCATGAAAACAGAAAATTAGTAACTGTGTTATATCACTTTACCACATATGTATCCGTATATCTACATTCAGACTAAATGAAACTAAAGCAACTTTCCTGTTTTTCTTCATGTTGGAACACTACTTAATATAAACTTCTTCAGAAAATAAGTTTATAAAAAATACATATGTTTTAGTAAAAATGTATGACTATTTAACTTGAACAATGTGGACAATTAATAAATATTTAAGAACATTAATGTATTCATAGTTATGCCATATTATTTAATAACTAAATAAATCTGCATGCATTTCATTAAACATGAATATTATGCATATGTATATATCCATAAATATATGTGTTTATGAATACATGGGTTATTAAGAGAGGAGAGTGACCATCTGTGCCACGTATTGTTTGGAACCTGAGTAAGATGAATAAAGTGTCCAGTGAATTTGGGAAAGTAGAGATTTTGACCTTGAAAATAACCAGCCAAATGAGGGGACTTTGGCTAGATTGGAGTAATGTGAAGAGAGAAGTTAGAGATGAAATATGGTTATATGTGGAATATGCCCTGAAAGGATGCATTTGAAAAATAGTGTGGCTGCTAAATGGTAGTGAGTTATAAACATTTTGGCCTTTTTAGGATTATTTTTCTGTCCTGTAGGAAAATATAAAGATATTTCTACTTCATTTCAGATTTATGACCCATTTTACCTAAGTTATTATTAATTTTTTCTTTGTGACTTCATATACATCTACTTAATTGTACGACATTGGACAACTTCTTATTTTACAGAGGTGAACTCAATGAGGTAGATTGTGAAATCAATAGTTTGTCTATAGCTTAAAATAAATTGGTTCATTGATTTGATCTCTATGACAACTGCTTGTCATTAAGTCTTGTCAGCATTCTTCAAGCTATTGGGTTAATGATAACTAGCTAATAGAATAAATTGGTTAATGGGATTATTGGTCACCTTTATCTGACTCACAGATATGTGGCTTTGTTATTTGAAATTACAATTAAGCATCTGACATAACTGTTCCTTGACTTGCAATATAAACACAATAAAATCTGTGCATATGTATAGATACTCAGTGACGCTGTTCATCCCTTGGTAGGTATGTTTTCATCATCATTCATTTTATGAAATACATTTCATTTGGCACCAAATCACACAGTATGGAGAGAAAAGGAAGGCATTTTAGCATATATATTAATTCACTCAGCAACAAAGAAAAATTATGCAAATCAACAACACAATGCTATGTTTTCCAGGAGGCACATATCTTCAGTCATTTAAATCCATTAGAAGTACACTAAACATAATGATTTCATCTCATGCCTCTGTAACTTAAGATGGTTATAAGACACAGCAAAGATATATATTGTATATTCAAATAATTTCTACTACATTTACATTAAACATTAGATACTGTTTAGAATATATGCCCTAGTTTTCAGACAGGTCAACTTTCTACAATAGCCTCTATATGATACTGACACAGCCTCACTTAACTGTGTATGACTAGACTTATAAGGTTAGGAATTGCGAGTGAGTAATATTATACAAATTCTTATAAAATAATTATACACAAAGGAGCTTTTATTTAAAAGTTAACAAACTGTTAATTATAAGTTCTAAATGATTTTTTTGCATCTGTAAGCTCATCTCTAGTGTTGCTATTTGAAAGAAATCTTTAATAGATACATCACACACATTGTTTCTGTTATTTACACAGTCTACATGCCTGCCCATGTTTTCCAGTCTCACAGTACTTGACCTTGTGTTCTCTAACCCTTGAAGTCCTCAGTTACTTACTTTGAATCTCATATCTTCTTCAAATCTGCCTCGATTTAAAAAAAAAAAAAATCTACTCTATATGTGGTTCTTAACACTCACTTTGAAACATTCTTGTCTCTTAAATGTCGTTGTAGACAGCAGGCACTAGCCCCACACAAGCAAGGTGGTCAGCCCAGTTTCACATAACTTTCCCACTAAGTAGATAAGATGAAAGAAATAGGTAAAAGTTAAATGGAGATATTATTATGCTTTTGGTGAGAAAAGGGAAAACAAGATGGAGAGGCAGATTATAAAAATAGTAATCAATATCATAGGTTGTTGATGTTCAGTCATTCAGTTGTGTCCGACATTTTGCCACCCCATGGACTGCAGCACGCCAGGCTTCCCTGTCCTTCACCATCTCCTGGAGTTTGCTCAAACTTATGTCCATTGAGTTAGTAATGCCATCCAGCCATCTCATCCTCTGTCATCCCCTCCTCCTCCGGCCTTCAATCATTTGCAGCAACAGGGTCTTTTCCAATTAGTTAGTTCTTCCATCAGGTGGCCAAAGTATTGGAGCTTCAGCTTTAGCATCAGTACTTCCAATGATTATTTAGGGTTGATTTTTACTAAGATTGACTGGTTTGATCTCCTTGCAGTTCAAGGATTCTCAACAGCCTTCTTTAAGGTCCAACTCTTGTATCTGTACATGACTAATGGAAAAATCATAGCTTTAATTATGCATACCTTTGTCAGCAATGTCTCTGCTTTTTCTTATGTTGTCTAAATAAGTTATCGCTTTTCTTTAAGGGGCGTCTTTTAATTTCATGGCTGCAGTCACCATCCGCAGTGATTTTAGATCCCAAGAAAATAAAGTTTGTCACTGTTTCCATTGTTTCTCCATCTATGTGCCATGAAGTGATGGGGACAGATGTGATGATCTTAATTTTTTGAATATTGAGTTTTAAGTCAGCTTTTTTTACTCTCCTCTTTCTGCTCTCAATGTCATAGGAGAAGATAATATATTTAGTATGGAAAAATTTGTCAAGTCATAGCTGGACAACTCTTCAAAGATTCTTTTTCCAGTTATCTCACTGTAAACAGGAAGAGTCACCTAGTATCGTCCAGGACAGAATACAGTGATTGGACACAAGCCTCTTTTGGTTTAGCAACGCCTGGCGGCTATTGTACACTTAAATAAACTGTTTCTATGTGAACCATATTCATCTAGGGATAAATATGAGGCTGTATTATCGGCAATAAGTTTTAGTCTAGTTGTCATCTATTTGCTCTAGAAGGAACCCCAGATAAACTCAAAATGTGTTCCAATTCTTTCTGTGCACCCCCAGGATATATTTCTAATTTGCTCATATACAAGGCTTCTCAGCTGCATTACCTTTCATTAATTCTACTAATATTGCACTCAAATTCCCTTTAGTGAACTTTTATTTTGTGCTATTCCTTGACTAGTACATTGTTAGGCTCATTCACCTTCACAAAGTTGTGGGTTCTCCTACCACCAAGGTTTCTTTCTCACCCTAAACACAGGTGTGGAGTAAGGGCTGGACTTTGGAAAGACTCCCTATAACAGTGCTAAACTACAATTTCAGGATCCTTCTTTATGTTATTAGATGAGCTTCTGTCACTGCAGAAAATGTTACCTCTTTCAGGTTTTTTTTCTTACTTTCCATTACATAAGTATCAGACCAGGCCTTTTTATCTCCCTGTATTTTCAGATTAAAATTAGGACGCAGGTTAAGGGACATGTACGCAAATGAAGACAGACATGGCCTTGCACTCTACCTCTTGAACTCTTTCTACTTCCAAGATTAGTGTATAAACCTACAAGAAGGAAGGTCAGAGTCTTTAATTAAAATTTAAGTCTCCAGTATCCAGTGTTGCACACTGGAAACAGTTGAGTAAAAGATAAAAATCATGTATGATATCAAATTTCACTGTGACAATTGCAAATTGTAATTATTTTAGTAATTCTATCAATAAAGTGAAAGTAAAATCTGTCTGCAGTATAAAGATGTGGTAATAAGGAAAAATTAATGTGCTGAGTATGGCTAAATTTACCAAGCACATAACAACAATAAAATGATGTAAGATATTAAATTTTGAATTTACTAAAGGCAAAAGGAGCAGTGCATTTAATTCCTTTAACCTTTATAGAACTTAGAAACAATTTCTCAGCTGAGATAAGCTATAAAAATTCCATGTAGAGTGGAAATTTTAATGCTTCTCATCTTTCTGAAAACAGCTTTCAATGAAACAAAAAAAAAAAATAATTTTACTATAGTTTCCCCTTTTGCAAAAGATCTCAAAGGTCATCAAATATCAGGATGGCCTCAAAGGCTTGTTAAACCACAAGTTCCTGGACCCCTTCCTAGACTTTCTGATTCATTGGATTTGGGGTGGGATTTGAGAATTTTTGTCTCTAAAAAGTTCCTAGATGACAGTGATGCTGCTAGTCCAGAAACTATGCTTTCCTCATCCCATTGTAACATCACTGGAAGCATCCAGGGGAAAATCTTCTAAGGATGAGTGTCATGAAAAATCTCTCTTGCATGCTGAGTTTCAGATATTCTAGAAATCAATGAGAAAATACACAGAGACAGATTTTATTCACTATAACTTAATGAGTGCTCCTCTTTGAAATACTGTGTGGAAGTCTATAAAAATTAATTGTTAACTTGGTAGGAAAAATACTTCAGGAATGAGCCTCTCAAAGACAGCTGACGGTTCATCTGAAAGATACAATGTCAATGTTATTACCGTCATAAGGAAACCAGCACACGTACACTCATTGTTCTGCTGGACTGGAAATAGCGTGACAAAGAGAGTCTAAACCTCACTAAAGGTGATAAAGATTTAGAGTCTAAACCTCACTATATTATGAGGAGAATATATTATTAATGAGGTATTCCACTGATTTGTTGTTGCTGTTCTGTCACTGAGTCATGTCCGACTCTTTGGAACCCCATAGACCAGGCTTCACTATCATTCACTATCTCCCAGAATTTGCTGAAACTCATGGCCATTGATCAGCTTCCTAGGTCACTCAGACAGAAAGGAATCTGCCTGCAGTGCAGGACACCTGGGTTCAATCGGTGGGTTGAGATCACCTGGAGAAGGTAATGACAACACACTCCAGTATTCTTGCCAGGAGACTTCCATGAACAGAGGAGCCTAGTGGGCTACAGTCCATAGGATTGCAAAGAATCAACAAAAATTTGCATAGTAGATAAAATTATATTCTTGTACAGACAAAGTTATAACAACCTAGACAGCACATTAAAAAGCAGAGACATTACTTTGCCAACAAAGGTCCATCTAGTCAAGGCTATGGTTTTTCCAAGAGTCATGTAGGGATGTGAGAGCTGGACTATAAAGAAAGCTGAGTGCTAAAGAAGTGATGCTTTTGAACTGTGGTACTGGAGAAGACTCTTGAGAGTCCCTTACACTGCACGGAGATCCAAACAGTCCATCCTAAAGGAGATCAGTCATGGGTGTTCACTGGAAGGACTGATGCTGAAACTGAAACTCCAATACCTGATGGGAAGAACTGACTATTGAAAAAGACCCTGATGGTGGGCAAGATTAAGGGCAAGAGGAGAATGGAGCAATAGAGGATGAGATGGCTGGATGGAATCACCGACTCGATGGACATGATTTTGAGTAAACTCCAGGAGTTGGTGATGGACAGGGAGGCCTGGCGTGCTGCAGTTCATGGGGAGGCAAAGTGTCAGACACGACTGAGTGACTGAACTGAACTGATGCAGGCAAAGTTGTAAAAAGTTTAATGTATTTGTCAGTTTGAAACACTAACAACACAATCGTAATACGTTAAATGAAATTCATTTATGCATATATTTAACTGTATTTTTCTCTTAATCTACCTAATAAATCATCTTTTAAGTCACAGTCTCTTACTTATTTCTTGATGATTTTTTATTCTGAATAGAAAACTGTGAAATTCCAATAAAGCACGCTTTACTGTGTAACTCACAGGCATATAGATGATAGAAAGAAATTCATAACACTTTTAAGAGTTATAGAAAATGTGATAATAAACAAGCTAGAACAAATATATAAACAAATTGTATGTATTTGAATGACTTATGACAAAATGAAAATTAAATTTTAAATATGATGTGTTGTTCAAACTTTCATAACTAGTTGCTTTTCTTCATTTCTTACATTGTCCACCAAATTATTGAGCATAACCAAAAATTATAGATGACCAACAAAAGCAAAACTCTTAAGTTCAGATCTATCAAAATAATCATCTCTCATTATATGACTTTATTGTGAGTGTGGCAAATAATCTTGCATACATACAAAGCTCCCAAATAAAAGGATATTTATAATTTTCATTTTAATGTTTCCTAGTAGTTCTTTATTATAGCATTCAATAATTTTTAGAAAATAGCAAAAATCTTGATCTTAAGTAGATTTTGAGCAATTTTTTTTTTCATTTTTGTCTTCCCTTTATTGCAAAACTGAATCAAAGAATCCTTTCTCCACTTCCTTGCACTTTTCATTATTCCATTCACAATAATCAGGCTTTTATCCCCCCTCCTCCATTGAAACTGTTATCAGGCTCATAGCAACTTCACTAAGCCAGATCTGGTGACTAATTCTAAGCCCTCCACTTACTGGACTTTCAACTGTATTGGCACTGTTTATACTTAGGCATCCCTGGAGAAGGAAATGGCAACCCACTTCATTATTCTTGCCTGGAGAATCCCATGGCAGAAGAGCCTGGCAGGCTATTGTCTTGGGGTTGCAAAGGGTCAGACACAACTGAGCAACTAAACAACAATATACACACGCATCACTGCTTTCTTCCTATAACTACTTTACTTGGCCTCTGGGGCACCATTGTATTCCTTTCCCCCAATGCCATCCCCTTTGCTAGTTCCTTTTCTTCCCTACCTATAAATTTCTGAGCCCCAAAGCTTGACTCTGATGCTTATTCTGCAGACCTAACCATTTCCCTGAACTAGACTCATTTATCAAACTGTCTGCCTCTCTTAAAAACTTTAATATGTAGTGGTATCAAAAATGGATTTTATCTAAAATAGAACTTTTGATCTCTCCCTCCAAGCTGTAAAAGATAAGGTATCTGAAAACAAGGTCTTGTTAAATGTCACATATAAAGTACTGACAATGGAACCTGAAGTATGGTATTCAAAGAATAAACGCTAAAGCAAATAAAAACAAATGACAACAGAAAACTGATACATGACCATTTAAATGCAGTAATAGTCAGGTTTAGAAATAGTGTGAAATCTCCACAATATATGGTGTGAAGGCAGGGTTTAAAATAACAAAGTGATTGGCAATTGTCTCAGAGGATTTTTCTAGAGATAAGATATACTTGGGTAAAAGATTCAGGAATTCATTGTGTAGAAACTTACAGAATGTTTGAATAAAAAAACAATTTAAATTATTTAAATAGTTTTAAGTTATTAAAACTATTTAAATTCGCTCAACATTCAAAAAACTAAGGTCATGGCATCTGGTCCCATCACTAGATGGCAAATAGATGGGGAAACAATGAAAACAGTGACAGAATTTATTTTCTTGGGCTCCAACACTGCTTCAGATTATGACTGCAACCACAAAACTAAAAGAAGTTTGCTCTTTGGAAGAAAAACTATGACAAACCTAGACAGTGTATTAAAAAGTAGAGACATTACTTTGCTGACAAAGATCCATCTAGTCAAGGCTATGGTTTTTCCAGTAGTCATGTATGGATGTGAAAGTTGGACCATAAAGAAAACTGAGCACTGAAGAAGTGATGCTTTTGAACTGTGTTGGAGAAGACTCTTGAGAGTCCCTTAGACTGAAAGGAGATCCAACCAGTCCATCCTAAAGGAAATTAGTCCTGAATATTCACTGGAAGGACTAGTGCTGAAAGCTGAAGCTCCAATACTTTGGCCACTTGATGTGAGGAACTGAGTCTTTAGAAAAGATCCTGATACTGGTAAAGATTGAAGGCAGGAGGAGAAAGGGATGATAGAGGATGAGATGGTTGGATGGCATCACCAACTCGATGCACATGAGTTTGACTTGGCTCTGGGAGCTGGTGATAGACAGGGAAGCATGGTGTTCTGCAGTACATGGGGTCGCAGAGAGTCAAACATGACTGAGTGACTGAACTGAATTTAAATTATATGTCAGTACATATGTAAATAACTTCATAGAATTTAAGCCATATTGAAAGTTTATAAGGTCTTTGTGATAGAAACCTTTCAGATATTATTAATGATGACTATGAACAGTATGGATTTCACTGCAGACACAATTCTTCTACCCACTTGAAGCATACCAGGTAAGCAACATCTCTTTCACAAGGCAGACTTTGCAAAGACCAATTCCAGAGTCCTTTTACAGAAACAATACAATCATGAGCTGATGACACAATAATCTTCCCTCACAAGATATGTATTCAGAGAGGCTATTTTAAATTCATATGATATATCTCTGTACTTATGGGACTGCCATTATATCTCCTTATATACATTTCATCTACTGAACAAGATCATAGTAGAATAAAATGAAAAACACAATATACACAACTGTGTGCTCAAGTCATGTCCAACTCTTTGCGATTCCATGGACTCTAGCCTACCAGGCTCCTCTGTCCATCGGATTTCCCAGAAAAGAATAGTGGAGTGGGTTGTCATTTCCTACTCCAGATACATAACTATACATATGCACAATATTATGAAATGGTATCTAAAAAGTAAGATGCAGTTTAATCTAGATTTGATACTGGATCTCTTCCAATTTCATCAGAGATTTAATCAGGTATGGTTGCTTTACTGTGAATATTCAGGAGAATGTTCTAATTTTCTGAGCTATTAAATGAGATGGGCAAATGCAGAAGAAAAATGACAAAAAGGAAAGATGAAGAAAACTGCTTGTATCTTTACTCACCTCTGTAACAAACAAGGAAGCTTCACTCACTTCGAAAATATTGATTCTTGAAAGCATTTTATGCTATTCTCCTTGTTAAGTTTATGGGAAATAATTAATAATTTCAAGCCCTTAGCCTGTGGACAAGAAGAAACAGTTATTCCTAACTTCAATTTAGGAAGAAGCAACTGCACCCAGTCTCTTAGGATATACACAGCACCCTGGAATCCATGGTGGCAGCCAAGCATTGTGTTTCTCTGGCTATTACACTTTTCTCTGCTATTTCATAAAGCTTGGTATACTAATTTCAGGATATAGAATGTTCAGCCCTTGCAGGTTTGAGGACAGTAGCCCTCCAGCTGACAGTAATGTGTTCTCAAGTTTGAATGCGTCTCTCTGCATCAGCATCTCCAGTAAATAATTTCTTGCCATCTGTTTCCCAACCACTGTGTGCATTTGATAGAGTAAGTGAAGCTGCAGGATTATTGCAATGACGCACTGCACATCTTTGTCATTTTCTTGGCAGTTTTTCATTATAAAATACCAAGCATATTTTGCACTTATTCTCCCAAACCATTTCAGTTTTGTAATTTTTGTCATCCTCAGCAAATTAATCCCACACATGCCTTTGCCTGTCATGTGAACCATGCAGAAATTTTGAATTATGTCACCTCTATAAATGGGAATCTTGGAAGAAGGATTAAATGCTAAGGGTGATCAGTCAGAGAAAGTGGCAACTCGTCTGGTTCAATGATTAAAGTATGGACCTGAAAATAAGAATTACTAGGTTCTATTTGTGGCTTTGCTATCAATTTGCTGTATGACTTTTACCAAGAATTTTTCACAAGGAATTAGTTTTCAGATATGGGCTAAAGCAAAAAATCAGAGACCTTCAAAAGCCAAGAAAAGAAATTGTTCTATTTCTTAGAAACATCATGCAGTTTATTAGTGTGACATTTAGAGAGCTTGGGCAAGTTTCAGGAAAATAAATGTTATATGTCAGTTCATCTGATAATCAAAACATTAGCTGAAGAAATTTGACTTAGTATGTTGCGTTTGCTCATACAGACAGTTCAAATAGGCAAGCTGACTGTCAGTTTCAGTTTAGACATTGTTGTGTACAGTAGGAATCTACTAAGGAAATTTCATAAATTATTTGGAAAATTTATTTCATAAATTATTTGGAAAATTGAATGATACTATAAAGTCAAAGACAGATCTCAGATAAAAACCAATCATTTCAATATTAGACCAAATTTTTTTCATGTTCCTGTTCAGACCATGTTCAGACAGCTTTGTTCTTCCTCTTGCTAAGACTTCACTGTCATTTATGTCCCAGCCCAGAGTAACTCTGCCTTTAAATTCATATAATAAAATTCTTCCCAGATGCTTTGTTTTTTTGTGATTGCTGGTGTTTGTGTGGTTGGTCTTGAAACTTTTTCTTAGAAATTTAATTATTTAAACCTTTCAAACTGCAAGAGCCTTACCCTTTTGAATCAAACTAGGCCACACAAATATGTACAAAATGGAAAGTCTGAAGTCTTTCTTCATTATTAAATCCCACATGCATCTGTCTACCTTTTTCTCTATGTATAAGAAACAGGGGTGTGTATAAGCAAAAACTTCTTTTTTCACAAAAATGAGGTTATAAGATGTATTTTTTTAGCATTTTTCCTTTTTCTTTTTAATAAATTAAGAGTAAACTTTTTTAAGGTGTGATATTCTGGATTTTCTAGAGAAACAAACCTAGAAGGGGTGTGTGTGTGTGTGTGTGTGTGTGTGTGTGTGTGTGTGTGGAGAAAGAGAATAAGAGGTTTATTTTAAGGACTCCCATTACTGTGGAGGTTGGCAAGGTTGGCCAACCAGCTGGAGACCCAGGGAGGAGCTGCAGTTGAGTCTGAAGACAGTCTGCTGGCAAAATTCTTTCTCCAGGGAAGTCAGTCTTCCTCCTATTAAATAGGTCTTAAATTGATGAGATAAAGCTTACTCACTTTATGGAGAACAGTCTGGTAATCTGCTTAACTCAAAGTCTACAGATTGAAATGTCAATCTCATCTAAAAAGTATCTTCATAGAAGTATTTAGAGTAACATTTGACCAAATGTCTGGGTACCATTGCCTAGCCAAGTTGACCCAGAACATTAGCCATCACATAGTTTCTACTATGTTCCAATTAGTGCTAATACTTTGTATGAACTATTTCATTTAATGATCAAAACAGCCCTATGACTTAGGTATTATTATCTCCATTTCATTTACTAAGAAGGAAACCAAGGCACAGAGAAGCTAACACTTTGCTCAGTGATTGAGTACTTAGAGCTGGGATATAAAATTAAGACTCTGTGGCTCCAGAAAATGATTTTAATTACAACACACTGTTGCTTCCATGTATATTAGCCTGGACATCTTTGCATTACAATAAATGCAGAACCCATTCATTCTACTTAATAGGACTTCATGTTCTAAACCATGGAAGTTGATTGAAGTGATTTTTGTTGATTGAAGTCATTGAAGTTGATTGAAGTCATTTTCTCCCATGCTTTAGTTTCATCTTCTATATAATGAGGAAATTAATAATATCTACCAAAAACTTGATATGATTAATAAAAAATATAATACATGTGAATTACAAAGCAAACCTGGTAAATAAAGCACATTAACAATTTTGTTTTTGTTTTATTAGAATATAGGCAAACATCCCTCTTTGATCATTTTTATTATTATCAGCTGCTTACCATGATAAATATACTGAACTATTTTTGTGTATTTGTTGGTAGTTTCCTCTTCTTCAGTTCAGTTCAGTCACTCAGTCGTGTCCGACTCTTTGTGACCCCATGAATCACAGCACGCCAGGCCTTCCTGTCCATCACCAACTCCCGGAGTTTACTCAAACTCATGTCCATCGAGTCGGTGATGCCATCCAACCATCTCATCCTCTGTCATCCCCTTCTCCTCCTGCCCCCAATCCCTCCCAGCATCAGGGTCTTTTCCAATGAGTCAACTCTTTGCATGAGGGGGCCAAAGTATTGGAGTTTCAGCTTCAGCTTCAGCATCAGTCCTCGGGGAATTTGCCATTTTGAAGTATGCAATTTAACCATTTCTTAGAATAGCCACAAGACTGTACAGTTTTCATGCTTGTGTGCTCAGTCATGTCTGACTCTTGGTGACCCCACTGACTGTAGACCGCCAGGCTCCTCTGTTCATGACATTTTTCTGGCAAGAATACTGCAATGGGTTGCCATTTCCTCCTCTAGGGAATCTTCCAGTCCCAGGGATTGAGCCAGAGTCTCTTGAGTGACCTGCATTGGCAGGTAGATTCCTTCCCACAGAGCCACCTGTATTCAGTGGTTGTGCAGTTATCTCCACTATCTAATTCTAGGATATTTTTATCACCCCCTTCCTAACCAAAAAATCCATATCCATTAGCAATCATTGCACATTTCTCCTCTCAAAGGATCTGGCGACATCTAATCTACTGTCTGTATAGATTCAGATTTGCTTTACTAGACATTTCATGGAAGTGGAATCATACAATACTTCGTGTCTGGCTTCTTTAGCTTAGTATGTTTGCAAGCTTCTCCCATATTGGAGCACAAGTCAGTACTCCATTCCTTGAATGCAGTTGCCAATGTACTTTCTGGATCCAGCATCTATTGGGCCGTACTCTCACTTCATTTGGGGGCAAGAATACTGAGTCTGGAAATGGTAAACAGTCATCACTCATACTCACTGGCTGTGTTGGTCTTCTCTGCCTCAAGCATGGTGGTGGTTGTGGTTCAGTAACTAGGTCCTGTCGACTTTTTGTGACCCCTGGACTATGGCTTGCCAGGCTCCCCATCCTACAGCATGTCCTGGAGTTTGCTCAGATTCATGTCCATTGAGTCAGTGATGCTACCTAACCATCTCATCCTCCACCACCCCCTTCTCCTTTTACCTTCAATTTTTCCCAACATCAGGGCCTTTTCCAGTGAGTTGACTCTTTATATCTGTTGACCAAAGTATTGGAGCTTCAGCTTCAGCATCAGCCCTTCTGATGAATATTCAGAGTTGATTTCCTTTAGTGTGTATTGACTGGTTTTATCTCCTTGCCATCAAAGGGACTCTCAAGAGTCTTCTCCAACATCATAATTAGAAAGAATCAATTTTTCTGCACTCAGTCCAGCTCTCACATCCATACATGACTACTGGAAAAACCATAACTTTGACTATATGGACATTTGTCTTTTTAATATACTGTCTAGGTAGATAAACCTTAGGAAGTACTTGCCTTCTGAGGGCCTATTCAATTCTCCTTGTGTTCTGTTTCTACTTTTCCTTTTGAGGTTAGTACTCAAAAGGTAAGGCTACCTTTTGGAGAGGTAAGGCTAGTCTCTATTATTTGGCAAATCAAGGAAGAAAAAGTGGGATGTCAAGTTAGTCTGATTTCCCTGATTCACTCTCAAATTCATTTTAGCAGGGAAATTTTCAAAATATGTAATGAGCATTCCATAAAACCCTGTCTCTATCCTGGTCAATCTATTTTGACAACTAATCCATGCAAATTAGGAAAGAAATGAAACATCAAATAAAAAAATGTGGGATGTTTTAATTACCCATATTTCTGTTTTCCTTTACTATGCTAAATGATCACATACATTATTAAATTAGATAAATTACAATGGAGTTCTTCATTCAGCATTATTTTGCATAAGCAATATTAAAGAGTTTAACAATATAAAATCTGTTCTAAAAATTAACTGTACTCTTTTAAAATGTGTATCTAAGGACTCTAGTTACTTTGGCAAAAATTAAATAGAAGTCTGTGCCAACAGCTTTAATTGGCATTTTTTGGATGTGGCTTTTTCCAGATTGAAGTATGAAGTGGTTGATCCCAGAGAAAAGTCATAATTCCACAGTTTAATAATGAAGCTAATGAATTACATTTTATTAGGGAGAATCCCAGGATTGGGGGAGCCTGGTGGGCTGCCATCTATGGGGTCACATAGAGTCGGACACGACTGAAGCGACTTAGCAGCAGCAGCAGAAGGTATGTTCAAGAAGGTGATTGCTATTTACTGTTTTCTGTGTTAAGGAATTATTTTAAGAAGGAAGGCCTGAGAAAAGTTTTCAGCTGCTTCGTTTGCCATTCTACCTCCTTCTCAGAGACTTGATTTGCAATCAACAGTTATGTAAATTTTTTTATCAGATTAGACTTTCAGAACTGGATTTCCCTTAATATATGCAACTGCTACCTCAGTGAAACTGACAAAATGTCAGAGAGAGGGACAAGGTTCAGTAGTTAGCAAAATGGTAGGAATCTAAAAGCAATCCAAATTGAGAAAGGTTTTCTTTTTCCTAAGGTTGTAATTTCCTAAAGGACAAGCAGAAAAGAAAACTCCTATGGACCGTTTGATTTACATATCACATAATTTAAACATTCCTGATAGCTAACAGTTTGTGTTTTATTAAGTAATGATGAAAATTTTAGCTATACTTTATGTTAAAATGAAATGGAATACCATTTCCAGTTCATTTGGTTTGGGTATTATAAGAAATCTCTAATCTTTTCTTTAGCTTAAAGTCTCCTTTTATAGGTCTTTCTAACTTTAATTCATAACACAGTCTAGATAAGTGACAGTATATATGTGATTGATGTTAAGATTTTTATTGTACTAAATTTCTAATATATTGCTTTTATTTATTCAGCATCAAGTTTAGCAGATCCTGGAATGTATACATGCTGTTATAAAATGTTTATCAGTTTTGAAGTTCTGTAAGCCAGATTGCCTTGTATTAAGTAATGTGTCTGTTAGTCACTCGGTTGTGTCCAACTCTTTGAGACCCCATGGACTGTAGCCTGCCAGGTTTCTCTGTCCATGGGATTCTCCAGGCAAGAGTACTGGAGTTAGTTGCTATTTCCTTCTCCAGAGGACCTTCCTGACCCAGGAATCAAACCCAGGTCTCCTGAATTGCAGCCAGATTTTTTTACCATCTAAGCCACTAGTATTGTATGCATGTTTAATTACAAAATATATGTCCAAAATAGTAAGTGAATGTGCTATTTAAGTAAACCCTTTTCCCATGATAAGGAACGTTTCATATTTGAGAGGGTATTACCTTGATCAAATTCATTTGCACTACAAAATTCAAGTCACTCCTCCTAAATTTGTCTTTCTTTTTTCCCTCTAAGGATTCATAATTAGAGAAAAATGTATAGGGAGAAAAAAATTGTTTAACATTTGATCACTGGAACTTGTATCTCCAACATATATTGTATGGGTCTTAAAGTCACTATTTTTTCTTATGGAAAATTTGAAATATTTTAGATTTGTCTTTTGATGATTTCTATCCTATCTAGTTTCCTGCTTTCTACTCTGTGATAGTATGTTGCCAATATTTTCCAAAATATTAGCAATTTTCACTGCTTTCCCTTATAAGTGTTTTAATCATTTATACTCCAAATACAAAATATACACTAAATGGGCAAAATTTTAAATATAACTGTCTCACCAAAGCTTTAGGGAATAAATTCTTTAACACAAAGGAATTAGTTACATGTCAGGATTTCTTTCATCGACAGATGTGTGGAAAAGAAGAAATATATTGGACAGCAAAAAGCCCCTCTAGATACAACTTATAATTGTACATAATCAAATTAATAACAATAATTTATTTTAATTAGACACAGCGTACTTTTATTCTTTATAAGCATTTACACATATCTCAGTTAATCTTCACAATTCAATGTGAATTTTATTATTTTCTTATGTATTATTTAGTACATTATTATTAGTTTCCATTTAGTGATGAGAAAATAGAATACTGAAGAACTGTATCAGAATGGCTGATTCACTTCATTGTATGACAGAAACTAACACGACATTATAAGAATATACCCCAATTTAAGAAGAAGAAGAAAAAAAAAAAACAGCTGAAGGGATAAAAGACAAAACAGAAAAAGACTATAATTTCTGGTACTTCTTGGGCCTAATAGCTGTAATTCTTCTGCTTTATCATTATTCTTTATCACACTGCTATGTCATGATATTCCACTTCAGAAAATATGAATTTGTCCTAATTGCATTACGTGGATAATAAGTTTTTACTTAAACAGTATTTAAATGTCCAGATCCCATATGAATAGGGTTTAAAATAGATTCCTTATGCTCTTGCTCCATATCAACAAACCCCAAGTACTTACCATCTCCAAAATATTGGAGTTGCCTTACAGAGCATATTGATCTAATAACAAAATTTAGATGATATATTTCAAAGAATACAGATAAGTGATGCCCTTGAAACTCTTGCCTTCTGTGTTTTTCACTCTCTTCCAAAAATTACATATCATGAGAATAACAATATTTCACAATTTTTATAATCTGGCTTGGCTCACAAAATAACAATCCAATTATCTGTTGCCATGACCCCAATCATTTTAATCACTTTATTTAAAATTTCTTTTCACAGTATCTCTGGGTTATCGGTGACTTTGAATATTTAATAAAGTTAATTTGCATACTCTTCTTATAGAGAGAACAATGATACAATATATTTTCATGGAGTGATAGTCATTTCTTTTTTTGTTAGGTATTCTAGCAAAAAGAAGATTTTCAAAAAGATCATTGATAATATAATTATTCATCATAAACTTACTTTAGCACTGAAGTTATTTACATACAGAGCTAAAATTTTAGAGATTTTACCACTGATAGATGGGTATGCAGATAAACAGCAAACACAATACCTCTATGTCCTTAATGTCAAACAATAAAAATTGGTAGGAGAAAACAAGTCAGTATGTGAAAAAGGTGAGAAAAATTGTAATTAATAGAAGACAGTACCAACCCCACCTTAAGTACCAGCCCCTGCTTAAAGAAATATAGTTTTTCCATCTTAAGCATTCTTTCACTAATTAGTTTAAACATATTCCTTGTGTTCCCATATTGTGCTACTTCATTTAATGTCCGTAATTGACTCTCTCTTTAGGTGCATGGTAATATGGATATTCCTAGTATCTATAAAATGAGTGAAACAGGATGAAATCTGTATTACTAAGTACATTTATCAGATATAAGCTTTTGCTTTCCATTTTATAATGTGTAAAGATTAACTTACCAGCCTAGAGAAGTAAAAGATAAATACATCCCCTACAATATTGATTGCCTTAAGGAAAACAGAGTTTATCATATAAGTCCTGAATTTGCAGTAGGTTTTCTGGTCCCAGTACATAGCTACATACACCTTTGGGTATTGCTCTTGAGAAAATGGTAGCAGTTACCTCAGTTCTCCAGAAAAAAGAATCCAAATACTATGTAGCAATTATTTAATAATCTTTGTAAAAAAAAATATGTGTGCACACCCAACTGTACAAAGTGCCATGAGATTGAGACATGGATTTTGGCAGCAGATAAACATTGAGGACACAAAGCATATTAACAATTGTAAAATAGTAATTGGAAGTATATGCTCAAGAGTGAAAGCAAGAGAGACATTAGAAATGAGGAGAATATGAAACCTACATTATGGGATAAAATCCCTCACAAGGAAGAAACACTCCAACTAACTTGCCAACAGTGCCTTCATTGAGAAACACTGTTTTCAGAACATTTAGTGTTTAGTGCTGAATGTTTATTGTTAGGTCAATGACAGTAGAAAGTTAATATCTGTTGTGTTTTGATTTTATAAAAATTTCCTGATATTGTCTGAAATAATATTCCTAACTGTTTTAATAATATTCCTAATGGCCAACATCCGTTGATTCATCAAAAAAGCAAGAGAGTTCCAGAAAAATATCTACTTCTGCTTTATTGACTATTCCAAAGTCTTTGACTGTGTGGATCAAACAAATCTGTGGAAAATTCTTAAAGAGTTGGGAATACCAGACCACGTGACCTACTTCTTGAGAAATCTGTATACAGATCAGGAAGCAACAGTTAGAACTGGACGTGGAGCAGCACACTGGTTCCAAATAGGGAAAGGAATACGTCAAGGCTGTATATTGTCACCCTGCTTATTTAACTTACATGCAGAGTACATCATGAGAAATGCTGGGCTGGATGAAACACAAGCTGGAATCAAGATTTCCAGGAGAAATATCAATAACCTCAGATATGCAGATGACACCACCCTTATGACAGAAAGCGAAGAAGAATTAAGCTTGATGAAAGTGAAAGAGAAGAGTGAAAAAGTTGGCTTAAAGCTCAACATTCAGAAAACTGAGATCATGGCATCGGTCCCATCACTTCATGGCAGATAGATGGGGAAACAACGGAAACAGTGACAGGCTTTATATTTTTGGGCTCCAAAATCACTGCAGATGGTGACTGAAGCCATGATGTTAAAAGACACTTACTCCTTGGGAGGAAAGTTGTGACCAACCTAGACAGCATATTAAAAAGCAGTACATATTTAAATGTACCAACATATTAAAATGCTGGTACATTACTGTACCAACAAAGATCCATCTAGTCAAGACTATATTTTTTCCAGTAGTTGAGTATGGATGTGATAGTTGGACTGTAAAGAAAGCTGAGCACCAAAGAATTGATGCTTTTGAGCTGTGGTGTTGGAGAAGGCTCTTGAGAGTCCCTTGGACTGCAAGGAGATGCAACCAGTCCATCCTAAAGCGAATCAGTCCTGAATATTCATTGGAAGGACTGATGTTAAAGTGGAAACTTCAATACTTTGGCCACCTGATGGGAAGAACTGACTCATTGGAAAAGACCCTGATGCTGGGAAAGACTGAAGGCAGGAGGAGAAGGGGAAACAGAGGACAAACTTGATGAATGGCATCACCGACTCAATGGACATGAGTTTGAGTAAACTCCGGAAGTTGGCGATGGACAGGGAGGCCTGGCATGCTGTGTCCCATGGGGTTGCAGAGTCGGACATGACTGAATGACTGAACTGAACTGAACTGTATTGTTTTGAAGAATGAACACTTGAGAAGGCCTTTGAATATAGAAGACCATACAACTAAATTAGAAAAAAGAATATAATTCTAAATATTTTCTACCTCCATGACAGGTATCATACAACAAACTACATCATTTCCAAGAGTCCTTACAAACAAGACTCATTCTAAAAAATGAATTAGGTCTTATGAAAAATAAATTTAAAAATCAATACTTTTCTAATGTTCTGTGTTTCACAGAAGTAAAGAATTTATATCCCCAAAGCTTTCATATAATAATGTTCTTTGTAATTCTCAAAAATAACAATAATTACATAGTATTTCTCAGTAATATGGAAGTGCTTGTCTGCAAAAGGTGTATTCAGAAATGGGGCTATAAACGATGCTTCTGCCCACATATATGAAAGTCTCATCTTCAACCCGTTGGTTAGAAAATCAGGCTTGATATGATTTTCCTTTTAATTTTTGCTCTGTAAGCATTGCCACTAAAGAGCGAGTTTAATTATCCATATGCAGTTAAGCACTTAAGGGATTAATTAATTAGTTGGCATTTGTAACACTCTTCAAGATGAAAATAACTGTTTAAGAATTATCATTATTAATATGAACAGATGCAAGGGATGAAAGCATCATTTATGCATGCATATGGCACACCCATCAACTCTTAAGTTAGACTTAACTATGAAGATGGATAAATATGCTGTTGGCATTATCATGAATGTAAAACATGTTAGAGTCCTGTTCAGAGACATGATTGCTCTTTGAGCCAACATGAACACCATTTTCAAATATTAACCCAATGAGTGTTCAGAAAAATTTTGCCAAAAGTTATATTTAGTAATGTCTATTCCCAATGATGTAATGAAGGTTTTATAAAAGCATATTTAAATGACTTGAGTAAATTTTGCCATAATTTTCAAAAGATAACTGTCTTTTGTTGTCTTCCAATAATGATGAAAAGTAAAACTATAAAATTCATTATCAAATAATACTTTCTTAAAAAAAATAGGAATAGAAGTTGTCACTCTTTTCTACAACTAATAGAACATAATACACCATACTGATAAATTGTCATTTAACTTAAACTTTGTAATGTTAAATTTTAATATTTACTATTATTTTCATAACTTTATCCCCTTTATTTTTTCAGTTAAAAGATTTAATGGAAGGAAAAACTTATATCTTCATTTCTTAACTTTAGCTTGTTGATTTAATAAAATATGGATATTTTTGTTCTATGTTGATGTAAAGTCAAAACTCATGCATGGCAATAAAATCCACATAAGCTTTTGACTAATACTTTCATTTTAACCTGAGATAACACATTGAAACTTGCAATTTGATAAGTGATGTCCCCGCACAATATCATAGCAAGCAATAAAGAAATAATATGGCACTTACAGAGCCATTTATATCAAGTTCTTAAATGACAGAAACCTGTTATCTTAGCTCTGCAGGCTATCAATCCAAATATATAATACAAAGATGTGTTTTTGTTTATAGCATTTTTGATGTTTGGTAAAGCTTTACACTGGTATTTCTCATTATAACAGTATGTAGATTGCTGTAGTTAAAAGAAAATGGGGTTTCAATTTACAGCCTCTGTTTTCATGAACTTATAATATGAGCCTGAACACTATTCAAAATAAAGCTTTAAGTACTTATTTTCAGGATAGCATTTAACATTGAATTAACACAAAATGCAAGACTTAGGCATACAAACCATAATGCAAAGAAGACTGCGAAATTTTGATAGTCTAAATGAAAATGATTTTCTGAATACATTTAGGGTCTCAGTATAACAGATTTTCTTCTCTTAAAACAATTCCATCAAGATTTATATACTTTAACTACAACTCTATTAAGGTTTGCAGAAATGATGAATAAATCCCATTGTAACAAACTAAAACATCCTATTGCTCTTTCTTGGAGATCTTTAAACTTAATGGAGGCATATAATTCAATCAAGTATAGGATACTTTATCTTTTCACCATTTATTTTTTGTCTCTTCTTGCAACAACAGTGATGATCTTTTCTTTCACCTAGCCACAGAATATTTACTTGATGTTTTCTTAGAAAACAAGCAGTCATTAGATGGAAAGTTTTTTGTACATTTAACTAAATAAAAATCTATGCTGAAAATATCCAGAATTTAAAAACTCACCTTTTCTTTTTTGCTACAAATCAACTTTTAGGTATCTTTCCAAAATTGTTCCTAAGCAATCTCATTGACAATTTTGAAAGATTAGATGTTGAATTCTGGGAAAGAACTCTTCACATAATTGAAGGCAGGTTTAAAATTAGCCTTCAGAGGGCCTCTCTTAGCCCAGGTGTTCAGTGTTGAAATCAAGGCTTTAGAAGTGGAACAGTTATTAGCAAAGACAAGACCAGAACTTGTCTGTAGATGATTGAAGTGGAGTGGAAGGCAATGCAATTGAACATGTAGAGGACAGAGATATTTAAATCAAAAATGAAAATAAGACTCTTAAACAGCACAACAAAAAACAGTGAGCCAGCTGTTAAAATCTTTAATTGCCTAAGAATAATAACCAGGAAAGCAGAAGTTCAAGAAGAAGAGTCTGGAACAATAAAGTACACCTTGATGTTTTTGGATTTTTCAGGGAGAAGGATAAAACAGTCATGTACAAGTGATAATGAAAAGTTAATCAAGAGCCTAGTTCACCTCTTCAGCACATATATAGTGAGAGGGACAAAAGAATACTTTAATCTGACATTCAGGGTCTAATTTTTGCACAGAATTTCAACAAGTTCTGAAGAGAAGATGAGCGTTTAATGGATTTTTGTAATGATTTTTTGTTCAACTGAATGTTGAAGAAGAGTTAATGCTGACAGGATGAGGAAGTGTTGGGTACTTTCTTAGGCTAGAGCTCACCAATCACACCCTCCTTTTGGGGTCTGCTCTTTCAGTTAGCCGACACTGTTAAGATCTAAACTCTTGAGGACATGATGATAGGAAGTGTTGGGGGCCCATCAATTATGCTATGGTCCATGTAGAAATAAGAAAGAGCATTTTAAGTAGAGTCATTTAGTTAACCTCAGTGATCTGCAATTATTAATTGATGTGCTTCATGTGGCTTAATTTTTACTAAACTTCACGAACACCAGATTCACTATTTGAATGTGAAAATGTCTTGCCCTTTAGTTTGGGAAGTCATCTTGCACCATTCTCTGATAATTTCTGTTCCCCTTCTAGTTTTCTGTTTCTAGAACTTTAGGTGCTGAACATAGATTGATGGCCTAAATCTGTCTTCCTTCTTACTTTTTCCCTTCTCTGTCTTTTCATTCTACTCACTGAAAAAATCCTCAAGTTTATCTTCAAATGAATTTTCAACTATGGTTATTATATTTTTTACTTCCAAGTATATTTCTTCTTTATGGAATGTCCCATTTTTAAAGCATCGTGTGCTTATTTTATGGATTTAATAAACTCTCTGATATTTCTGAGGATATTAACCATATTGATTTGTCTTCTTCCAGTTTCTCTTTATTGCCTGTGTTTTCCAAGTTGCTTGTTTCAAGTTTCTTGGTGTTGCTTTCTCGCATCCACACAAAAATCTTTCCTCAAACCGCTGTAATCACAGTTGTCTATTCATAATTGTGAATAAGACTTTAAAGAGAGCTATGTATCTCTATGTATTTCTATTTTTAAGTGAAAAAATTGGATAAAAATGTATCTATTTTAGGAAAATAGCCACCATACATCAAAACAGGTATTGTCTCTGGGCCTATGTGTTATATTCAGAGAAGAATATCCTATTCTACGGAGTGAAAAGATAGAAGGATTGTGTCACTGTGCTTTTTGTCTTAGAGCTAACCTATATAACAAGCTTTGAAGGTCTTAGTGTTAATTTTTCTCTAATTGCCTTTGTTTTCAGTATAAGACCTCTGCCTGCTTTTACTATGCTTGTATGCTTGAAGATACTTAATTTTGTCCCACAGAATAAATTTCCTACATATTTCTTGGTGAGCTCTATAATAAATCTGGTTAAGTGCTATCTCTGATATGAGGAAGGTATTTTGGTCCCAAACCTCCTCTTATTTGATGATTAGTACCCTTAAGATTTTAGCCCCATACCTTCCTTACTCTAATCTTCGGAAATGGTCTCTAGACAATTCTGGATCTGTCCATGGTGCTGAAAAATAAGGGCCCTCATGCAGTAGAAAGCCAAATTTCACCTTTCAGTTTGAAGATATTACAGTTTGAAGATATTATCTAAACATCTATCCATTCACTTTACATCCTCTTAGCTTGTTTATATAACACCACTTGCATCTTACATTGCCTGCTTTCCTTGATATTTCTATTCCTTTATGACCAATTTAATAATACTTCCAGAAGTAGCAAAACCACATGTCTTCACACAATATGATATGCTTAGTGTATAAGTCATATGTTATTCTTCTGATTAGTTTTACTAATTCCTTGACTTTTTTTTAAATTTTAGGCTAAAAAGCTGGCAACATGTTCTAGTCACCAAATTCTTTTAAGTAAAGCTGAGTTCAAGTTAAATCAAAATTGAAATTAATATTACAACTGCATGCCAGGTTCTAATATTTATGCATCACTATTTTAATGTGAAGTTCTGTATAGTGGACCAAGTTCAATATAATTATAAATATGTAATTTCTCTTGAATGCATATCACAATTGAACTAAGCATAGTTATTGACATTTAGGGCTAACACTGATGTGGAAAACATAAGTGAAATCTGTGTTAGAACAAGTTTATGCCAAACATTTTTTCACAAAAATAGATATAATATTTATCATTCCACATATTTCAAGGAAACTGTGAAAACAGAACACTCTCATTTTAGATTTCTTATGTGCAGATGCAGAATAAGATTTTTATGTAAATTTTGTAAGTGTTAGATGCAACTCTTTCTTTATGAGGGTCTACATCTGCTGTTGTACCATAGTGGAAAAATAGTCTCATGTAGAAGTCCTGTAACCTACATTAAAGTCCCTCTGGTTCACTTTAGACCACAATTTACAAGAAACTTGTAGGACCTGTTCAAAATCTTAGGCAATGAAAGTAGACTAGAGGTTATGATTTTATAATATACTGTTATAATTTTCTCTGGCCTTGTAAAAGTAAGTTGCAAACATCTGCTAAAATCTAGCCATCTTATCCCCATACATTTGAGAAATTCTGCAATATTATGCTATACAGTAGCCAGACAATAACAATAACTCAATTGCTCACTAAAACAGCTACAATGAAAATGTCATTGTGCCTCTAAAAGATGTTGCAAAAGGAATTATCCCATGAAATATGTTTTCTTAACATAAACAAAGAATTAAATTTTCTTTAAAAATATTTAATATGGTTGAAAAATAACAACATGCACTTAGAAGTAACTTGTCTAATCAAGTTATTGTATTAACATAATATAATATATATATATATATATAATAAAATTGTAAAACAGTATTGTTCCTGGAGTTTTAAAAATAGGGAATCATCTTTATGGGAAGAGTTTAAGAAACTGTTTTCACTTCACTTTAAATTAGTATAAATTTTTCTATGAAATAATTTATTCTAAGGATGCAAAACACCATAAGAACATTTAAGTTGAATTTACAGGAAAAGGTAGGTTTTCCATTTAAGAAATAATTCTCCTAGAATACATTAGAAAATTAGAAAGCTCATGGTTTATAAAGAAAGAATTTCATTCATAGGTGCCCCAGTTTAATCATTTGATTACATTTCCTACATATGTATTTTGATGTTTATTTGGGAAATTTAAAGTTTAAGGAAAGCTGTTTTTACTTCATTCAGAAAAACTTCTACTATATGCCTACCATGTGAACACTGAGCTAGATTCTATGAATTCTACTGAACAATTTAGGCACAAAGATTACAGCTTTCCAAGTTTTACAGTGAAGCTGAGTGCATCATGCATTCCACCATACATTCTAACATATCGCTTCCAAACTGGCAAGGAAACCAAATAAAAATGAGAGACAACTCATGATATACATGTCCCATATTTGAGGTCCCATAACATGAGACTGAAGCTATGTTAAAACAATGCATAAAACCCTGCTCCAGATGCATGTTTAATAGCAAAACATTTATGCAAAGAGCAACTCAGCAGATAATTCACAGAAAATATTTCATCTAAGGACCATTATTCACACGAAGGAATTTATCCTCTATATGATTTAGTTTATGTAAGTATGATTGACCTTTGAACAATATGGCTGGGAATTGCTTAGGTTTACTTATACATAGATGATTTTTTCAGTAAATATATAGTACAGTACCACACTATCCAGTCCCTGGTTGAATGTGGATGCAGAACCTTTGATTTGTAGGTCCATTCTACGAGGTGAGACCTGGATTTTCAAGTGTGTGGCAGTCAACGCCTCTAACCCCCACCTTGTTCAAGGATCAACAATACTTTAATTTAGAAAGAAAAGTACTGTAAGGTATTACCTTAGAAAACCTTGTTCTACCATTTAAGATTCAAAGAGTGTTATAACTATATTTTTGGTAGTGTTCATTTTGCAACGTAGACAAATATTAAATTGTTATGTTCTATACCTGATACTAACACAGTGTTATAGATCAATTATGCCACAATGAAAAAGAATGCAAAAGATAAATAAGTAAAAAATAAATGAGTATTATGGGAGAAAACAGGCTCTACTTTCTCCTGGTAAACTTTTCCTGTTTTGATCAATTTTTCTCTTATGTTTTTGGTTTCTTGGAGTGATAGAGTAGTTCTATCTCAGTTAATGGTACTACAGTAATAGTTTTTTTCTAAAATATATAAAAATGTATTTTAAACATTTTTCCTTAATTGGGGAAGCGATCATGTGTATAACCTCTTACCGTCTTACGAAACTGGAACTCTACCAAATTCATTTTCCTGGGCTGTTCTCTTACATTTTGTTAAACCGATAGTATCTAGGGCTTCCCAGCTGGTGCTAGTGATAAAGAATCTGCCAGCCAATGCAGGACACTCAAGAGATGAGACTTCAGTCCTTGGTTCTGGAAGATCCCCTGGAGAAGAGAATGGCAATCCACTTCAGAAGTCTTACCTGTAAAATCCCATGGACAGAAGACCCTGGCAGGCTAGAGTCCACAGGGTCTCAAAAACTTGGACATAACTGAGTGAGTTCCAGCTCCCCACTGTCAGAAATTTACTGCTTGTTTTGCCTCAAATTCAGGAGTTTCTATTTAATCTTTGAAGATTTCATAGCCATATTATCAGCAACTATTTAAATTAAATTAGAATTTTTACTGGGTACATTTTTCACCACTGATTTTTATCTCCAAGACATTACCGTTAAATTCTTTCTTTGTTTGTTTTGCTGAAGCATTACTTTTAATAAGTAGCATATTACTATTATTTTGTATTCATGTTTGCTATAAAATTCTATGATCAAATCCTTTCATTAAATTGTAGACTTTGCTCCAGGCCTCTTCGACATCCAGTTTAACAACTCAATTCGTTAGAAGTGTTCTGTTCCCTCCCTTACATTTTGTCTGTATTTTTTAATTAAAAAAATACATACTAATATGACTAAGAATCAAAATGAATGTGGATAAAATAATAATAGCAAACACTTAGAAGGTGATTCTAAAACTTTTTGCCAAATATCGTTCTAAAACTTTTACATTGCATTAACTCTAGTAATCTCAATAATAGCATAATAAAGTAAGTTTGAATTTTACAAACATTTACAGGTAAGGTGCTACACAAGAGAACTTTTTATTTCCCTAAGGACACATGCCAGATATTGGAGAAATCAAAACATAAGCATCGAGTTCTAGAGTCTGTGGAGTCTTTTTAAGCATTGGTGATATTAGTTTGTAATAAGCAGTTAGGAATATCCTTGCAAATAACTGTGTAGGATCTCTTGTGACTGGAATGACAAGGCAAGATTTAATAAGGAGATAATTCTTTATTTGAAAACATAAGTAGGAATGGATTTAAGAATATAGTCCTTGAATCAATAGAGATAAATACACTGATGCAGTAGAGTGATGTTTGTACTTTACTATGTTAGAAATCACCTGAAATTATTGTTAAAAAATACAAATCCTGAGCTCTTGAATTTTGTTGTATTTTGATCTAAGAAGATCTTAGGTATACCGTGGAATTCTCATTTTTAACATGTTCTCTAGATTATTTTGATGCTCTCAGTCTCTGCAAGATACAATGAGAAACAATATATACACTAATATTTTCAACTTGAATTCTTATTCCAAGGAAATGAAGCAGAAGGGGTCAGAGAATACATAACACAATTTATCACACTGGCAATTTACATCTTCATAGAAAATAATGCTAGATGTAATGGAAATTAGTTCCTGTTTCATAGAATTTTGTAATTTATTTGACTGTTTACACAATAATGTCTATGAATCACCATGTATTTAGTATATAATATTATCTTACCAAATCTATTTGTTCTCATTTTCAACCCAGTTTTACCAGTTTATTCCGACTCTCCAAATGAATCTAGGTTCTTATCATAAACATGTAATCTTAAGTATGAGGATATGGCTTAGTGATTAAAGTTGACTCTGTTCTATTATGTAAAGAACATTCATCTCCCCTGAGTGTTTTCAGAGTTCTGTTAGTGACATCCTAAATTATTTATGAAATTACATGGATCCATGGTATTATGAACCAATTATTTCTACTTTGTAATATAATTTTTTTTTTAAAGTTTGTTGGTGTATAGCTGATTTTCAATGTTGTGTTCATTTCTGCTGTAGAGAAAAATGAATCAGTTATACATATACATATATCCAATCTTTTTAGATTCTTAGCCATATAAGCCTTTATAGAGTACTGAGTTCCTTGTGCTATACACCTTATTAGTTATCAATTTTATATACAGTAGTAGGTATATGCAGGTCCTAATCTCCCAATTTATCCTCCATCCCCCACCTTCTCTCCTGGTAATTGTAACTTTGTTTTTTAAATTTGTGTCTTTATGTATGTTTTGCAAATAAATTCATTTGTACCATTTTTTTAGATTTCACATAAAAGTGATATTATATGATATTTGTCTTTGTCTGACTTACTTCACTCAGCATGATAATCTCTGGGTCCCTCCATGTGACTGTAAATGGCATTATTTCATTCTTTTTTGACTGAGTAATATTCCATTATATATATTAATAAGTACCACATCCTCTCTATCCATCCTTCTGTTGATGGACATCTAGGTTGCTTCCATGTCCTAGCTATTGTAAACAGTGCTTCAGTGAAAATTGCGGTGCATGTATGATTTCAAATTACTGCTTTCTCCGAGCATACATCCAGGAGTGGGATTGCACGATCATATGGTAGCTCTCTTTTTAATTTTTTAAGGAAATACTCTTCTCCACATACTCTTCTCCACAGTGGTTGTGGGGAATATATATTCCTGCCAACAGTGCAGAAAGGTTCCCTTTTCTCCACACCCTCTCCAGGATTTATTGTTTGTAGATTTTTCAATGATGGCCATTCTGACAAAGTGAGATGATGCCTCATTGTAGTTTTGATTTGCGTTTCTCTAATAATTAGTGATGTTGAGCATCTTTTCATGTGTTTTTGGCCATCTTTATGTCTTCTTTGGAGAAATATCTATTTAGATCTTCTGCCGATTTTTTTTTATTGTGTTGTTTGTTTTTGATATTGAGTTGCCTGAGTTGTTTGTATATTTTGGAGATTAATCCCTTGTCAGTTGTTTCATTTGCAAATGTTTTCTCCCATTCTGAGGGTCATCTTTTTGTCTCGTTTATGATTTCCTATGCTATACAGAAACCTTTTAAGTTTATTTAGGTCCCATTTGCTGTTTTGTTTGTTTGTTTGCTAGTTTTAATTTTAATTACTCTAGGAAGATGATTAAAAAAGATATTGCTGCAAGAGTACTCTACCTGTTTTCCTCTTAAGAATTTATAGTATTCAGTCTTCATTTAGGTGTTTCATCTATTTTGAGCTTATTTTTGAGTATGGTGTTAGGGAGTGTTCTAGTTTCATTCTTTTACACATAGCTTTCCAGTTTTCCCAATATAATTTAAAAGTTTGCTTTCATAGGTATATTTTTTTTGGTGTGTTGTAGTCAGGTCAAAACATGCCATTGTATGATATTGCTTTTAAAATTTAAGATCAAATTTTGATTAACAGTTGTAATAATTGCAGGCTGGGAGAAAAGAAATTCGACTTTATTGAAGCCACTGCATTGCCCTGATTCCCTCAGCAGAATTAAGTTCCATCTCCTTCTGCCTGGGAAGTTAGTAATTGTGTCTGTCATGCCAGTTATCATATTGCACTGTGATATTTTTGCTTAGTGTCCACCCCACAATAGATTATATGCTCCTCCAGGGTGAAGAGCATGTCTTATTCCATCCATATGTCCATTCATTCAGTCAGTCACTTAGATACTTACTCATCCATCCAACCAAAATGTGTTTGAGAATGTTCACCAGAAATAACCTACAAAATATAAAATAAAATGGAAACCCAAAGTGAGGGCAGATTTAAAAAGGTGATGCTACATGCCATAAAAATGTAAACTCTAGTAAAAGAGTTAATCTTTTCTTCCATTGTTCCTAATAATAAGCACTTTTCAGGGTATCTAGTAAAAGCTCAGTAAAGATTTAAATCATTAATTAGATGTTCAACTATATCCCCAGAATAAATGATTTTTTGAAACACAGTTTTCAAAAAGATTCTTCAAATTAATGCACAGAAAATAGTTATCTTTGTGTAAGCCAAAAACATTACCTTAAATATGTTCCATACTTTATTTGTAGTTGTGGATATTAAAAATGAGAAGTGGGCATTGCCAAACCTGGCTTTGTATAAAAATAAGCTGAAGCTTGTTTTTAAAATGCTCCAACTATAAACAAACATTACATTAAATTCTCTAGTTATCGCACCTAGCACAGGGAACATAAGCAGCTCAGATGAACAAGTGATTATATACATTACAAAATTTGTTTCTGTTATTTTCCTCAATACATGGTATATTTGGGCTGCTTAGCATTTCAAATTGTGCTTAAAATAGATAAATATAATACAGACTTCAAGATGGGCCTATATTAAATTTTATTATTAAAATTTTATATTCTCAACGACCATAAAAATTACAGTGTAGACAAACAAATCTGTTTGAGGAATGACAATTGGAAAATGCTATCCGGTAGTATTTTTATATTCACATTTTTTTTAACTGTACCTACTCACATTCATGGAGAAGGAAATGGCAACCCACTCCAGTATTCTTGCCTGGAAAATCCCTTGGATGGAGGAACCTGGTAGGCTACAGTCCATGGGGTTGCAAAAGTTCAGACACGACTGAGCGACTTCACTCACATTCAAGAATGAGTTTCCAGAACATTTATGTTGCAAATGTTCTTAGATTGCAAGTTACACACCATTACTTTTCTTGGTCTTTTCTAGTGTTTCTTAGTAAACTTGAAAATACAAACACAACCTAAAAATACGAGTTGTCAGAATAGCATACTTCACAGTTATGCTATATTCTCTATTTTATATCATGCAATTTAGGACATCATATGTGTTTAAAAGAAGCCTATAATATCAGTACAAATAGGCAGGTTATCCTGTTATAACAAATAACCCTAACACCTCAGTGATTTCAAAATCAAATATTTAGTTATTCTTTATATTCTAATCCATGAAATACTAAGAGCCAGGCTCTGCTCTGAGTCTTTCTCATAGTTACACCTGGCAAAGACTATGGGAGCAGTTATGATCTGGAATTTAGCAATTCTGATTGATGAAGAAAAAATAAAAAAGTAAAAAAGCATATTTGCCCTTAGAACATCTGCCCTACTCATCACTCCTGCTTAATTTGAGTTCAACTGAGAGCCCCAAACTACAACCCTACCATCTACTGGAAGGAGAGAGAAATAAAGACTCTAGAATGAGTGCTGTAGGTAGATTTCAACATTTAGCATGGATTTTGTTGGAGTTTGTGGTGATCCACACAGTTTGTGGTGACCCACACAGTCAAAGGCTTTGACATAGTCAAAAAAAAACAGAAGCAAATGTATATCTGGAACTCTCTTGCTTTTTCGATGACCCAACAGATGTTGGCAATTTGATCTCTGGTTGTTCCGTCTTTTCTAAATCCAACTTGAACATCTGGAAGTTCTCAGTTATGTACTGTTGAAGCCTAGCTTGGAGAATTCCGAGCATTACTTTACTACCGTGTGAGATAAGTACAATTGTGCAGTAGTTTGAGCATTCTTTGGCATTTTCTTTGGGATTGGAATGAAAACTGACCTTTTCCAGTCCTGTGGCCACTGCTGAGTTTTCCAAGTTTACTGGCATATTGAGTGTAATACTGTCACATATCATCTTTTAGGATTTGAAATAGCTCAACTGGAATTCTATCACCTCCACTAGCTTTGTCCATAGTGATGCTTCTGAAAGCCCACTTGACTTCACATTCCAGGATGTTTGGCTCTAGGTGTGTGATTACACCATCATGGTTATTTGGGTCATGAAGATCTTTTTTATATAGTTCTTCTGTGTATTCTTGCCACCTCTTCTTAATATTTTCTACTTCTGTTAGGTCCATGCCATTTCTGTCCTTTATTAAGCCCATCTTTGCATGAAATGTTCCCTTGGTATCTCTAATTTTCTTGAAGAGATCTCTAGTCTTTCCCATTCTGTTGTTTTCCTCTGTTTCTTTTTTCACTCTCCTTGCTATTCTTTGAAACTCTTCATTCAGATGAATATATCTTTCCTTTTCTCCTTTGCCTTTTGCTTATCTTCTTATCTCAGCTATTTGAAAGGCTTCCTCGGACAACCATTTTGCATTTCTTTTCCTTGGGATGATTTTGGTCATGGCCTCTTGTACAATCTTATGAACCTCTGTCCATAGTTCCTCAGGCACTCCATCAGATTTAATCCCTTGAATCTACTTGTCATTTCCACTGTATAATCATAAGGGATTTGATTTAGGTCATACCTGAATGGTCTAGTGGTTTTCCCTAATTTCTTCTATTTAAGTCTGAATTTGGCAATAAGGAGTTTGCCATCTGAGCCTCAGTCAGCTCCCAGTCTTGTTTTTGCTGACTGTATAGAGCTTCTTCATCTTCAGACGCAAGGGGTATAATCAGTCTGATTTCACTACTGACCATCTGATGATGTCCATGTGTAGAGTCATCTCTTGTGTTGTTGGAAGAGAGTGTTTGCTATGACCAGTGCATTTCTTGGCAAAGACTGTTAGCTTTGCCTTGATTCATTTTGTACTCCAAGGCCAAACTTGCCTGTTACTCTGGGTATCTCTTGACTTTTTACTTTTGCAATCCAGCCCCCTATGATGAAAAGGGCATCTGTTTTTGTGTTAGTTCATTTTGAGATGAGTAAATATCAAACTTCCCACAAACTTGAAATCAAAGTTTTGGCAGACTTTTTGAGATCTAGATAGCTTATGATTGGATTTAAATAAGACTTGCTTTTATTCACTAAAATCTATCTCTAAGAATACTTTCACAGTCTGTCCCCTCAAATCTTTAGAACTTTGGAGTATGTTTTCAGATTTATGTACTTAAATGGTTAAAATTCTTGTTATAACAATCATCTTGTTCCTTTTATAAAGATAAATGAAATATTTCAAATAAATACTATATAACTGAGAAATTAATCACCCAGAACAAAATAAATTCTCCCTGAAAGAGCCAAAAATAACATTTTCATCATAACCCTATGGAAACAAAATAGGATTCTTCAGTGTATTATCCTACATTGACTCCTTGAAAATATCCCCTAAACTACCTGTTGGCTAGAAAAAACTGAATTTCTTCTTATTGTTGTAAGGGAAATCACTATATTGATATAGTCTAGATAGGGTCTCAGAGAAAGAACAAATCTTGGATACATTTGTGGTTTAGAGTCTGTTTAAGGTGAGTTTTTCAAACTGATGCCTTGATTAGAATTGGGAAATGGTCATAATATAGTAGTATATGAACACAGCAAGACAAGGTGGGATGAAAATTAAATTCTTCATTAGACAGTAGTAACTTGATGTTTTCTATTCAAGTTGAAAAATTTGGTCATTTAAGTGATATTTTCAGCAAATTTCTGGGATAAATATATTTGTAATTTTTATCTTGTTGAGTCAGAATTTCTGAGTATAGTGAAACTGGATTAACAATAGCAGTGCTTAAAGAAGAAATCCATGCTAGGAATGGCATCAAATAATAGTCATGTTAGCATAGTAAACTGTGCATGTACAAATGGTTTTGATTCTATGTGTGATAATAAGGTGAAAACTCTGAGATCTTTTAAAGATTAATATTAAAAATGTGGACATGTACAGCAAATCTGAGAACTGAAGAATTAACATACCAGAGACCTAGCTCAGCTGGTAAAGAATCCTCTTGCATTGTGGGAGACCCCAATTTGATTCCTGGGTCAGGAAGATTCCCTGGAGAAGAGATAGGCTACCAGTCCAGTATTCTTGGATTTCTCTGGTGACTCCCACCTGCAATGCAGAAAACCTAAGTTCAGTCCCTGGGTTGGGAAGATCCCCTGGAGGAGGACATGACAACCGCCTCCAGTATTGTTGCCTGGAGAAACCCATGGACAGAAGAGCCTGGTGGGCTTCTGTATATGGAGTTGCAAAGAGTTGGACATGACCGAGAGACAGCACAGCAGAGATCATTCCTGACTGTACTTTCTTTGGCAGAATACTGAGGTTCTGTATGGTGAAAGAAAGTGAAGTCGCTCAGTCATGTTCAACTCTTTATGACCCCATGGACTGTAGCCTACCAGGCTCCTCCATCCATGGGATTTTCCAGGCAAGAATACTGGAGTGGGTTGCCATTTCCTTCTCCAGGAGATCTTCCCAACCCAGGGATTGAGCTTGGGTCTCCCACATTGTAGGCAGATGCTTTACAATCTGAGCCAGGATGGTGGTATAATCCAATTGAGCAATGTTCTCATATTCACAAAAAGTTGTGACCTCAAAATTATGTAATATATTGACATATATGGGTTAATGTATATTTAGAAATTATTATTATACCCATAATTATCTCGTTGGACCTTAACAAAATAAGTTTTTCACCATTTCAAAACCATAGTGAAATTGTTTCTTATCACATTATTCCCCCAAAAAAGTCCTCATTTTAGACAAGTGTTCTTTGGTAAAGCATGCAAAATGAAACTGTAACACTGTGATTCTGTGATTTCATATAAATGAGAATTGTTCCTATAGAGATTATGTAAGGATATTGGAATTAGCCTACCTCTGGTGAAAGCTATAGTGAAATGTGTAGAATTCACTTTTTCTTAGAACTGGCTTTGCTGCTGCTGCTGCTGCTGCTAAGTCACTTCAGTCGTGTCTGACTCTGTGTGACCCCACAGACTGCAGCCCACCAAGCTCCCCCATCCCTGGGATTCTCCAGGCAAGAACACTGGAGTGGGCTGCCATTTCCTTCTCCAATGCATGAACGTGAAAAGTGAAAGTGAAGTTGCTCACTCGTGTCTGACTCCTAGTGACCCCATGGACTGCAGCCCACCAGGCTCCTCCATCCATGGGATTTTTCCAGGCAAGATTACTGGAGTGGCTTGCCATTGCCTTCTCCAAAACTGGCTTTAGAGACTACATAATTGTTAGATTCCTGGGAATGGCATCAGGTATCTCTGAATATAACCATCATTTGACAGGGACTTTAGTGGTTTATATTTCTCAAAAAGCATACTAAAAGAATTTCACTGTGATTTTTCATTATCAAAGAGATTTTTTTACATGCTAGTAGATCTATCTCCTCTCAAATTCTAACACCTTAATTCTTGCCTTGATAACAGAATGCTGTGTGGAGTAGTTTGAAGTTTAGGAATTAAGCAGACCTGCACTGAACTTCTGTCTCAATGAGTGTTTAGATTTTTTTAAAAGTTGGATTCCCTTTTCTACAAATGAGAATAATGACACCTGTCTTGTAGGTTTGCTAGGACTGTCAGAGGGAATGACTAATATAAAGCTCTCAGAAGTGGTAAAGGTAAAAAAAAAAAAAAAAAAAAAAAAAAATTATAACTTTCTCTTCTTGATTGAAGAAGAATGTGTTCTAGAGCCAGTTTTTCCCATAAGGAGATCATGTCTCTCTTAAAGCTTTTCATAATCTGTCTGGTCAAACACTGAATTTTTAATTTTCTCTGTGCTAATAACCTCTCTGGGATGTAATTTGCTTTCTGTACAATCCTGAAAGTAACACCACCCTCATATCGTTATGGTGGCAATTAGAGGAAAGAACACAAAATGTGCATTTGACAAATATAAAGTACATCACAGCATTCTTATTATTAAGTTAGCAAATAAGTTAGAAATTGATGAAAAAAATCTCTCCTTTAGGCCCCTCCCACTTCTATGCTCATATCTCTCTACACACCCACCTTCCCCTCCAGGCCCCTCCAACAAAGGAACACAAGCTCTGTCATGTATTTTGTTTCAAATTTAAAGGCCAGAGTGACCATCCACATACAATATTTTCAGTTCATAAAAATTTATCATCTTAAATAGAAAAGTTCTTTTGCTTTTCTTACTATTTGCTTATCTTACTATTGTAAGATTTTCCTGTTATCTGAAACTAGCTGAGCCATTTTGTCTACTGCAGGTAAAGAGTGTACAACCATCCTAATTCCTCCTGGCAAATTATTTATAACTCAGATGCTCATTGAAATCAAGCCATCCATTTGTGGGTCAAATGTGACTGACTTGACTCTCACAGTGAGTGATATATTTTGAATTCAACACCTACACAAGATTTCCAATTTTGGGGGTCGTGGGGCTACATTGGTTGTCTTAGTTGATCTTTGCCTTTGTATCACCCTGAATTAACTCAGGAATTAAATCATCCATTGATTCCACACATGAAGCTGTACCTAGTTGTGAAACTCCCCAGGTTTTCCTGGTTACTCAAATTCCACCTACTGAAACTTCGACCATATTTCCAGCTCTTCTGAAGTCATGGGGAGACTGGGAGATGAGGTAAGGGAAGATTAGGGGAAGAAATATTTCACAGCTGAATCACTTAGCAAATAACTTAAATTTCAGTAATTTATAAATCTGTTTCTAAAAGTCTTTTCTACTACTCCCCCAATGCACAAAGTGAGGGTTGAGAAACTTGGCATTTTAATGTGTTCTTTTTGCCTCTCAGGGACTGTAATTCTTCATGCCCTAGAGTGAAGAGAAATTTAGCATTTTGCTACTCCATCTCCCAGTTTCTGCTCTGGGCCCACTTTTGTGTGAATTAAAGTCATTAAGGTGCTCAGTTAAACAAAATACATGTCTATTCCTTTATAACATCTTGCTTACCTAGAAGGCTACTTTGGATTAAAATAGAAATTTATTTTATCTATAATTGCATTGAATATTCCAATATCATTATTCTTATGTGTTGCCTGATTTGGAATCCAAGTGTTAAGTAACCTAAACTTTAATAGCCTTTAGAATATATTGCAGAGGTATCTATTATCACAGATAACTTTATGTTGGATGAAGGTGTTTCTTTTAAATTAGAATGCGTTAATAAATTGGCTTCTCAAAGAGTGAACACAAAGTAATTCCCTTCCTCATATTTTCCTTTAATTTATTTCGGAGAATTTGAAGGATAGTGCAGTATGATGAATGATGATTAAACTGAGCCTTAACAAAATGATGAAGAAAATATTTAAACTTTCAGTCTTGACAACAGGCATTAAAATCAAACACAGACCACTTTATGTTGAGCAGAGTTAAATTCAAGATTCTTTTGGAAGTCTGCATGATACTATATATTGAACAAAGCAATGAAGTCAAAGGACATAATGTTTTATTTATAAGCTTAAAAAAAAAGGATCAGCACTCAGCACTCAGAATTTTGATTATTTAATTTCCTTCCAAATAGGGAATATTTACTCTAGTAATTTTCTCATTTTTAGTATTTTGTTGTGAGAAATTTTAATGTATATTTGGACATAGCAATGATTTAATTGCCCAAAATAGAGGAACTATCACTAAACAAACTATTGTATATTTATATCTTATTATCACCTTCATAAGGGAAAGTAGTGTTGATATAATAATAGTTGGTAATATATTATATTTATGCAATGGTAAACAATGTTATTATATTTTAATAAATATTAACTATTTATCAAGAGCAATTTATGATATAAAAAATTATTTTTCATTTTTATAAATGGATAAGTTAAAGAGATGTTAAGTAAATTACTCAGGCTCTCTGATTCCCATATCCATGTTTATCAGCATTTATGACAATTTTTCCACTTCCTCATAAATATTTGAAACTGGCTATTCAGGAGTTATATGATGGTGGTTTAGATTCAAATGGTAGCAGTGGATAACATAAGAGGTGGAATCCTGGATATTTTCTAAAGGTGGAGCTGACACGTTTTGATGATGGATAAATATGGTATATGACAGAAAGAGAAAAAGTCAATAAGGACCCCAAGTTTTTATCCTACACACTGAAACCTTGAAATTCCAATGACTGGATAGAGATAAGACTATGAAGGGAGTGAGGAGATCCAACCAGTCCATCCTAAAGGAAATCAATCCTGAATATTCATTGAAAGGACTGATGCTTAAGCTGAAACTCCAATACTTTGGCCACCTGATGCAAAGAACTGACTGATTTGAAAAGACCCTGATGCTGGGAAAGATTGAAGGCAGGAAGAGCAGGGGACAATAGAGGATGAGATACTTGGATGGCATCACCGACTCATGGACATGAGTTTGAGTAAACTCTGGGAGTTGGTGATGGACAGGGAGGCCTGGTGTACTGCAGTCCATGGGGTCACAAAGAGTCAGACAGGACTGAATGATTGAACTGAACTGATGGAGAGAGAAGCTTTTAAGGAGATCATTTGAAATTTGTTTCTGACAATACTTATTTAGCATATTTACTAGAGATTTAGGTGGCAATATCTAATAGACAACTGGATATATTTCACAAGATATATAGAAATTCAAATTTAGGATGTTTCAGTTTACAGGTTATATTGAGAAAAGAGATTATGTAAAACCTTAAAGGGAGTGAATATAACTAGAGAGCAGAAAGGACTTCTTCTAATAAGAAAGAACTAGTTAATCTGGGTAAACTATTGGTGAGGACAACTGAAAAAATACTGTCACATTACTGACAAATCTACTGCAAGGTTCTAAAGGTAATGATAGAGTAAAATGTTGCCAGACAAATTTCTCAGGAATAGGTATAAATCTAGAAAGGTGAGCTCAATATCTGAAAACAGTATTCATTTACGGCTACCCACCAACTCAGGACTGGTGGCTCAGATGGTAAAGAATCTGTCTGCACTGCGGAAGACCGGGATTCGATTCCTGGTTTGGGAAGATCCCTTGGAGAAGGAACTGGCAACCCACTCCAGTATTGCCTGGGAAATCCCATGGACAGAGGAGCCTGGTAGGCTACAGTAGTCCTTTGGGTCACAAAGTGTTGGATACAACTGAGTGACTAACACTTTCACTTACTTTTCACCAATTCAGGGAGAGGTGCTGAAAGGCAAAGAACATGAGCAGCATTTTTAACAGCCTTCAGGACTGAAAAAAAGGTCTAAGTTCTGCCATTGAGAAGCACCTAGTAATTTCCCACATTTTGCATTATTATCCCCAAAACCTATATTCTAAGAATTAGGATGAATGAGAAGTTGACTTGCCCTCAGAGAGTGTGAAGCCAAATTTTTAAGACTATTGATCCCAAAGGTGTGTGGGATATCAGATTGCTGGTAGCCTTATTTGAATTCCAGAAGCCAAAGTAAAATCAATTTAGAAAAAAATACATTTATTTTATACTTTAATTTCCATTTATACTATCAAATGTCACTTATAAGTCCTCACATTAATAAAAAGTAGCTAGATACTAGACACATAAAGAAGTTAAAACACAAAAATGAAATGAAAAACAAGAAAAAATAGATAATAAAGATAAACCAAGTTATCTTTGATAAACCAAGTTATTTTATCTAAAGATAAATCTGGACATGTTATCAGATAAAGATTTTAAATCAAGTTTAAATAGTGTATGCACAGAGATGTAATAAAATGTTGAAACTTTTGTCAGAGAAGTGAAAATTTTAAAAAGGAATCACATTATAATTTTAGAACTGAAAAATAAAGTAGCCTAAATTAAGAAATCAACAGAAGTTTTGCAGATGATTGACAAGAAAGGCACATCTAGTTACATGATTCAACTATTGAAGACTGAAAGAAGCAAAATAGAAATTTTTATAAGTAGAAAGAAAAGAATAACTAAAAAGTACTGTTTTCCTACAATGCAGTAACATAGAGACTTGTAACTATTTTCTCAACCCAAATGAAAGCCCAAAAGGCAATGAGAATGATGTCTTTAAAATTCTAAAAGATAACAACTCAACCTAGAGTTCTCCCTCAAGCAAAGGCATCCTTCAAGTTAGAAGGGGAAATATATTTTCAGGCTATCAAATTTGAGGAAACTTATTACTAACATATTTATTTTAAATGTAAGATTTAAGGTGGTCTTCAGACAGAAAAACATAAGTATCCTAGAAGAAACATAAAAAACAAAACAAAACAGCAGTGAAATGGTAAACACAAAGGTACTGATAAGTGAATAATGCTGTATAAAACAATTTGGTTTTACTGTGTTTAACACATATCTATCTGTATATCTACATCTATATTACCTATATATACATACGTATATTGCATTATAAGACTAGCATATAACTAAAGAGGTAAGGAGTGTGGCACAATTTTTGCACTGCACAAAAAAATGTAAAATCTTGGTTGTTTAACCTAGCCCTTTATTCATTGAAAGAAAAATAAAAGATTATATAACTTCTAGGCTAAAGGAAGGGAACAGCTTTTTTAAAAATAAAAGGAAGGCAGAAATGAAGAGAAAAAGGATGTACCAGGAAGGAAAAATAGGAAACAAATGTTAGAAGGGTAGATTTAATCTCTAAAATATCAGTAATTGCATTCAATGTAAGTGAACTAAATGATGCCATTAATGGACAAAATATGTGAGGTGGATTAAAAAAAAATGTATTTGTCAATGGGAGATTCAAGAGAGATCTAGCAGGTAAATAATTGAAAAAATAGAGCATCTCTAAAGGTAGAGGAAATGCCTATGTTTACATTCTAGTTAAAATCACTTGCTTTTGCTACTACTCTTGTCTCTCAGCATGGAAATCCACATACTTAAGACTTCAGTTTAATCTTCATCACCATAGAATGAGCTATGACATTGTGTGAGGGGGTGTGAGCTTCCCCTGAATGTGAAGTTCTTGATTAACCATACAGCCATCCCATTCCTCAGCTTGGGAGAGGGTTTCAATCAAGCTTCTGAAGCTATCCATTATCAACTTTTTTGTGGTCTAGCAATTTGAGCAAGTCTTGCAAGTTTAAAGTTCTAATATTTCTTTTTTCATGTTTGCCTCGCTATAGAAAAAATGTTAAGAAATAGTTTAATGGGAAAAGAGGAAGTAAAAGATAATGAAAAAGTAAGGGATGGGGTTTTCATTGAGAAAAACAAAAGCAACAGGAGGCAGGAAGAATGGGGATGGAGTATGAAGACATACTGAGAGTAAAGTTATTCAGTTGTGAAGAATATACATTTAGAAAAAAAATTAAAGTTGGTTTGTACACAGGATAGTGTTCCATGAGGGAATTTTTTTCTGGCATTACCTGGAAAATTTTGCTTTGCTTTGTTTTGAATAACTAATACTGAAAACAATGTAGTCGAGAAATTAGAACAGGAAAATAATTGTAATACTTCTGGGATAGCAAAGGTATTTGTGATCCTAAGGAATCTACTAGCTTCAAGTGGAGAGGAAGATCAGGAAATGTTCGTGTCCAATGAACCTGAAGGATCAAGATTCATGTTTCCAAAACCCAGTACAGGAGAATATGGAATAAAATGGCCCTTCATTGATGCGCCAGTTGGATCCAGGGTGGTTGTGGCTATATCTGCATTTTCTTGAAAATAAATCTTACTAAGTCATTGTATATGATATCTTTTATGCAGATTTTGTGATTAGCATCCCATGAAATGTCAACATTTAGTACCCAAATAAGTTCTAAATCTGGCAAATCTCACCCATATTTCGAGTACTTAGGAGGTATGGAATGCTGACATGATTAACTTCTCTCCAGTGATGTTTGCCTATTGCCTGGAAAATCCCATGGACGAAGGAGCCTGGTAGGCTGCAGTCCATGGGGTTGCTAAGGGTCGGACAGGACTGAGCGACTTCACTTTCACTTTTCACTTTCATGCATTGGAGAAGGAAATGGCAACCCACTCCAGTGTTCTTGCCTGGAGAATCCCAGGGACGGGGGAGCCTGGGGGCTGCCGTCTATGGGGTTGCACAGTCGGACACAACTGAAGTGACTTAGCAGTAGAAGCCGTGATGTTTGCTTGCATTTTCCACTGTAAGAATATTAATTATAGGTTCTAGTTCCTTGTAAAAATATTGAGTCATGATTTATGAATAATTTTAAAGGTACAGTTTTAATTTTATTTAATAATTTTATAAACTTTAAAGATTGCTTAAAGCATTTGAGAATAACTTTTGATTTTAGGAATTCCAATTTCTGTGTATGAATCAGGAATTTGAAAGCATTAAATCAATATCAAGAACTGAGACATTCCTGTGAGAAAGGAAAACAAAGTTTGGTAAAATTTACCAAAACCAATTTATGTGTATTTCCCAGGCTGTGAAGTGAGAAAAACAAGAGCTACAAATACGCATCATCTAACATGAATATAATAGATGTTAAAGGCCCAGTAAGCACGAAAGTGTTTCTGAGAAAAGTGTAGGAATAGAAGAACCCAGAGTATGAAATGAAACATAAATATCAGTTGTATGCATTTTAAGTCAGCCAAAGAGCCAAATGTTCATCTTTATAGCAAAATAAGAAGGTGCAAACACAGACTTGACTGAGCTCTTACCCACTCCAGTGTTCTTGCCTGGAGAATCCCCACTGACAGCGTGGCCTAGCAGGTTGCAGTCCATGGGGTCACACAGTCAGGCACAGCTGAGCACAAGGCACATTCTTATTTTCAACCTAAGAACCATGATGGATGTTTAGACCTATAAATGACTGATGGTAAAATAATGCTAGGATGTTTGTGTTCAGCCCCCAAAAGGAGAAATATTCTCACTTATCAATAATAACTGTTAGAGTCAGGGTTATAGGATTCCCCACTTTCCCTGATGGGGTCATGGTCATCCCTGGGGGAACTTTTTGGGCATTACTGATACTTTTCAAGATTATAAATATCAGGTTTGAAATGATTTTAATGGATCAGATATTTGGAGAAGATATTTCTTGCACAATAGATTTGGCATCCTAAGATTTGCACCCAGTACTCCAAATATCAGAGCTTATTATAATTCTCTTTCCTAGAAAATTGTGCAGAATGATCACTTTATAACCATATCCCTCTTGTTTGTTTTTCTTAGCTTCACACATTTTTAATCATTCAATAAGCATTAATTGTGCATCTGTAGTATAGCTGACCTTGTATAAGATAATTAAAATGTGATAGCAGGCCTTCAAGAAATTCAGCTTATTGAATCAACAAATTTTTCACTCATCATCATTAACATTATATTAGTTGCCATCTAAGATCTACCATTTGCTGAGCACTACATATGTGTGAAGTATTCAGGTAAGTATATTGCATGTATTATCTCAACTAAAACCTCTGCAACAGCTAATGTGACATATTTTGGAGTTCAAAACATTAAATTTAGAGTAATTAGCTCACAGTTAAAGAGCTAGAGGTTGATGAATCCTGGGCTAAGCTCAGAGCTAATTGATTTCAATGTTTGAACTCTTCATCACTATTATAAACTGTATACCTAGGAAAACTAATTGATGCTTTGGGAACCCTTATTTGGAGTAATATACTCATTTGAAATAGAAGGTACCAGGAAGGCTGTACAATGATATGACATTTAACTTGTGCCCTTAAAAATGTATAGCAGGTAGTCATTAACTCAATGGAAAAGTCAAGATAACACATTCCAAATACATGAATCTACATGATCAAGAGAATGAAGCCTCATTATTTTTAAGATAAATTTCCAATATGAAGATATGTATTAACCTACTTCCCTAGGAAAAATGTTATAGGTCATTGGATATGAAGTAAGGGTGCTGTGTCATGAAATTTATTGGCTATGGTGAGCCTTGCTTATTGCATTTTACCTCAGTGGTGATTAATAAATATTAGATTTTAATTTGATTTTATGACATTGTAATAGTGTTTATCATTTCTGTTCAAAATAACCTTGTGCATTTATTGCATTTTTAGGAAGAATTATTATTATAGGCCAACACCTTTTGGTTAATAGCACAGATAATGCAAATAAAGTTAGTTTATTACAGGAACCAGACACATAAGAACAAGTCAAATAAATTTTGAATAGCCATCAATGTAATCATGCTAATGGCATTCTCATCTTCTTTGATCTATTTTAGTACCAACTCCTTTAACATTGATGGACAATAACATGGAGTAATGATGACAAGACAGTTAATAAGTTGCTGACTCTTATTTCACTGTATCTTTTCTATTAACTTCCTTTGATCTTAGATGGGAGGACTCACTATTTTAAAACTGTCATTTCTACTAGAGATTAACCTACAGAGTTAATGCAAATTCAATGAACATCTCAATGTGGGTTCTTTTTTTCTGTATTAGAATAAATTGATTCTGAGTTTCATCTAGAAGAGATGTGTAATAGGTAATAAAGTATGATTTGTAAAAGAAAAGCAATGAGGAGGAACATGGTTGCTTTGCCATATGTATAAATATCCCATAACCCATAATTTTTAAAAAATGCTCCTGTGCAACCATAGATAAAGAAATGGAATAATATTTCAAATAATTTTTATTATTACCATATGTCTATTATCTTCAAGATTACTGAGCAGGGAGCAAACCACGTCAGTGAACTATATAGTGATATTAGAATATAAAATTAGTAGGGAAGAGGTTGATTATTAGTATAAGCTAAAAAGTTGTAGGGAAAGTAAGCTTAGATCACTAAAGTATACATACTCATATTCAATTCAACTGTGCTATTATGTAACCTAAAATAAACTATAAACTGTTACAAGAAGAAAGTTTCTGAGAGCATTTTTGGACATCATGGAGTAAGAGGATATATTCAAATATGACATGAAATGAAAATTGGTAAAGAATAGTAAATGTTTTATATGTAAAAGTTCATTGCTAAGTCTAAAGAAAAAAGACAAACTGGGAAAATACTGGCAGTGGGTATTTTGGGCAAATCACTGAAAGGCATAAAAAGATAGACGTTTTAGTCATCTATCTACCCCAGTTACTATGTATTGGTTATCTATACAAAAAGGCACCCCGAAGCATAGTAACTTAAAACTGGAATAATCAGGAATGGATCGGGAATTCAGGTGTGGTTTATCTAAGTAGTTCTACTTTAAGAGCTCTGAGATTACAATCAGTTGGTTGGTTGTGGTTACAGTCATCAAAAGTCTACTTTCATATGTGTGGTGGACTAGGCTGTGGAAATCAGAAGCACGGGAGCTAGGATTGCTGTGATTCTGCAGACATCACTCTCTCTAGCTAAATAGTCTCTCTAGCTTAGTAATATCACAGTGGCGAGACTTCTTTTAAGCAGCTTCAGTGTTCCAAAGGCAGATAAGCCGAGAGAGCAACCCAGGTGGAGGCTTTGTCAATTTTATGACCTAGCCTCGAAAATCATATTGCTGCTGCTGCTGCTGCTGCTAAGTCGCTTCAGTCGTGTCCGACTCTGTGCGACCCCATAGACGGCAGCCCACCAGGCTCCACTGTCCCTGGGATTCTCCAGGCAAGAACACTGGAGTGGGCTGCCATTTCCTTCTCCCGTGCATAAAAGTGAAAAGTGAAAGCGAAGTCGCTCAGTCGTGTCCGACTCTTAGTGACCCCGTGGACTGTAGCCTACCGGGCTCCTCCGTCCATGGGAGAGTACTGGAGTGGAGTGCCATTGCCTCCTCGAAAATCACATTATTCTTAACCCTATTTTGTTGGTCAGAAAAGGTAGAAGCCCCAGTCCAGATTCCAGGGTAGGATATACAGGATCCACCTCTTAATGGGAGGAGTGTGAGTCATTCTTTCCAAGGAAGAATATATGGAAAATACATTCTGCCAAAGGAAAGTAATTCACAAATTCTAAATATATAGATAGATATATATGTACAATCACTCCATTGTAACTGTTCAAAAACATTCATTGTATTAATGATTACAATTTTATAACAGGAAACAGTATGCTTATTTGTTAGTTAAATAAAATGCGGTGTATCCCTACCATTAAATCTCATGACTGTTAAAAGTTTGATATAAATTAATATTTAAAACAATGGGATGAGAATTCATGAGCTATTGGTGGAAGAAATGTAGGTTACAAAATAGAATGTATGATGAATAGTCTATTCATAAATATTTATAAAAGAAATACCCCAAGAGTTTAAAATGTTGTTTTTTATATATAAACATTTTGGGTAGGAAAAACACAACTATAAATAAAACAATTATCAAAATAATGATTCAGGTTTTATCTAGTAGTAATACAGGGAATGCAGAGATGGAATCAACAATATGGATAATAATAATCCCTGGTTCTGGAGCATATTCTATATTTCACCTCTTAAAAAAAATAAGAGAACTAAATAGCAAAATTTTAGTAAGTGTACATGGTGAGACTCACAGCTAAACCTGTCTTCTTTTATTCAGCATTCCTTTGGTGTACTGAGCTTTAAAATTGCATTCCAGTTCAGAAATCAAACTTTTTTTAGATGTTCTCTGTGTGCAGTCAGTGAGAAGTTTCATGTAAAGACTTGCAGTGTTTTCTCTCTGACCCAGACCGAATAGGAATACATAAGGGAAACGCTATTTCCAAAAGCTATATACTTCTGCATTAAAATGTGTGACATTTTAGTTATTGCTAAGTAGCACATACGTTGATAACAAAATTTTCTGCTTTTTCTCTGAAAATATAAATATGTTATACATCGGACAGTAAATGGAATGAACACTGGGCAAAGTGACCTGGGTTCCATTATGGAAAAGGAATGTCTCCTGCCACATCGGTAAACAAAGGATGTTACTGCTCTCAAGTCATCAGTCAATGGGGTCACCCAGACCGTACACTCTGAGGGGACTCAGGATGGATGGAAGAAAACAGGATACTGGCCCTAGATAGTTAAGGTACATGTTAAAAGAATGATTTCAATGAGCCCAGACTCTTGCATCTGTCTATACCTAGAAAGAACTGAATTCTTTAATTTGAGATGTGTGGTTTTCCTTTATTAACAGTAATCTTTTGATATTCCAAATACCTGGGGTTTGTTTTTGTTTTTACAAAAACCCTTATAAATCCTGGTTCCTCCTTTACCTCTTTGGAACAGTCCCTCAGAGGCATTTGAGAGGCTGTCTCCTGGGCTGAAGTCCTCAGCATGTCTGCCAAATAAAACATAATTCCTGACTTTTAGGTTATGCATTTTTTTCAGTGGACACTATCCTGCTTCTCTAATTATGTATCCTCAGGCATGTTTTAACCTCATTTAGACCTATTACCTTGTCTAAAAAATAAATAGCACACTTAATTTTTAATGTCTTTTTGGTTCTGAAACAATTCCAATTTTCTCCTTCTCCTCTATAGTGGATTTATTAATCAGTCTATACCATATGATGTTGTTTAAATATTCAGTTTCTGCTATCTCTAATGTTTTTCTAATATTGCTAAATTCACATGATCGTCAGCCCAATTAACTAGTGAAAACCTTAAATCATAGAAGACATGCAAACATTATTTCTCCAAACACGGTATAAGACTTAATGGAGATCTACTCATACATGCATTTGGCATACAGCAAAACCTGGAAATGGAGGTAAGTGATTGCCCAGTCAGATGCATGGTCAGATCTCTGTGCTCAGGGCTAAAACCACAGTATAGAAAAATTTAGTGAGTCCATTAAGTGAGAGGGAATACAAAGACAGAAGGGATAGGGACACAGGCTTCCTCACCCTGTGTCTTATCCATCATCCTGTGTAGATATTAAAAGAAAATCGAGGAGTGAGATAGTCACGAGGCAGAGTGAGAGACTGAAGATGCCTCAGGGGAGAACCTTTCCAGTCCTATTGGTATGGGAGGACTGCAGAATTCCTTGAATCCCAGTTGTGACACCCTCAAAAGGACACACCTAATAATAAAGGGTTGTTTAACTATGGATATATCAGGTGTGGTTCTTTCCTCAGTCCTTGTCTTGTCGTAGTTAAAAAAAAATTAAAATGACACATCAGAAAGTTCACACAGGCATGATCTATTAAACAAGCAACAAACAACGTGGGGGGAAAAAAAACAAAACATTCCTGAGATGTGAGAGTGGATCCACCCCGTTTTAGGTTTTCCTGTTTAGGTCCTGTTCCCCTCCCAAGTAGTCCTTGGAGTCTGATTTGTTTTGCCCCTTGTCAAACAGGGCTTGTATCCGAGACCAACCAGGGAAGGGGGTGTGTTGGGCATGTTTTCCCCACCGAAGCTCCAGTGCTTTTTAATTTGCTTCTCTGCCTTTTAGCTGCATTTTTTAATCGTCATTTTGGACTCTTTTCTCTACCTAACAAGTAGATGTGTTTCATTATCATAGTCAATTTTTGCTGCTATGATGAAGGACCATAGACTGATTGGCTTACAACCAACAGAAGTTTATTCTCACAGTTCTGCAGGCTGAGACATCCAAGATCAGGGTGCTTGCACGATCTCATTCTGATGAGAGAGCTTTTCTGATTTTCAGGCTGCCAACTGCTTATCTTCACATGGCAGAAAGCAGGCAAGGGAATACTCTGGAGTCCCTTTTATAAGAACACCAATCCCGTTCATGAGGGCTCCACTTTCATAACCTAATTTCCTCCCAAAAGTCTTACCATCATTGTGTAATGAATTAGAATTTCAACATAAGAATTTAAGAGACGGAAGCACAGGCATTCAGTACTTTGCATGCATAAGCATGGAACTGTAGGCCCTCATCAATTTCTTCTTTTCTATATGTGAACAGAGGCTCTCAGACAGACTTGGTAGCCTCTCTCTGGATACTTAGGAATTCACATTCTTCATTTGAGGCATTAATTCTCCAATACCCAGAATTATTTAGGGAAAGAATATATTTAAGGTGGTGCTGACAAAACTAATATGCCTATGAGTTATCCTACAATCCAGAGATTTCTCAGTTTAGTTCAGTTCAGCCACTCAGTCATGTCCGACTCTTTGCGACCCCATGAACCACAGCACGCCAGGTCTCCCTGTCCATCACCAGCTCCCGGAGTCAACCCAAACCCATGTCCATTGAGTTGGTGATGCCATCCAACCATCTCATCCTCTGTCGTCCCCTTCTCCTCCTGCCCTCAATCTTTCCCAGCATCAGGTGGCCAAAGTATTGGAGTTTCAGCTTCAGCATCAGTCCTTCCAATGAACACCCAGGACTATCTCCTTTAGGATGGGCTTGTTGGATCTCCTTGCAGTCTAAGGGACTCTCAAGAGTCTTCTCCAACACCACAGTTCAAAAGCATCAATTCTTCAGTGCTCAGCTTTCTTTATAGTTCAACTCTCACAACCATACATGACCACTGGAAAAACCATAGCCTTGACAGAGATTTCTTAGTAAGTGCAAAAAGAAAAAAAAACACCTTTAATTTATACTGAATCAAAATTTAATATGCAGAAAAGGACTAAGTAAAAACATCCAATAATGGTAAAAAGAGTGATTAAAGATTAAATATTACCTACTTAGGAAAACAAACTTCAGACACTTTGGTGGCATGCATTTCCACGCAATTTGCATTACATCAATATAATTAAACTAAATGTGAAAGTAATTAAAAGGTAAAACAAATGCTAAAAATGTGTACATTTGCAATGAGTCAAAAATACATTCAGTGTTTAAGAGGGAAAGGGCACTGTTAGCCAGATTAATGCAACATATGTGAACGCATAAGGGTGAGCAAGCCACAATAATTTTCCTTTTGTATAAAAGGAGGGGGGATATGATTAAAAGTATATTTTAACAGAAAACTATGCATTATAACATGTAGAATGCAAAGGCTTGGAATTGTATATAATGTCTTTAGAAAAAGATATATAGCTTAAGTGTGAACAAGCCAAAATGAAATGTGATGAAGCAACTAGTATTATGTATTTCGAATCTGAGTGTAGAAGAATGTGCCACCACAAAAGGCCTCTTTGGCAAAAGGATTATTTTAAGCAGATTATTTTGAGAAACAGCAGAAACAAGATAAGCTTAGAAAACTGAAAAGAAGTTGCCCTTTTGTAAAGCAAATTTATAAGGGATATCTCCATTTGTAAAGGAGTTTTTCTTCTCTGTACCGGGAAGAAACAAGTCTCATCAGAGGAAAAGGCACGAAGATAAACTTATATAACAAGCCCTACCCTTTTTACCAGAGAAGGCAACGGCGCCCCACTCCAGTACTCTTGCCTGGAAAATCCCATGGATGGAGGAGCCTGGTAGGCTGCAGTCCCTGCTTTTCTTAATAACCTCCTCATAACTAGTCTCCTTCTAACTCCTTTATTCTTTCATCTCTAGCTAGTTTTTGAGCCAGAGATCTAAACCACCTCAGAGAGTTGCTCATTTTTCCCTGGATATTTCCCATGTGCACATGTTAATAAACTTCTGTTTGATTCTCTCTTGTTTATGTATTATTAAGAAGATCTCAACCTAAAACCCAGACAGTACAGGAAAAATTGTTTTCCTTCTCTAAGAAACCATGTGTGCATTTAAATACATCGCTATTCTAACTTTTCGTGTGTTGTCCTATTGATTTCATCTTTTCCCATTCCTCATTTTTCTCAAATTTCTCTTTTGAAAGTTACTAAATGCATCTAATCACCAGCTGCTACTATTAGTTCTCAACCTAATGTAGATTGCTTGAATTTATCTTCTTTTGCCTTCTATGTTGATGCACTGCTGCCTTCTCTGGTTTTTGAATAATGATGATGATTCTGATTCTTAGCAGTCTGCATTACTGTTGGCATTAAATGGTTAAATGAATGAAATTGTGGTGTGGAAAATACAATAATAAAAGATGTTATAACAGCTTAACTTTATTTCTGTTTTCACTGGATATGTCAATAGGAAAATTACTATACTCTTATTAAAAACAAAAAAAGGAAAACTCAAACTCTCCGTTTCCACACCACAGAAAAAAACATGAAGCAAAACCCAATTCAAGGGTAACACCAAAAAAGCAAACATGGTGAACAGACAGTACAGCAAAATGCTTCAGGGGAAAGGAAAAGAAGCAGAAGTTATTGATAGGTGTTAAGTAATTAGCAGTTGACATTTTATAGATGAGGTAATGAAGATAATGAAAATATCTTAGAGATGCTACTAATAAGAGAAAGTCTCTACTATCTAATGTTTAGCATATATAAAATATGTCTGAAAATTTTCTGTTTTTCAAAAAATAGACTACACAAACAAAGATACCAAAAAGTATCAGTAGAATTTTGTCAAGGAGAACTCAGAAGAAATTCTCTTTATTACATCTTCCAAAAATTTTTCAGTAGTATATTTATGAGTGCAATGTTTATTAACACAAGAATCCCTTTATTATAATTTGTGGTCTTCTATTTGTGTATGTGTAGGCTTCCCTGGTGTCTCAGTGGTAAGGAATCCACCTATCAATGCAGGAGATGCAGATTCAGTCCCTGGGAGAAAGAAAGATCCCCTAGAGAAGGAAATGGCAACCCACTCCAATATTCTTGCCTGGGAAATCCCATGGAAAAGGGAGCCTGGTGGGCTAAAGTCCATGGTGTCACAAAGAGTCGAAAACAACTTAGTGACTAAACAACAACATTTCTGTATGTATATACAGTATATGGAGAAGGAAATGGCAACTCACTCCAGTATTCTTGCCTGGAAAATCCCATGGATGGAGTTGCCTGTTGGGCTACAGTGCATGGGGTCTCAAAGAGTCAGACTCGACTCAGTGACTTTCACATACATACATATATATGGTATTTAATTTAGTTTCACTTAGCATGTACATTTGTTTGTTTCTTTCTACAATGTGTAGTCAATGATTCTAATGAAAAATCTTTCTTGTCTACATAAAGCCTAAAGAATTTTTATCATTTAAATGAGTGACAACTAACAGCACTGAATGGTCACCTCTAAGTAAGGCAGCTGCCCTCTTGAATAATGAGCCAAAGAGGCTTATTTGATTTAGTTTCTTCCTTTTTTTTTTTTTCATTGTACATTACCAATTAATATCCAACTATCCTTAGACTCCTCTACATATTTCTCTTTTGAAAGATCTCCCCAACCCCAGAATTTCACATCTACTATGCAAATGGCTTCCAAATATCTAGCTGAAACCTGTCTAATGAGATTTAGATTCATACTTCCAGTTCAGCAGTTCAGCATAATCAATTGTTTTTTCCACTAATACTTCAAACTCAATAAACACAAACATCATCTTTCCCAGGAGATCTGTCATTTTGCTATTCTAAATTTATCTTGGTAGAAAGTGATTTCTCACAGTTACCTGAGAACAATCATCAAGACCTAACACTGAAGGCATGTTTTTCCTGTAGAATTCTCTGCTACCTGTAGTTAGAGAAAACAAAAAACTCTTCCTTGTCTGATAGAAATGTACCTGACATTTGCTCAGGATATTTTATGTTAAATTCTTTGTCTAAGAATTAGAGCTAGATGAGGATGTACTTGTTGATTCAATTGATGTCTTGAATGTCTTCACAGTTTTACAGATTCTAATCCTATCACAATGCTTCCATCTTGCAAGATCTGACTGCTGATTTTTAAAATACACTTTATGCATATTTATGCCACTTTTTTACTTTTAATCATTTCATATGTTCTTTCTTAGAAACTTTTCTAACTATCTACTCTATATAAAATAATTTTATATTAGTATAATTTTTCATGCTAAACTAAGCATTATCAGTTCACTTCTACTATAACTTTACATATGACAAAAAGCTATGTGGTTTTGCTTCCAAAGATTTTCACATGATGGCCAAGATTATGTTGATTTATTAGCAATTTATGTCTTTAGAGAATAGAATCCAGTGTCTTTAAACTTTCATTCTAAATCAGATGAATATGTATATATACATATACATCATATGTAAATGCTGCAGGTGTAAAATGGAGATAATAGCTTGGTAGGGCTATTGGGAAATGAAATAAGTAAAAGTAAAGCATTTTGGAACAATGGCTGGCACATAATTGCATGCTAATCTCAGCTCTGATTATTATTAATATGTATGAATCTCTCAGGGTCTTTTACAGTGAAAGACAATAGCTGTTGAATTGAAGTTTCATATCTGTGATAAATCATTCTCCTAAATTATAAAATAGAAACTCTCAAAAGCTTAACTTTACGGAGATTTAGACATGAACTAATTTGACTCTCTAGCATGTGTTAGATTTTAGATGGCAGACTAAGAATTATTCAGTGACTTACCCAAGACGACATATTTAGTTTGACTTGCAAAATTGGTACTAGAATATGAATCTTATGAGCCAATACTGTCTAACTCATCATGTTAGTTGCTGTTTTCATTGTTGTTATTTTATGGAATTGTGTCAAAGAAATTTTGCAGATAAAAATGAGCATTAACTTGTCATATGATTAATCATAAAAGTATTTTGAGATTGTGATTATTTCTTATAGTACCCATTTGCTTACACTCTCACACCTCCAGGCATTGTGATCACATATTTTCCATTCATTCCTTTGTTACTTATATTCGTGGCTGGAGTTAGGGGAAGCTCACTGACTGAAACCTCCCACCCTGGTCAGTAACCACAGTAACCATTTAAGTGAGTTATTTTACAACAGGAGGTCCTGGTAAGGAACATGGAACTATTAAGCCACCATCAACAGGAAGAATTCAGGAAAAGTCCGAAGGAGACATCACGTGTCCTTCCACCTCCCAGAATCCTTCTTGCTGGCATCCATCTTGGCTTAACAATGTGTGTGCCACCAGGAAAGACTCTAAGTCATAATTATTGGCCAAAGACAAACTGTAAACTAATCCAATCGCCATGAAATCTGAGACTGGGAGCCATGTGGCAGAGCAGTTTTCCTGGGTTCCCTTACCCTCCACTCAGGCACTCTTTCCCAATAAAGCCTCTTACTTCGTCAGCTCTTGTGTCTCTGCGGACAATTCATTTCCAAATTTTAGACAAGAGCCTATTCTCAGGCCCTGGAGGGGGTCCCTTTTCCTGCAACAGAACTGTCAAGAGCAAGGTTTGGTAACTAGTGATCCACCAAAATTGTACTCTACCTTTCCTATTGTGGAATTCTGACTGGGAGCTGGGTGTCCAGCCAGAGACATTTCCCAGCAACACCGCCTCACCTGGTCTTCAGCTGTGGCTGTGTAACTAGTTTCATAAGACATTTGAGTAGCAGTGATGGTGGCACTTCTGTTACATTCTTTTTTCATTCTTTCAGTTTTTCTCCTTTCTCCAGTTACATGGCTCCCAAATCCTAGGAGGTAGCAAAACCTTAACAAAAAAAGAAGCTGTAGGCCTAAATCAACTGTAAGGGAGGGGAAATTTTTGCCTACTCTTCAAGGACCTTTTGGCTAATCAGATAATTCAACTGACAAAAGACAAATTAACAGGAGAAGAAAAAAAAAAACAAAAACAAGAGAAAAAGCTAATTATGTACATAAATTCAATTATGTGCATTTGAGGGCCCCATAAGTAAAATAAGACCCAAGGACATATTACACAATTGAGGCTACATGACAACAAACAGAAGAATCAGATCGAGTCTAAGACTTCAAAGCGGAGGAAGGTAATTCATATGGAAATAGAAAAGCAAATGTTTCGTAAACAAATGTTTGCTATAACAAGCAGACAATGGGACAGAGAGAACTTTGGTCTCCTTGCCCTGCTGAGTTTGCCTCTGGACACCTAGTCCATAGTCTTTGTAGGTATTTCTGGTGCTCTTCTCTTTATCTAAATTCATTTAGCCAGTTAAGTAGGAGGTAAAAAGAAAGACTCTTTGAGTGTTTTATTTCTTAAAAATATTCAGCCTAAAATAATCTTCATGCCAAAGAGATACATTTTGGGGTGGTAAATGTTGCTTCCCTATCCAGTCCTTTGAACAGAGTTGCCTCAGAGACCGTATCAGACTGTTAAGGGAGTGAAAAATAAATGCCTATTGTCTAACATCGCTTAGATTTGAAGCCTCTCCTTGGTGTTTCTACAAAGAATTCAATATTTGAAGTTAATAAAATTAGCCACTTTTAACGTTTTTCTATATTGTAGATTTCTACTAATTCAGAGAGCCAACTCACAAATTTAATTTCATTAATATATGTACCTCGTCTCTATGTAGCATGTTTAGAGTTTAGAGACCTAGAGACTTTCTAATGGCGTTCGAAGTACCAGGATTTACTTTTAGTTCCGCAACCATCACTCTAATCCACTATCTTCAGAAAAAGTCTGAATATTATCATGCGGATTGAGACGTGTAGAGTGGGGGGTATGCTAAAGTGAGAAATAAATAAAAAAGCCTAAGACTATTTTCTTAACATGAATACAACAGTGGAAAAATGTAAACAAGTAATCTATGAGTATTGTTACTTGGAGGTAACGTAGATATCGTTCTTTTGTCAATAATACATATCAATTGCTCTTTTATATTTGCTAAAGCACTTTCTGAGACTTGGTTTTGTATTCCTCTTGCTTTTTTTCCCTTTTGTTTTCACTTCACGCAGCTGTAGCTTCCCTGTGATACAGTTAAGCCCCATCCTGCCCACCTTCTTTAAAATGTCCCTTCTGTGACTTACTGGAAATAGGCTCCCAGTTGTTTTTTAATTGCCATGCATGAGAAATGTTTTTCAACAGCACAGCTGGCTCCAGGATAATCCTCTGGTTTTGGAGCAACTACTTTCTAATTATGTCCCTACCTTTCCGATTAAATTGTGAAGAACCCAGCTGAGAGCACACTCTTCAAATGGATAACCAGCCCTACTATGTCAGCTCCTAGTGGCTCTGATGTGATAATCAGGAAAAATAAGTTGGTTTTTTTGTTTGTTTGTTTGTTTTTTGATAACTGCACTTCAGTAGTATTGAGAACAAAAGGACTTTAGTAGAAACGAAATGGAAGTTTATGTAGTCTTGTATTTCAAGCTCGTGGGAAAAATCAGAAACACTGAGGCTCTGTTTACTTAATACATTCCTAAATTCTTCTATATTGCTCTATTAATTATTCTTGGCTACATAGCTAACTCTCACTCTATTATCCTGATGTCCACTTTATATGAATTCCTGCCTCTGGGTTTACTGTATCCTAATAATGATTATTCATTTGATATTTGGTCTGTATGTTAGCTTGCAGTGCCAGAAAAAAAATGTATACAACTACAACGCTTCTATTACTTGCTAGGCAGAAATAATTTTCTAATTCTAACTAAAGTGAAAGTGTTAGTCACTCAATCATGTCCAACTCTTTGTGACTTCATGGACTGTACCCGTGCTCATGGAATTCTCCAGACCAGATACTGGAGTGAGTTGCCATTTCCTTCTCCAGGGGATCTTCCAGACCCAGGATTGAACCATGTCTTCTGCATTGCAGAATTCTAACTAAAGGCCATTCTAATAAAATCTCCCTTAGGCTCAGTTCTTTAAGATTGCTTATTGCAAAATACATAGAAGAAAAATATCTATGCATTCTTGCTGCTTTCGTTTTGGTCTGATGAAGTTCATTTTAAGTGAAACTCTGAGGTAACTTCCAAAGTGATCCTCAAACTTAGATCATACTTTAAAAAAAAGAAAATAATTTGGTGTCAGTGTTTAATTAAACTGATGTTTTTGAGGTATAGTTGATTTAATACAATTATGATGTAGAAAGTGGTACTGATAAACTGACCTAGACAGTATATAGGAATCATGGCTCCGGTGCTGCCGCCAAGGAAAGGCAGATTGGAGGGTATTTGATGAAAAACTTCCCCCCAATGTAAAATAAAGAGATTGACCTTTTTTGCGAGCAATTGATTATTTAATAGTAGCCAAGGCACTGTACTTATTTATTTATTTTTGTCTTTGGAGTTTCTAAATATTATTTCAGCTAAAAACAAAGAGATATTTTGTTATATCTATGATTTTAAACATGTAGACTTTTGCTTCAAAGCTTCCTCATGTCCTTGAATCTACTAATATTCCTTTACAGAAAAATCAAAACCAACCCGAAGAACAACCCCACAATTATTTAAAGGATAGAAATCAAAGTGTAGATTGGAGTCTCAGCAGAGATTAGCTTAACTGACATATATTTATTAATGCTAGAGAGATTAAAAAAATATGCCCTATGATTTAAATTCCATTCTTCAATGCTTTCATGAAAATATTAATGATTCATCTCTCTTAAGCTTTCTAGAATCATCAGGTGGAGGTGATATTTAACTTTTAGGATAATAATCACAAGTCTATCCCCTAATACAATAAAACCTAATCCCCTAATACAATAAAACCTCCAAATTTTGTAAATGCTGGTTTCACAACTTAAAGTACAATTAACAACAAAAAAGTATCAATACCTTTTATTTATTCTTGTTAAGAATATAAGAACTGAGTCAGAAAATTTGTCTGCAAAAATTATAGTCCAAGTCACACTTTCTTAAATATTTATTTTACAGTAATACACACAACTAAAAGTATACATTTTATAATGCTTTAATTATATTTTAGCATGTTGTTCTTAAATTTTTTTACCTGGTAAATATGCATGACAATGAATTTGTCTAATTATGCTCTTAGATAAAAGCATATGGGCTCATTAATTTTATTTTTTTCTTCTTAAATGTAGCAATAAACACAGTGTTGTATTCAAAAGTGAATTTTAAAAAGAGAATAGCAGCAAATTAAAAACATCAAATAAATTAATATTTTGAAGAAATATAATTATGCTTGCATAATTATTTTAAAAATATTATCACTAGAAGACTGTACTTTCATAAAACTGTTTTCAATTGCCTTCCTATGCACAGACTTTACACATATAGTTTAATTTTTTCCAACCTAAGCTACTGCTTGATGACATATTTTGCAACTTTCTACATAATATATCATGAACTGTTTTGACATGCAGTTACAAAATTATATACCAAGAAAAATCAGAGTTATATGAGTAAGAAATATTTTATCTAATTAAATTGAATTTGACATATTTAGCACTATAAAAGAGTATTAAAATATTAATGATGATATGTCACCATTTTTAGTTTAATTACTATGCCATAGCCTAACCTTTATTACAAATACATATAATAACTCAGGTGAACCATAATATATGCTCTTAGATAAATTCAGCTATTCTATTTTTTATCACAGTATAAACAAGCATTTAAATCAATAGAAATGTCTATCTTCAGTTAACTCATTGGTTCATTAATAAATTATATATGTCATATGAGATTAGCAAAGATATATACCATATAAAAGAAAATTTCTACCAGTTAAGAAACAAATAAAAGATAATAAAATAAAAAAGCCAAATAATCACAAAATATGATTGTGCCCAGGAAATGGGAACTGTTATATTGAGATTATCTTTCACTGGATGTGACTGCTTTGCAATGTTATGTTAGTCTCCACTGTACAGCATTGTGAATCAGTCATATGCATACATAAATACCATCCCTCTTGGACCTCCCTCCCACCTCACTGCCATCCCACTTCTCCAGGTCATCACATAGCACTGAGATGAGCTTCCTGTGCTAGCTGTTTTACACATGGTAGTATATATATGTCAATCCCAAACTCCCAGTTCATCCCACCCTCACCCTCCCCCCCGCTGTGTCTAACACGTCCAATTTCTGTGTCTGCATCTCTATTCTTGCCTTGGAAATAGGTTTATCTGTACCAATTTTTCTAGATTCCACATATATTTGTTAGTATATGATATTTGATTTTCTCTTTCTGACTTACTTCACTCTGTATGACAGGCTCTAGGTCATCCACATCTCTACAAATGACCCTATTTTGTTCTTTTTAGTGGCTGAGTAATATTCCATTGTGTGTATGCACAATATCTTCTTTATCCAGTCATATGTTAATAGACATTTAGGTTGCTTCCATGTTCTGGTTATTGTAAATTGTGCCACAATGAAAATTAGGTTACATATTATCATTTTGAATTATTGTTTTCTCAGGCTATATGGGGCTTCCCTATTAGCTCAGCTGGAGAGATCCAAACAGTCCATCCTAAAGGAAACTAGTCCTGAATATTCATTGAAAGGACTGATGCTGAAGCTGAAACTCCAATCCTTTGGCCTCCTGATGCGAAGAACTGACTCATTTGGAAAGATCCTGATGCTGGGAAAGATTGAAGGCAGGAGGAGAAGGGGACGACAGAGGAAGAGATGGCTGGATGGCATCACCAACTCAATGGACATGAGTTTGAGTAAACTCGGGAAGTTGGTGATGAACAGGGAGGCCTGGCGTGCTGCAGTCCATGGGGTTGCAAAGAGTCAAACATAACTGAGCGACTGAACTGAACAGGTTATGTGTCCAGAGGTGGATTTGCTGGATCATATACAGTTTTTTAAGGACCCTCTGTACTGCTCTCCACAGTGAAGAGATTCTTTGTAATTAGTGGAGATGGACTTAGTATCTCTAGTTCCTGCCATGGTGTCATCTCATCATTCATGATACACATTGGATGCATTTTATCCCCCTCTAAGATCTGTTCCTCTTTCTTCTAGTCCTTCTGAAACAATGTTATTAAGACTCATTTCAAGGATGAAATCTGGGTGCTCACCTTATTAACATGCTTTGGAAACGTCATTTCTAGGGACACTGCTGCTTGCTGGCCACTTACTGTGCCAGCCAGTTGCGGTGTGACTTGTGCTGAAAACTTTGTGATGCAAGCTGACAGTTGAGGAGGTTAATGGAAAAAATGGGAAATTTATATCAAATCAAATGTTAAGTGAAGTGTGTGTAGAAAATAGAGGCAGAACTGAACTGCTTTAGAGAGGTTAAAATGTAGTATGAATCCTTTTACTTTAATGGTTTTAGTCATTTTATGATCCAAACCTATTTATATTTTGTTGGAAAAAGTTTTCATAATTTTGCAGAGTTCTTTTACCAACAACAGGTTAAAAATAACATCAAGGGATGCTAAGTAAAAAAACAAGTGATGAAAAATTCATCAAATAAGTTGCCCTATTTCGTTACTTAGATTTGTTCCCTTCACTTGCTTTCACTATGAATGTTGAGTTTCAGTCATCTAAAATTGAGAGCCCTGTTCTTTACTAAGATTGTTGTTATTCAATAACTCAATCATGTCTGACTCTTTGTGACCCTGTGTACTGTAGCATGCCAGGATCCTCTGTCCTCCACTATCTCCCAGTGAAAGTGAAAGCCACTCAACTGTGTCCAGGTCTTTGCTACCCCACTGAATTCTCTAGGCCAGAATACTGGAGTGGGTAGCCTCTCTGTTCTCCAGGGGATCTTCCCAACCCAGAAATCGAACCCAGGTCTCCCACATTGCAGGTGGATTCTTTACCAACTGAGCCACAAGAGAAGCACTCTCTCCTGGAGTGGGCTCAAATTCATGTCCATTGAGTCAGTGATGCTATCAAACCATTTCATCCCTTGCTGCCCCCATCTCCTTTTGCCTTCAGCCTTTCACAGCATCAGGGTCTTTTCCAGTGAGTGGACTCCAATCCAGAATTTCACATGTTGTACTCTGCATAGAAGTTAAGTAAGCTGGGTGATAACATACAACCTTTTCATATCCCTGTCCCAATTCTGAACCACTCAATCGTTCCATTCCAGTTCTAACTCTTGTTTCTTGACCTGCATACAGTTTTCTCAGGAGACAGGTAAGGTGGTCTGGTATTCCCCTGTCTTTAAGAATTTTCCACACAGTCAAAGGCTTTTGAAGCATAAGTAAATGTTTTTCTGGAATTCCTTTGCTTTCTCCATGATCCAATGAATTTTGGCTATTTGATTCTCTGGTTCCCCTGCCTTTTCTAAACTCAGCTTGTGCATCTGGAAGTTCTCAGTTCAGGTAGATGCTAAAGCCTAATTTGAAGGGTTTTGAGCATAACCTTGCTAGCATGTCAAGTGAGTGCAATTGTATGGTAGTTTGAACATTCTTAGGTCCTGCCCTTCTATGGGATTGGAACGAAAACTGACCTTTTCCAGTCTTATCTCTTCTGCTTTGGTTAGATCCTTACCATTTCTCTCCTTTTTATAGTGCCCATGCTTGCTACCAGGTGATATTAATTTCCTCATGATGCAACAAAATGTTGAGTGAGCTGAAGTCACAAAGATTCTAAGTGACAAAAATAAGAATTATACACTCAACTCTATATTTAATTTTTTTTAAATTTTAATTAGAGGGTAATTACTTAATATTGCAATGGGTTTTGCCATATATCAAGATGAATCAGTGATGGGTATACATGTGTCCCCTCCCTCTTGAACCTCTCTCCCACCTCCCTCCCCATCCACCCCTCTAGGTTGTCCCAGAGCACAGACTTTGGGTTCTCTGCATCATACGTCAAACTCCCACTGGCTATCTATTTTACATGTGGTCATCTACATCTTATTTTTGAGCCTAACACTCATAACAGTTTTTACACTATTTCTCTAGACCAGGTAGAGGGGGAGATATTCCTGTCTGTAGACAGAGTAAAAACAAGGAAAGTAGAGTCTGCCTAAAATGTAAGTAGTGCTCAATCTAACCCTATCTTGAAGTAATTTAACTCTGGGACTCTTTCCACTGCTGGTGATTTTCCTATGCCAAAATCTCCACAACTCCCTGCATGTGCCAGGATATTGCATGACCTCGTGATTTTGCCTGTGCTATGTCCAATTATTAATACACTTTGTCTTCACGACTTTGCCTTGAAAGCTCATACAAGTCCTTTAAGACCCAGTTGAAAAGCTAGATCAATCACAATTTCCCAGGCAGAGTTTACAGCACCCAGACCTTAACACCCTGTTTTAATGTACCCTTTAACAGAAAACAATATGTAGGCAGGAGAAAATGTTATTTGTGAACAATTAAGCCCACAGTACAGAACAATTAATCTCAAATCATAGAGCCAGAAATTAGAGGGCCTCACACATAGAATTTTTGTTCAAAAATGCTGAGAACTTTGAATGGTATGATGGTTAGTAACCAGTCTCACTCTGGAGCTAAACTAACTTGGTCAGAACCCCAGCCTTGTGGTTTGTGTCCATGGATAAACTACATAATTTCAATGTGCTTTAGCATCTTTTTCTCTGGAAAAAGAAAGACAGTAATAATAATACTGCCTTAAAATTAGTGTGAGAAAGAAATAGGTTGATTTAGTATGAAAAGTGAAAACGGTGTCTAGCACACATTGAGTACTGTACAGTGACATTGAAGATGAGGAAAAATAGTAAATATCTGTAAAGATTATCATGAAAATCTTGGGGAAAATAAAAGTTTCCCGAGCAATAAATCAATATATTCTATCTACCTAAAATGAGTGCTGCTTCAAACAAAAGCAGAAGCCTGGATAGAACCATCCCAGTGTAAAACGTTTGCGTCACGGTCTCACTGAGAAACACAGAAATAGATCAGCTGAATGGAAAAAAAAAAAAACAAAAAAAGCATGGATAAAAGCAGAACAGACTCCACTTTCTTTCCCCAAGCTACTTAGGAAAAAATATATATTAATATTTGAAGCGTAAGTCTTATAGTCATTTTTTTTCCTAGCTATCAATCTTAAAATAGTAATATACCTTTTAACTCTTTCCATGATTTGCTTCAAAATAATCCAGTGGGTAGTCCAGGGAGAGATAAGGGGGTATAGATGTAACACTTTTTCTTCAAAAAATTCTAGAAGTTGTGTGGTGGCAGTACTATTCTCTTTACTTTTATTTGTAAAACAATTTTAACATTTGATCTTATCGTTGGGTTATGAACATTTTCAGATTGGGTGTGAGACCAGGTGACTTTTTTTTTTTTTTTAATTTTTTATTTTTCAGTGGGTTTTGTCATACATTGATATGAATAAGCTATAGAGTTACATGAATTCCCCATCCTGGTCCCCCATCCCACCTCCCTCTCCACCCGATTCCTCTGGGTCTTCCCAGCCCACCAGGCCCGAACACTTGATTCATGCTTCCCACCTGGGCTGGTGGTCTGTTTCACTACAGATAATATACATGCTGTTCTTTCAAAACATCCCACCCTCACCTTCTCCCACAGAGTTCAAAAGTCTGTTCTGTACTTCTGCGTCTCTTCTTCTGCCCTGCATATAGGGCCATCGTTACCATCTTTCTAAATTCCGTATATATGTGTTAGTATACTGTAATGTTCTTTATCTTTCTGGCTTACTTCACTCTGTATAATGGGCTCCAGTTTCATCCATCTCATTAGAACTGATTCAAATGAATTCTTTTTAATGGCTGAGTAATATTCCATGGTGTATATGTACCACAGCTTCCTTATCCATTCGTCTGCTGATGGGCATCTAGGCTGCTTCCATGTCCTGGCTATTATAAACAGTGCTGCGATGAACATTGGGGTGCACGTGTCTCTTTCAGATCTGGATTCCTCAGTGTGTATGCCTAGAAGTGGTATTGCTGGGTCATATGGCAGTTCTATTTCCAGTTTTTTAAGAAATCTCCACACTGTTTTCCATAGTGGCTGTACTAGTTTGCATTCCCACCAGCAGTGTAAGAGGGTTCCCTTTTCTCCACACCCTCTCCAGCATTTATTGCTTGTAGACTTTTGGATAGCAGCCATCCTGACTGGCATGTAATGGTACCTCATTGTGGTTTTGATTTGCATTTCTCTAATAATGAGTGATGTTGAGCATCTTTTCGTGTGTTTGTTAGCCATCTGTATGTCTTCTTTGGAGAAATGTCTGTTTAGTTCTTTGGCCCATTTTTTGATTGGGTCATTTTATTCGTAAAACAATTTTAACATTTGATCTTATCGTTGGCTTATGAACATTTTCAGATTGGGTGTGAGACCAGGTGACTTTTTAAAAAATACCTTCCTCGCAACAGCTCAACATTGGTAGTGCTAACCATGACATTTATTTTAACAAATGAGCTAAAACAGCATTTTTTTAAGATGCTAAAATTACCTGTAAAACATTTTACTAAAATAATTAATTGTAAAATAACTAATAGGGAAACAAATTTTATAATATCAATAAATACCAAATACATTGAGTGTCATTCAGCATTTTAAAAAAAAATAGGTAGAATGTTTATATCAAAACTACATTAAAAATTCATAAAGAAAAAATGTACAGGAAAGCCTTACTCTCACCCCTCTTCCCCCAGATGATATTTTATTAGGCCTCTGTTTATCCTTCCAGTGTGACATTATACAGATACAAGCAAATGTGAATATTCCCTTTCTCTTTCTTATGTAAAATTAATTATATATTATATATTTTTATGAAACACATAGTTATGTGTATATATATACATTGTTCTTCACCTTGCATTTTTCACTTACTATATCTTGGGCATATATCCATTTCAATAAGGAAATTTTCCTTACTTTTTGTTACAGCTGCATATTATTCCACTGTGTGGATATACAGTCTGTTAAACCAGTTTTCTGTTGATAGACATTTGTGTTATTTTCTATTTTTTACTATTGGAAACAATGCCAAACATTTACAAAGGATATGTGTAACTGTGGGATGTGAGTGTGAACTCATTTGCTCAGTTGTGGCTGAGTCTTTGTGAACTCGTGGACTGTAGCCTGCCGGGTTTTTCTGTCCATGGAATTTTCCAGGCAAGAATACTGGAGTAGGTTATCATTTCCTTCTCCATAAAACAGCTTTTTATATCACCATTAGCCCTGAATTTCCCCAGCTTGAGTGTATATCTGGATCATATACAAGGTCTCATTAAAACCTGATCACCAGACTTCTTCTAGTCAGGAGTTTCTGATTCAGTAGTTCAGGAAGGATTCCAGTTTGTGTATTTCTAACAAAGTTCTGGTAGAGGCTGCTGCTCTGGGGCCCATGCTTTCAGAACCTGTCACCCAATCTCTGAATTCACAGCATTGTCTCCCATATTATTAAGGACTTAGCATCACGAAGATGGAGCTATATTCTCTGTATTATTAGAGCATTGAACAGTATGTGGAATATTGTGTAAGGTTCATAATTGAACATAAGTGTACATAATATCTCTATATCTTGGCTCGTATTCAAACCAAATAATCAAATTAAATTACCTCTGAGGTTCTTTCCAAAAGATTGAAATGAGAATGTGAGAACAATGGATATTATTTTAAATTTTACTGAATATGACTTTAATTGGGATAGCAACATCTAGTCATTAATCCAAAAATAATGAAAGGGTAAATGCATCCTTTGTACCAGACACTATCTTGGGGACAGGAGCATGGCTCTCAGATGTCTTCAAGGCCTTTGCTTTCATTGACTAGAAAGATTAATTCTATAAAAGCATGAGAGAGAATTAGAATCCCCAGGTAGGGAGGTCATTTTTATTGCTACTGCAAAAACACAGATGTAAAATCATACAAATCTCATTGCAGGTTGTCAATACAAAAATGGAGAAGAAGGAGTAAATACAAAAGAAGAATAAATCTTCTATTATAAAAGAAGATTAAAAAAATAACCTCAGTATCTCTTTAATTTGGGAGAATAGAATGCTAGACACTTGTTTCTACCTTAAAAAGTATATTTCTTGAAAAGTATAGAAAGTTATGTCAGCACAGTATAAATATAAATATGTCAATTAGATATAAATATAATCTGTAAGTTAGGTAAGAACATAGTCTTTGGAAAAAGACTATTTCAATTTCTGGAAATTGAAACAAACGCTCATATTAATCACAGGGATTGTGACTTTAGTAAGATGATTCTTGTATAGGTGGTTCATGCTTTTCGATACTCAGGCATTGAAGAATAAACTAAGTCTTAAAGATGTCATGTTTGCTCACACTACGTTTTTATGATTCAACTTTTCATTTTGGTTTGTTTTGCTGTCTTTCCTTAAGGGCTAACCATTGCTTTACCCAGCAGGGAGAAGAGAGCTCACCCACCAGGTTCCCTCCGACTTGCAGTGATGAGCTCTTGGGGCTGTTTACATTAGCCATGCAAATTTGAAAAACCCCAACTGTCTCCTGGTGTTTAATCTCACAACCCAATTTGTTTCTGAGACTGGTGCACTTAGCAGCTGTGCCACAGTGCTTTGCCCATCCCTAAGACAAAAACTAAGAAATAAAAAATAAAAGGCTAGGCAAAATACTCCAATGTCTTAGACAGATCACTGCATCGAAGAAGGTAATTAACGACCCTGAACAGTCACAGCCAACCTATTTTCAGTTATAATCGAGATGAAAATGTATGTGTCAGGTATTTTCCGGAACCGGACCATATGTATAACAGTCGCTCACAAGCACACTTTGAAAAGTTAGTAATGACAAAATGCATGTGCATAAGCAATTTCCTCCCTCCCCATCAACAATAGCTTTTTCTTACAGTTTATTTTAAAACATCTGTTTCTGGCAGATTTAAGAAGATATGAGTTTGGATTTTAAAAAATCCTGCTGCTGTTAAAACAACAGAAAAAGAAAAAGTACATATTTATGTATTTTGGCTGAAAATGTCCCTCAGTTGAGCCATTTCTGAGGAAAAGTGCCTTTAACACAAGTCTCAGAGACTGTGGGGGTGTAAATAAAAACTCAAAAAATGAACATCTCTGAGCTTTAAATCTGGAAGTGAGTTGGAACTGACACTGCTATTACAAGAAAATAACCCTGGAGTCTAGTGTTCCATTCTGCATTTAGCACAGTATTTTTTTGTGTATATAGAAAAAATTCCCTATAAGACCCTTCACAATTTGGCCTTAATCTGCTTCTCCCTTTATCAAATAAATAAATAAATAGCAGCAATAGACTTCACAATGTTTTTCAAAAACATAGATACCTTTGCATTGCTATATGCCCATAGATCATTATTCATGATGATGATGCTGTCTTGACTGGCCTCCTCATTCTTTACCTTTTAGTCTTACTTTTATTTATTTTTAAGTGTATTATTTTTCATTTGTATTGAAGTATAATTGATTTACAATGCTGTGTTCATTTCGGGTATATATCAAAGTTAGTTGTACACATACATATCTCCACCTCTTTTCTCATATAGGCCATTATGAAGTATTGAATAGAGTTCTCTGTGCTATACTGTAGGTCCTTATTATCTATTTTCTATATAAGAGTGTCTATATGTCAATTGCAGTCTCCCAATTTATCCCTCTCCCCTCTTTCCCTCTTGGTAATCATAAATTGATTTACAATGTTGTGTTAATCACTGTTATACTGCAAAGTGATTCAGTGATACATATATCTATATTTACATTCTTCCTTAAAATATACAAACATAATTTCCATTATGGTTTATCATGTTTTTTTTGGTTTTTTTTGTCTGTGCTCTGTCTTCATTGCTGCACAGGCTTTTTTTCTAGTTGCAGTAGGTGGGGGCTGCGTTTCGTTGCAGTGCATGAACTTCTCATTGCAGTGACTTCTCTTGTTGCAGAGAACAGCTCTAGGGCATGCAGCCTTCCTAGTTGTGACACATGGACTCATTAGTTGCGCTTGCCAGGCTCTGGAGCACGGGCTCGAAAGTTATGGCACATGGGCTTAATTGCTCCAGGGCATGTGGAATCTTGCCAGACCAAGGGTGGAGTCCATGTCTCCTGTGTTGCCAGGAGCTCTTTACCACTAAGCTACCAGGGAAGTATTAACATGGGATATTGAATATGGTTCTCTATAGGACCTTGATGTTTAGCATTCTATGTATAAAAAGCTTGCGTCTGCTAACCCGTCTCTGGCTCCATACCTTCCTCAACATTCTTGGCAGTCACCAGTCTGCTTGCTATGCCCATGATTCTGTTTCTGTTTCATAGATAGGTTCATTTATGTCATATTTTAGATTCCACTTATAAGTGATATCACATGATGTTTGTCTTTTATCTTTCTTACTTCACTTAGTATGATAATCTCTAGTTGTAACCATGCTGCTGCAAATGACATTATTTGGTTCTTTTTTATGGCTGAGTAGTATTCCACTGGATGTATGTGCCACATCTTCTTTATCCATTCTTCTGTTGATGGTCATTTAGCTTATTTTCATGTGTTGGCTATTGTGAACAGTATTGTTATGAACAGATGGGTACATGTATCTTTTTGAATTATGGTTTGGTTTTTTCCCCCAGATATATGCCCAGGAGTGGGATTGTTGGATCATATAATAATTTCATTTTTAGTTTTATGAGGAACCTCTACACTGTTTTCCACAGTGGCTGCACAAACTTACATTTCCACCAATGTCGGAGTGGCATTCACATCCTCTCTGGCATTTATTATTTGTAGACTTCTTAATTATGGTCATTCTAACCAGTGTGAGGTGGTAGTCATTGTAGTTTTAGAAAATCTTACTTATAATTTACATTTGTTCTCCAATTTCTCCAATTGGAGAACTTGTTCTCCAAGTTCTCAAATTTCATCAGCTCTCTAAGCCTTCCTCTATCCTAACATATAATATCAATGTCCAACTATTAGCTGTTTTAGCAATAGCACTATCAAATGTACATTCTTATTATATATATGATAATGCATTGCCCTCTGAACTAGAAACTCCATAAAACTCTGTGGTTAAAAGTTATTCATTTATTCTCAGGTAATTGACAGTTGAAGTGAATAATTCCAGAGTCTTATTTTACTGAGCTGTCTGTATGACTTCTCTTACCATCAAGAATTAGTGAACATACTCATTTGTCGATTTCAGGTTATAGACCTGCACTTCTAATTTATTTAGGTAATTTTTAAATAAGTTTTCGAAGGTGTGATCAGATGCAAATCTTTTCTGAAGCTCTTGATGGAATAAGTTGCTTTTATAAACCTGGATGTCAATTCTTCACCACTTATTCCCTCTGTAATTTTTCTATTTTAGCAAATGATCAGTGTTTTCCTGATTTTAGGTACAGTGCCTTGTATAAGATTGCCTTTGAAAAGTGAAGTATGCCTTCAATGGCCTAATTAATTATGTGCTTTGCAGCAAAGCTCTGCTTTCAATTGTCTACTACATCAGAGCACTTCAATACTAACTGAAAATTTAATCAAGCAGGAGCAATGTAGTTTAAGCAAGGTAATGTTTTAGATAAGAGTAAATAGAACTTAAAAAGAAGATAAACACACCATTCTAATTGAAAAAATAATGTGTCTCTATATTGTTAGAAGGAAATTTAAAAAAAAACACTCTTGTGAGTTAATGTAGCATGTCTTCACTTTAAAAATGGGAAAAATAAAAAGATAAGGCTTAAGAAAGCATTTTAACTTGAGATTCTCCTCCATACTTGAAACGTTATCTTGTTATGAAATGCTGTGAAGACAAGCTTCTAGAGTATACATCAGTCTCAAGTGTGTCAGTGCTTTTTGGAGAGAGATTATAGGTGAAACCCTAGGAGAAAAATTGCAGAAGGAGGCACAACTTGCTTCCCGCACTTGATGAGTTATTTATGTGTCTCTCTCTTGTTTTTTTTTTTTTTTTTGGAAGTATAGTTGATTCTGTGCTTTCATTCACATCTGATAAACACTCAAGGAAACCTAGTTTTATATTAGAATAAGATTATTTTTCTTAGCCACAATAGAGGATTATGAGCTCATGAACTTTTGCACCACTGTGCAAATATTAAGCCTAGAAATTTACCTGATGAGTCCCTAAGGTGAAAGAATGTACATGTCAGTCTGTGTACCTCTCTCCCCTCCCCTCAGAAGAGAATAAGCTCAAAAAGTTAATGATATGTAAGCTGTTTCAGCAAAGATTAGGAAAACAATGTGTTTGACACATTATTCAAGTGCTTGTGTTTACATCTGTCTGTCGTCTTTCTATAGCTCATTAATAGAGTCTTTTCAAAATATATTGCATTACCTAGCTAGCATTTGTGTTACAATTTTCAAAACAAAAGTCCATTGCTTTTTATGGGATTAACTCTCATAAATGAAGCACTGTCCCTGAAAACCCAGAAAAGGTGTAGTTAATCCATCTGTAAGGTTTCATGATATCCTACTTGTGCTTGTAGAGAAAGCTGTGGGGATAATTTCTCAACTGCTCTAGAAAACTAACCTCCAACTCTGGAAACAGTTACGTTCAATGAAATTCTAGGTTCCCATTAAGCAGTTGGAGACATTCATGAGCCAAGAATTCCTCTCCCTTGAGAAAATCCTGTTCCATATCAAAGGTGACAGTGGTTCTTCTAATTATATATTTGGATAAGTGGAGACAAAACAGACATCTCAGACAAAAGACTGGAGTTCAATCTAAACCACTTTACTTACTGGCTTTGGGGATTTGGGCAAATCCCTAAATTCTCTGTGCCTCAATTTATACTAGGATTAATAGCTTTTAAAAAATATTTGTTATAAAAACTACTTGTTAATCATCCCAAGATAAGCTAGCCATGTAATGCTTAGCTTTCTGCCCTTTTCTTAGATGATACTAGAAAGCAGTCTTAACTTTCATCTGTAAGTATGGATACTCCAGTTTCAAAGGCCTAATTTAATCATTCACTAAAAATTGGGGAGCTACAGAGTTCAGAGCTAATATTTTTCTGCTGGCTTGAAAACCATGTTTTTCAGACATTATTCTCAAAATTGGTCTATTTTCAATAAGGATACTTTGTCTTTCTAGGTCTCTGTCTCCAATATTAGAGTATTCCCAGACTCCCAAAATACATGCTGCTTTGTAAGTTTTGAAAGTGCTCTCTAATCTGGGGGACATAGCCTTGGCTAATAAAAAGTCTTCATGTCCAGTAGCTTTTGGTTTTTCATGGCCATATGGTTGCTTTTCTACCCATATGCATCAGAACATTGTTTTACCACAATGGTGACTGAGACACCAAATAAACTGACCGTATCCCACACATTCTAATGTTTCCTTTTGTGTCCCTGTTTCTCAAAATTATAAGATGACAGTAGAATTTTCCACCATTTTTACTTATGAAACCTCTGAAGCACTACCCTCCTCCAGCTTGTCTCCACCAATGTAGGGCTTTTCTAGCTTGCAGAGCAATCACGTGGTTTGGCCTTACCATTTCTCGGGCAGATTCCTTCCATGGCTTTCTAGGTTGTGTAGCTTCTGATTGCCAAGCATAATCACAATGATAACAACTTATTATCTATATAAAGAGAGGACTCTTTGAAGAAGACAGACAGAACATTTCCTATTTCCCTTGTCAACATATTCCTCATACATTATTGAATAGGAAGTCCTCAAGTAGAAATTTCAACCTAGAAAACATGGCCGTTGAAATTACAGTTTCCAAAGATAGTCCTTACATATTCTTCTCATAATGTGAGAGATGATTCATTCCTCAGGGATCCACATGTCAGTTTCCATGTAAAAGCTCCTACTGTGTCAGACCAGTTTATACCAGAGTCCACATCCCATCTCTTGTAATCTTGTTCTCCCAGATTCTCCACCCTCCTTTCAGGATAGGCCAACATTTGAGCAAGTAGAGGTTTCATTCTCTGGGACCTACATCTTGGAACTGTTAATTGTGGCTTTATTGCTATAAATATTGATGCCAATAAGTGAAATAAATCAGACTGGAAATATTATATGATCTCACTTACATGTGGAATCTAAAAAACTTGAACTCACAGACACAGTGAGTAGATTGGTGGCTGCCAGGGGTTGGAAGTTGGGGAAATGAAGAAATTGTGGATTAATATGTATAAACTTTCATTATAAGATGAATAAATTCTACAGACCTAATGTTAACAATACAGTACTATATACTTAATATTTGCTTAGAGGGTTGATGGTAAATATTCTCATCACACACATACACAAACAGAAAATAGTTACAATCTGAGGTGGTAAGAATGTTAACCAGCATTTTTGTGGTAATCATTTCATAATATATACATATACCAAATCATTAATTTGTACCCCTTAAATTTACACAAAGTTAATTTGCCACTTATATAAAAAATGAAGCTAAAAAAGAAAGCAATAAAAATAAAGACACCTGTAAAAAATATATTGATACCAGCCTCTGCTTTAAGATTTAGACTTAAAAGAGCCCCTACCCCCTGGAGAAAAATTGAATCATGGTTCTCTGTTTCCAGTAGACTTCCACCAATGAGAAGTTTGGATTTAATTATGCATTTTTTTTAGAAAATAGATTTATGCGTAAATCAAGGTTAATTCCAGAAAATAAGCCCAAACTGGAAACAGCCCAAGTATCCATCAACATAAGAGTAGACAAACTAACCATGATACATCACATAAAATGGACTAGTATTCAGCATTAAGAAAGGAACACTATCTGAACATGAAACAAGGATAAAATCATAATGAGTAAAAGAGATCAGACACAAAAGGTTATACATAGAATGTTTCTATGTATAGGAAGTTCTAGAACAGGCAAAGTTGTTATTCTTAGAGGTCAGAATGTTGGTTGCCTGGGGCAGGAGGATATGGTTGATTGAAGTGGGCAGGGAGAACTATCTAGGGATAGAGGAATATCCAATGTCTTCATCCAGGCGGCAATTATAGGAGTGTATCCATGTGTTAAAGTCACAAAGCTCTATGTTTGTGATTTCACTGGATATAAATTATGCTTCAAGAAAATATTATTTCATTATCATGGATAACAATGTAGAATTCAAAATTGAATAGATATTATTATTATTAACAGGGTTCTAGCACTACTATTTAAGAAAAAATGTATCTCCTTTTTGCTCTGGAAGGTGTTGTATACTTTACATTGTCTCCTCAAGTATGCACTAATATGAAAGTACCATTATGGTAAGAACTTGGAGCAAACCTAACAAATGGGTTTTACCAGGTCACCTTCCTTTATTTTTTCTAGTTATTCCTGCCAAATGATCTTTCCACTTCAGAGTAAATAAAATTATAAACTATTCTTTGACAACTAATTTATTTATTAATTTTTACTGGAGCATAATTGCTTTTCAAAGTTGTGTTAGTTTCTTGCTGTACAGCAAAGTAAATCAGTCATACATTTGCATATGCCTACTCTTTTATAGATTTCCTTCCATCAAGTCACCACAGAGCATTGAGTAGCATACCCTGTGCTATACAATATGTTCTCATGCATTATTTTATACATAGTAGTCTACATACGTAAGCATTAATCTCCTGATTCATCCCATCCACTTACCCCCATGAGTAACCATAGCTTTGTTATCTACATCTGTGACTCTATTTCCATTTTGTAAATAAGTTCATATCTATATTTTTTCCAGGTTCTATATCTAATAAATATCATATAATATTTGTTTCTCTAACTTACTTCATTCTCTATGACAGTCTTTGCAAATATCACTATTTTTTACTGCTTATGGCCAAGTAATATTCCATTGTATATATATACCACATCCTCTTTATCCATCTGCTGTTGATGGGTATTCAGGTTGCTTACATTTCCTGGCTATTTTAAATAGTATTTCAGTGAACATCAGGGTGCATGCATCCTTTTGAATCATGGTTTTCTCCATATATATGCATTAAGTGGGATTGCTGGGTCATATTTTTAGATTGTTAAGGGGCCTCCATACTGTTCTCCAAAGTGATTATACCAATTTATTAATACATTCTCACCAACAGTGTAGGAGGGTTCCCTTTTCTCCACATCCTCTACAGCATTCATTGTTTGCAGAATTTTTGATAATGGCCATTCTAACCTGTGTGAGGTGATACCTCATTGAAGTCTTGATTTGTATTTCTCTAATAATTAGTGATATTGATCATCTTTTCATATGTTTCTTGGCCATCTGTATAACAATTAATTTCAATAACTATGATTAGTACTTCAAAATGTATGGAAGTATAGTTGGCATCATTTCCTCTAGCCCTCAGTTATTCATTCATTCATTGAGACGAGTCATACTTAAGAACAACTGTTTGGATATTTGCTCTTAGAGAACAATTTTCACAATCTATGGATATTAATAAATATTTAAAAAATAGTAACACATAGTAATGTGCTAGAAAGGGAAAATATTCTAGGGAGGAAAATAAACAATGGAGAGAAAAAAATGAGACACTAGTTCCATCTCATGAGAATGGTTTTATTATGCACCTCTATTTATGGCAATATCTTCAGGAATACTGAGGTAGAATCTATGTGGAGTCACATATTTAAATATTTAATCAAAATTATTTTCAATAATTTTCCATAGCTAAATATCTGTATTTTCCAGTAGAATGTCAATGTGGCTCATTGTCCTCAGTTCAGTTACTCAGTTGAGTCTGGTCTGAATCTTTGTAACCCCATGGACTGCAGCATGCCAGACTTCCCTGTCCATCACCAGCTCCCAGAAGTTGCTAAAACTCATGTCCATCAAGCCAGTGATACCAATTGACCATCTCATCCTCTGTTGTCCCCTTGTCCTCCCACCTTCAATCTTTCCCAGGATCAGGGTCTTTTCCAATGGTCAGTTCTTCTCATCAGGTGACCAAAGTATTGGAATTTCACCTTCAGCATCAGTCCTTGCAATGAGTATTTAGGACTGATTTCCTTTAGGATTGACTGGTTGGATCTCCTTGCAGTCCAAGGGACTCTCAAGAGTCTTCAACACCACAGTTCAAAAGCATCAATTCTTCGGCACTCAGCTTTCTTCACAGTCCATCCAACTCTCACATCCATACATGACTACCGGAAAAAACCGTAGCTTTAATTACATGGACCTTTGTCAGTAATATCTCTGCTTTTTAATATGCTGTCTAGGTTGGTCAAAGCTTTTCTTCCAAGGAGCAAGCGTTGTTTACTTCATGACAGCAGTCGCCATCTGCAGTGATTTCAGAGCCCAAAAATATAAAGTCTGTTACTGTTTTCATTGTTTCCCCATCTATTTGCCATGAAGTGATGGGACCAGATACCGTGATCCTGGTTTTTTGAATGTTGAGTTTTAAGCCAGCTTTTTCACTTTCCTCTTTCACTTTCATCAAGAGGCTCTTTAGTTCTTTTTCGCTTTCTGCCATAAGGGTGGTGTCATCTGTGTATCTGAGGTTAATGATACTTCTTCCCGCAATCTTGATTCCAGCTTGGGCTTTATCCAGCCTGGTATTTCTCATCCACAGTTTTTTGTGATCCACAGTCAAAGGCTTTGACATAATCAACAAAGCAGAAGCAGATGCTTTTCTGGAATTTTCTTGCTTTTTCTATCATCCAACAGATGTTGGCATTTTGATCTCTGGTTCCTCTGCATTTCTAAATCCAGCTTGAATATCTGAAAGAACACAGTTCATGTACTACTGAAGCCTGGCTTAGAGAATACTGAGCATTACTTTCCTAGCATGTGAGCATGTGCAACTGTGCTATAGTTTGAACATTTTTTATCATTGGCTTTCTTTGGGATTGGAATGAAAACTGACATTTTCCAGTCCTGTGGCCACTGCTGATTTTTCCAAATTTGCTGGCATATTGAGTACAGCACTTTCACAGCATCATCTTTTAGGATTTGAAACAGCTCAACTGGAATTCCATCACATCTACTAGCTTTGATCGTAGTGATGCTTCCTAAGGCATGCTTGACTTCGCATTTCAGGATGTCTGACTCTAGGTTAGTGATCATACCATCATGGTTATGTGGGTCATGAAGATCTTCTTTGTATAGTTCTGTGTGTTCTTGCCACCTATTCTTAATAACATCTGCTACTGTTGTGTCCCTACTGTTTCTGATCTTTATTGTGCTCCTCTTTGCATGAAATGTTCCCTTGGTGTCTTTAATTTTCTTGAAGAGATCTCTAGTCTTTTCCATTCTATTGTTTTCCTCCATTTTCTTGCATTGATCACTGAGGAAGGCTTTCTTATCTCCTTGCTATTATTTGGAACTCTGCATTCAAATGCGTATGTCTTTCTTTTTCTCCTTTACCTTTAGCTTCTCTTCTTTTCACAGCTATTTGTAAGGCCTCCTCAGACAACCGTTTTGCCTTTTTGCATTTCTTTTTCTTGGGGATGTTCCTGATCACTGCCTCCCGTACAAGGTCATGAACCTCCATCCATAGTTTTTCAGGCACTCTGTCTATCAGATCTAATCCTTTAAATCTATTTGTCACTTTGAATGTATAATCATAAGGAATTTGATTTAGTTCATATCTGAATGGTCTAGTGGTTTTCTCTTCTTTCTTCAAGTTAAGACTGAATTTGTCAGTAAGGAGTTTGCAATCTGAGCCACAGTCAGCTTCCCATCTTGTTTTTGCTGACTGTATAGAGCTTCTCCATCTTTGGCTGTGAAGAATATAATCAGTCTGATTTCAGTGTTGACCATCTGGTGATGTCCATGTGTAGAGTCTTCTCTTGTGTTGTTGGAAGAGGGTGTTTGCTCTAACCAGTGCATTCTCTTGGCAAAACTCTATTAGCCTTTACCCTGTTTCATTCTGTACTCCAAGGCCAAATTTGCCTGTCACATCAGGTATCTCTTGATTTTCTACTTTTCATTCCAGTCCCCTATAATGAAAAGGACACCTTTTTTGGATGTTAGGTCTAGAAGGCCTTGTAGGTTTTCATAGAGCCATTTAACTTCAGCTTCTTCAGCGTTACTGGTTGAGGCATAAACTTGGATTTCTGTGATAATGAATGGTTTGCCTTGGAAATGAACAGAGACCATTCTGTTGTTTTTGAGACTGCACCCAAGTAGTGCATTTCTGACTCTTTTGTTGACTTTGAAGGGGTACTTCCTTTCTTTTAAGGGATTCCTGCCTACAATAGTAGATATAACAGCTATCTAAGTCAAATTCACCCATTCCAGTCCATTTTAGTTCACTGATTCTTAAAATGTTGATCTTCACTCTTGCCATCGCCTGTTGGATCACTTCCAATTTGCCTTGATTCATGGACCCAACCTTCCAGGTTCCTAAGCAATGTTGTTCTTTATTGCATCGGACTTTACTTCCTTCACCAGTCACATCCACACCTGGGTGTTGTTTTTGCTTTGGCTCCATGTCTTCATTCTCTCTGGAGTTATTTCTCCACTGTTCTCCAGTAGCATATTGGGCACCTACCGACATAGGGAGTTCATCTTTCAGTGTCCTATCTTTTTGCCTTTTCTTGCTGTTCATGGGGTTCTCAAGGCAAGACTACTGAAGTGGTTTGCCATCCCCTTCTCCAGTGGACCATGTTTTGTCAGAACTTGCCACCATGACCCATTGTCTTGGGTGTCCCTACACGGCATCGCTTGGCTCATTGTCTTAGATGTAAATATAGTAAATTTTAAAATGTTACGTTCAAAAGCTAGGAATAAACATCTTAAAGTTCCCATGTAATTTATTCATTATTTATATTTCTCTACTTATAATTCTCTTATGTCTGTGTCCATCTTAACCAGTTTAACCAAAATTATTATCAAGACAAGTTTCCTGGCATTTTGATTATATTAATATACTGATTAAATTTGGAGTTCATTGATGTATTGAAAGATGAAACTAAAAAGCTGAGTACACTTTTTAAAATTTCAATTTCTTTGGTTAGTAAAGATGCAGTTTTAGTACTGAATATTAAATATCAACAACTATGATTTTTATAAAATAAACTAAGGATGAAATATAACATTATTCCCAGTGATAGAAAGGGCAGAAGACCTATTTAGAAAACAAGGAAAATGCAAACATCTTCCACATTTTGATAAGAGACTACTGCTTATGTGCTGGAGATTAATTAATGTTACTTTCTCTTAGGCTGCCTATGGATAACCTTCTCTCAGTTGAACTACATATAGCACCTATTCATACCATTAATATGACTTATTGAAATCCAACACTGTGGGATGCTCAGAAGTAATCAATAGAGATTGCATTTTGTTTTCTTACCTTATAAATAGACTCATCACATTGCAAAATATTAGCATCCTCTGTAATAATAATAAATCTACAAGTGTGTGTTTGTGTCTGCATGAACCCTCAGAAAGGGATGTTTAAAACCCTTCCAAATAAATATTCAAAAACATTTTAAATAATGATGATTTAGCATGTTTTTTGAAGGAAAACCATGTTCATGGAAAAATTCAAAAAGATGAAAAGAAGTACCTAAAATGGCATTAATAAATATAGTTGCAATCACCAAGCTGTTTTAAGGAACTGTAGTCCTCTAAACATTCTAAATTATTTTTATTCATCTTCTGTCTCCTGGAACCTAGATCTTTCATGTAATTATTGTTTGTCATTATTGTTGCATCTCTTAAGACATTTAAAATATAATTTTGACATTTATGTTTATATTTCATCTAAAATAATATAACTGTCAATTTCAAGAAACATTCCATTATATCTATTGCTTTAAGATCCACTCTAAAGTCCAGATATAGCAAATGATTAATAATATGCTGATAAATGATAGCCATTTAATAATAGATTCTTTCTTCCTCAAAATCTAGTCAAAGAGAGCATAAGACATATCTAAAATAAGAAAATATTCAGAGATATTCATAAATACCTATTCTTATTATTGAAAGTGAAAGCATGTGATCAAAATAGATTGTAAACATGAAAACTACTTTTGCCTTAAACCACAGTATTTGAACATCATTCAAAAACTAAAACCTTTATAGAGAAAAACTTGGGACGCCTTCCTTACTCAACTCTACACCCAAGCAAGTCTTTCCAAAATCCATTATATCTTATTTATTTTCACATTTTTAAAAGATGTTTTTAATATGGACGATTTTTAAAAAATCATTATTGAATTTGTTACAATATCCCATCTGTTTTATGTTTTGTCTTTTGGTTTTTTTTGCTGCAAGGATGTGGGATCTTAGCTCCCCAAGTAGGCATCAAACCAGCACCTACTGTACTGAAAGGCCTAGTCCCAACCACTGGACCACCAGAAAAGTCCTAACTTTTGCATTTTAAAATAATATATTTATGCTGCCTTTTCTCAGTTAATGAAAATAGACATTAACCTATAAGTACAGAATATATCTCATCATCATACCTTTTTGTTTCCAATATTTTACTCTTATTTTTAATTAAATCATCATTCTGCGGTTATCTTGTTAGGGCTATAAATGTTCTTTACTTCTGAAGCATGCGGTTGTCTCCTTTTTTAAAAAAAAAATGTGTTTTGAATATTCTGTTCTTCCTTGACTCAACTTTTGCTTTATTCTTAATTGCTTAATATTGCATATTAAATGTGTAAGCGAACAATCATTGTCTTTATGTTGCTATAGCCAGAGAGAGATTCCCGTCTTCAGTTTCACAATAATAATTTTGATGTAATCACATTCTTAAGTAGGTATCTGCCATATCTTCTAAGTTTTCTAAGTGAGAGTATTATTCCACGTGGCCATGTGGCTTGAAATTAATTTTTATTGTTTGTGTCAATTAAGAAGGTTTCTGATTGAAAGGAACAAAGATTCATCGCAAACTGGTTGAAACCATATTAAAATGTGCCAGTCCTCATAAGGTGGTGCTTTAGTCTCTAAGTCACATCCGAGTCTTGCGACCCAATGGGCTGTAGCCCATCAGGCTTCTCTGTCCATGGAATTCTCCAGGCAAGAATACTGGAGATGGTTGCCATACCTTCTCTAGGGGATCTTCCCAACCCAGGAACCAAACTGGTGTCTCCTGCATTGCAGACAAATCTTCTACTGACTAAGGTACAAGGAAGTCCTATCCTAAGAGAATATTGCCAACCTGGGACACGGTAGGGTGGGCTGCTGTGGTGGTAGAGCGGTTTATCATGTTATCAAAGATGATTGGCATTCGTGAATGTCTCTGTCAAGTTTTAGTAATATTTCTCAATTTTCTAGACTGTGCAGACATGAGTTGACAAGGGAATTGTCTAAACTAAACTTTAAACTAAACTAAACTAAACTCAAAATTGTCTCCTCTTCCAGGTCAAAGCTTTTCTAGTTTGGATTATTTTGTTTTTATTTTCTGTTGCAATAATAACTCTTCAAATTTCTTAAGTATTTCACCAGAAATACTTTAACTTTTCTGAATCATGGGGTTATTAAAGTATTTTCTGAGAAGAAAAGACACTTTGGTTGCAACTGGAGCAACTAGACAGACCCTGCAATGTGAACATCCTTAAGAACTCTTGTTTCTTTCCCCATGGAGGAAAGACATTAGGACTAAAATAAATATTTATTAAAGTAGGATAGAACAAAACTCACATTATAAGGAGTTGGTTAGTTATTTCTCCATGTTTGATACCTCCAGTCCATCCGTCCCACACTTGCCAGATATTCTAAGTATATTGATCCTATAATGCCACTGCTTAAACAAAACCTGTATAACTACTATTGACTTAACACAGCTAGTAATGTTATTTCAAGATGCCAATAGCTTCTCTCAAAGATCATTTCTACAGCCCTAGCAAGTCAAGAGAAATTCCTAAGTTCCACTTATGTTATAATAATATACCACTACATATGATAGTTATTGGATCTTTTTTCTTTCCAACTGAGTCGCAAACTTCTTGAGACTGTGCACCACATCTTATAAATCTTTTTAGTCCCTGTAAAATCCAGTACCATAACTTTCATGTGTGAAATACTTAATATTTATGAAATAAATGCATTTTAAGGATGAATTAAGAGAGGCAATATCTAATACACTTTGGGGGAAACCATTAACTTTTAAAATATAAAGATCATATTTTTCCCACACTGTTTTTTTTTTTTTTTAATTTATCAGTGCTTACTGATACCATGCAGCTAGTGTAATTTTTGAAAATGGATGATAGTGAGCTTCACATGGGAGTTAATTCAAGTGTTTCAGACATCAAGCTATATTGAACATAAAGTCATTTTGTTAACTTACACTAATTGGGTGAGATAGCTGCACATTTGGGAACACCTTTCGACACTGGAACCATCAGTGATAGACAGCTCTTCAGTTTTTACCCATAGTCTTGTCATGTGCAATGTCCCTTGTGATGTATAAACTTTTAGAATCATATACTAAAACTACAGAGTCAGATACACACATCTTAAGTTTACTCTGTTGTTGGTGTGGTTCAGTCACTAAGCGGTGTCCAACTCCTTGTAACCGCGTGGACTGCCACATGCCAGGCTCCCCTGTTCTCCACTATCTCCCTGTATTTGCTCAAATTCATGTCCATTGAGTTGGCGATGCTATCCAACAAACTTATTTTTTGCTACCCCCATCTCCTTTTGCCTTCAGTCTTTCCCAACATCAGTGTCTTTTCCAATGAGTCAGCTCTTCAAATCAGGTGGCCAAATGATTGGAGTTTCAGCTTTAGCATCAGTCCTTCCAATGAATACTCAGGGCTGGTTTCCTTTGGCATTGACTGGTTGGATTTCCTTGCAGCCCAAGGGACTCTCAAGAGTCCTTAAACACCACGGTTCAAACGCAGCAGTTTGTCAGTGCTCAGCTTCTTTATGGTCCAACTCTCACATCCACACTGACAACTGGAAAAAAAACATAGCTTTGTTTACTCTTAGTCTGTATAAATTTTGTTGATGTTTATTTCATGAGGTATGTGAACTTTGTTTTAATCAGTATGACTTTCTATGTCTTTATGATTTAAAACCTGAACTGATTCACCTGCCTAAACTTAGAAGTATACATTCTGTCTCCTCTTCCTCTCTTCTGCCTTCTCCTCCCCTCTCCCCCTCTAATTCCCTCTCCTCATTCGTCTCCCATCTTCTCATTCCCAGAACTGCAAAAAGGTAAAACTTGATTAAAATTGATTAAATTAAAATTATAAAACTGATCCAAATAAAATTAAAGGGATTCACCAAAAATACAAATAACCAGCATAAAGATTCTGAGATTCTAGGCAAAACAATGATGTCTCAAAGCCATGGGGGAGGGACAGTCATCAGCGTGAGGCATACTTTTAAGATTACAGGCTACTCATAAGCATACATGCAAGCTATTTTCTGGCATATAAAGTCTTCAAAAAAGGAATATGTATGTTACATAAAACAAAACACCTAGGAAAAAAATTTTAAAGGTTAACAATATAATGTTTTTTCTGTGTGTGGCATAAGATGGAAGACTAGAAGAACATGTGCTTGTCTTCTCCTGCGAGAACTCCAAAACAAAAACTCCCTACTGAACAACCATCGATTGGAGAATATTGGATCCCACCATAAAAAGAGATCCCTCGTCCAAGGGCAAAGGAGAAGCCTCAGCAAGACTGTCAGAGGGGTGAAATCATGTTTAGAATCAAACTCCTTACCCACCAGAGACACTCAGAAGCCTCAAACCTTGTGAGCACCAGGACCCAGAGACTCCACAGAGGCTAAGCCAGAACTGTGTTTGAGTGTCTCGTGCAAAGATATGGGTCAGCAGTGGCCTGCTGCAGGATCGGACACTGAGTGTGGGGACAGTGCATACATGGGACCTTTTGAAGGATGTCGCATTTATCTTCATTACCTCCACCACAGTTTGGCCTCAGATCAAACAAAAAGGGGGGAACACAGCACCACCCTCCAACAGAAAATTGGATTAAAGATTTATTGATCATGGCCCTGCTCATCAGAACAAGACCCAGTTTCGCCCTCAGTCAGTCTATCCCATCAGGAAGCTTGCATAAGCCTCTTATACTTATCCATCAGAGGGCAGACAGAATGAAAACCACAAACACAGAAAACTAACCAAACTGATCACATGGACCACAGCCCTGTCTAACTCAATGAAACTATGAACCGTGCTGTGTAGGGCCACACAAGACAGATGAGTAATAGTGGAGAGTTCTGACAAAACGTGGTCCACTGGAGAAGGGAATGGCAAACCACTTCAGTATTCGTGCCTTGAGAACCCCATGAATAGCATGGAAGAACACTGATAGATGAACTCTCCAGGTCAGTAGGTGCCCAAGATGCTACTGGAGAACAGTGGAGAAATAACTCCAGAAAGAATGAATAGACAGAACCAAAGCAAAAGTAACACTCAGTTGTGGATGTGACTGGTTATGGAAGTAAAGCCCGATGCTATAAAGGACAATATGGCATAGAGACCTGGAATGCTAGGTCCATGAATCAAGGTAAATTGGAAGTGGCCAAATAGGCGATGGCAAGAGCGAAGATCAACATTTTAAGAATCAGTGAACTAAAATGGCCTGGAATGAGTGAATTTAACTCAGATGACCTACTCATCTGATAAACAAAAGTACCTAAAATGCAGTACTTGGAAGCCATCTCAAAATGACAGAACGATCTCTGTCAAGGCAAACCACTCAATCCAAGTCTTTGCCCCAACCAGTAATGCTGAAGAAGCTAAAGTTAAATGGATCTATGAAGACCTACAAGACCTTCTAGACCTAACACCCATAAAAGATGTCCTTTTCATTATAGGGGACTGGAATGCAAAGTAGGAAGTCAAGAGATAGTGGAGTAACAGGCAAATTTGGCCTTGGAGTACAGAATGAAGCAGAGCAAAGGCTAGCAGAGTTTTGCCAAGAGAACACACTGGTCATAGCAAACTCCCTCTTCCAACAACACAGGAGAAGACTACACATGGACATCACCAGATGGTCAACACTGAAATCAGATTGATTATGTTCTTTGCAGCCAAAGATAGCGAAGCTCTAACAGTCAAAACAAACAAGACCGGGAGAAAATTGTGGCTCAGATCATGAACTCCTTATTGCCAAATTCAGTCTTAACTTGAAGAAAGTAGGGAAAACCACTAGACCATTCAGATATGACCTAAATCAAATCTCCTGTGATTATACAGTGGATACAACAAATAGATTCAAAGGATTAGGTCTGATAGACAGAGTGCCTGATGAACTATGGATGGAAGTTTGTGACATTGTACAAGAGGCGGTGTTGAAGACCTTCCCCAGAAAAAGAAATGCAAAAAGGCAAAACAGTTGTCTGAGGAAGCCTTACAAATAGCTGTGAAAAGCCAAACGAAAAGCAAAGGAGAAAAGGAAAGATATACCCATTTGAATGCAGAGTTCCAAAGAATAGCAAAGAGAGATAAGAGAGCCTTCCTCAGTGATCAATGCAAAAAATAGAGGAAAACAATAGAATGGGAAAGATTTGAGTTCTCTTCATGAAAATTAGAGACACTAAGGGAACATTTCATGTAAAGATGGGCACAATAAAGCCCAGAAATGGCATGGACCTAAAAGAAGCAGAAGATACTAAGAACTGGCAACAAAACACAGAACTATACAAAAAGGATTTTCATGACCCAGATAACAATGGTAGTATGATCACTCACCTAGAGCCAGACATCCTGGAATGTGAAGTCAGGTGGGCCTTAGGAAGCATCACTATGAACAAAGCTAGTGGAGGTGATGAAATTCCAGTTGAGCTATTTCAAGTCCTGAAAGATGACACTGTGAAAGTGCAGCACTCAATATGCCAGCAAATTTGGAAAACTCAACAGTGGCCTCAGGACTGGAAAAAAGTCAGTTTCATTCCAATCCAAAAGCAAGGCAATGCCAAAGAATGTTCAAGGTACAGCACAATTGCATTCATCTCACACGCTCGCAAAATAACGCTCAAAATTCTCCACGCCAGGTTTCAACAGTACTTGAACTGTGAACTTCCAGATGTTCAAGCTGGATTACAAAAGGCAGAGGAACCAGAGATCAAAATGCCAACATGCTTTGGATCATCGAAAAAACAAAAAGAGTTCCAGAAAAATATCTACTTCTGTTTTATCGACTACGCCAAAGCCTTTGACTGTGTGGGTTACAACAAAAACTGTGGAAAATTCTTCAAGTGGTGGGAATACCAGACCATCTGACCTGCCTCCTGAGAAATCTGTATGCAGGTCAAGAAGCAACAGTTAGAACTGGACATGGAACAACAGACTGGTTCCAGATCAGAAAGGGGGTACATCAAGGCTGTATATTGTCACCCTGCTTATTTAACTTCTATGCAGAGAACATTATGTGAAATGCTGGGTTGGATGAAGCACAACCTTGAATCAAGATTGCCAGGAGAAATATCAAGAACCTCAGATATGCAGATGACACTACCCTTATGGCAGAAAGTGAAGAAGAAATAGAGAGCCTCTTGATGAAAGTGAAAGAGGAGAGTGAAAAAGTTGACTTAGCGCTCAACATTCAGAAAACTAAGATCATGGCATCCGATCCCATCACTTCATGGCAAATAGATGGTGAAACAGTGGAAACGGTGTCAGACTTTATTTTTCTGGGCTCGAAAATCACTGCAGATGGTGATTGCAGCCATGAAATTAAAAGACACTTACTCCTTGGAAGGAAAATTATGACCAACCTAGATAGCATATTAAAAAGCAGAGACATTATTTGCCAACAAAGATCCATCTAGTCAAGGCTATGGTTTTTCGAGTGGTCATGTATGAATGAGAGAGTTGGACTATAAAGAAAGCTGAGTGCTGAAGAATTGATGCTTTTGAACTGTGGTGTTGGAGAAGACTCTTGAGAGTTCCTTGGACTGCAAGGAGATCCAACCAGTCCATCCTAAAGGAGGTGAGTCCTGGGTGTTCATTGGAGGGACTGATATTGAAGCTGAAACTCCAATACTTTGGCCACCTGATGTGAAGAGTTGACTCATTGGAAAAGACCCTGATGCTGGGAAAGATTGAGGGCAGGAGGAGAGGGGGATGACAGAGGATGAGATGGTTTGATGGCATCACCGACTTGATGGACATGGGTTTGGGTGAACTCTGGGAGCTGGTGATGGACAGGGAGGCCTGGTGTGCTGTGGTTCATGGGGTTGCAAAGAGTCGGACATGACTGAGCAACTGAACTGAACTGATGTTGGGAAAGATTGAAGGTGGGAGAAGGGGACAACACAGGATGTGATGGTTGGATGGCATCACCGACTCTATTGACATAAGTTTGCGTAAGCTCTGGGAGTTGGTGCTGGACAGAGAAGCCTGGTGTGCTGCAGTCCATGGGGTCACAAAGCATCAGAAATGACTGAGTGACTTAAATGAATTGAACTGAGTAATATAATATATTAAAAATATAGGATTGTTCCACATGATAATTCTATTCTCTTATTTGATTCAAAAATGTATTCTACTTTCTGTTATTATCTATTGTTAATGCATCCAGATAGACTTTGGATAACAGATCCATTGAGAAACAAAATGCTTGCCTTAGCTGTATGTTATGTTCCTTTAGCATTCAGCAAATCATTGCCTTCCTTTGTAATCACCTAAGAAACACACTGCACATCCAAGGTTATACAATTCTCTCCCTCTGAAAGTCCTTCTGTGCCTTTGCTCTGACATCTGGGAATTCAGTAAGAGATGAAAAGGCCGCTTTTGTCATTGGTCTTTGAACACTGTTGCTAATCCCTTCATTTTGGCTTCAGAGTACTGTGTAGTTTAAGATAATATGGACATGCTTTCGTATTTCATTGGCAATATAGTCTAAGATCCTGAGTATTTCCATAGTAGTTATTATGCATATACAAATGCAGATAGGTTAAATATAGAACTTATAGTGCCAAAAAGCCTATGTCTTCTGAATATGGAGTTTATGATATTCATAATAATCAGTGACTACATTTACATTGCGAGCTGTCCTTATGTTCTGTAATACTGTTAACAATGCCTTGTCATGAATAAAATGGTTGGTGTGACTGAAAGATACAATTTGATAGAAAACACTTCTGAATAATATGACTGGAAAGACACCTTGACTCTTTTGATGGAACATGAATATTAATGATGTTTTCATTATGTGAAATGCTAGATTTTATATACTTGTGCTAGTAGGTGACATCTGCCTGGAAAAAAACTTTAATAAGTGTTTATACATTTCTAAAGTCACCGTGCATACCAATTTTTGCAGGAAATCTCACAAGAGCTGATCAAAAGCCTCAAGTTGAAAAAAATTACATTAGTGAAATTGAAGGCAAGATTGAAAAATGAAGATTCTCCTTTTAATATTGAAAACTCTAGTTCAGAAAAAAATTGAAAATTTATGCTATCATTATTTACAAGGTACTAAGTCTTTGATTAAAGGAAATAAGAAATGTTTCTCCTTATCATCATCATCATAGATCAGCTTTATATAGTGTGTACTGTTGTATCTAGTACTGGTTTACATATTTAGACTTCTATGTGAATTTTCTTACTTAATTTCATAACCTTCCTATTACCACCTTAATTCACATGAAAATGTTAAGACTTAAATAGCCCAATTTCACAACTATTTATAGGACAGGCTGAGACCTCAACTCTAGCATTCTTTCATAAAGCTTGAGTTTTTGTCTACCATGGCATATTCCTATCTTTACCCCAGCAACAGTCACTGTGCCAGCCACAGGAGAGTTACTGAGGATATTCAGTTTAATATTTTAACTGCCCAAAAGGATAAAAGTGAAAATTATTCTGCCCAATAAAGAAACAATGGCTAATGTGGGACTGAGATGTGCTTTGTGGGTGTCTATAGACCAACAAGTCTCACAAAATATTCCACAATCTGAGATTAACTTGGTAGCAAATTTCTTCCCAAAATGCAAATAAGTCCCTCCTCTCAAAGATTAACAACCTGAGGTTAAGTTTTTCAGCTATTCACACTTTTTTTTAATGATAATTGCTTAAAACTTGGAAACATTGAGACTCCTGTGGAAAGAGCAAGTTTTTGGTGAGGGGAAAGCATGAAGTGTTAATTGCACAGATTGGTTCAACTGGGGCGCCACTGTAGGGGCCTTTAATCAATTAGGGTGATTCAGTCGCTCCTTGGTATCTGCAGGAAATTGATTCCAACTTAGGTGTTTTCTCCTCCAGGAGCAAAGACTACTCACACTGGGGAACTTCTGTAGCAGGCCACATATATACAGCCTAGCAAGTTGTGACTTCTTGGAACCATAGACAAATAGTGATAAATTTGTGGGACTGGGGCTTAAAGGAGTTCCTACCACATTTTGCCTTCCCTGAAGTCTGCCAACTTTCTAATTAAGTTATGATTGCAGGCTGTTGGTTTTAAAGACCACTGTAGAGCTGGAGACAGAAGGGTGGAAAAAAGACAAGCAAATATGTCATAAGCTCACTGCTCTTATCAAGTTTCAGTCATTTTTTTCTTAAAAAAGAAAAAGGACTCCAAATTTTTGTAAGATCTTGGTTTATTTCCAGATTTGTGAAAATATGAATTTGCACAATTTTCTTTTGCCAGTTCTCTTATAACCTTTATAGAGAAGATATTTTTTAGAAGCTTTTACTCTGCCATTTTCACTGTCTCCTTTATTTTTTAAATGTTTAGTTAAATTAATGTTGCTTTCTTATGAAATTTATTGCTAACTCTTAGGTCTAAAAGAAGTTCTGAAAGCATATTGTTTAAAAGTTCACTGTAATTTATATGTTCTTAATATTTGTAATTAACTGTGAGGTTAGGGCTTAATATCTGCACCCTTCATGGTAATAAGCTAGAGGAAGCTATTGCTTTTCTTGTTCATTGATGAATAATCAGTACAAGTGCAGTGTCACTCATATAATAGGACTGTAGAATTTTTTAATTAATAAGTGAATGGGTGAATACATGACTTTGAGCTTCACTAAAAAGTATCAATATATAAGTATGCTCTATTTGAATGACTAGGACACACCATGAGTGAAAATAACTTGGAATCAATTCAACTTTATTTAAAAGGTTAGAAAGATAATTTAAAGATAATAGTCAGCATAGGCTAAACCTTGTAGCAGTTACTAACCCCAGAATTGTAGTGGGAATACAATGATAAAGGTTTTTCTCACTCAAATCAAATATCCATCAATGTTCATTTTTTGTTCTAATCTATATAATCATCATGTTAGAACTCAGGCTGATAAAGGAGCTTTTGTTTTCAACCTTGCTACTTTCTGTGAAGGAGAGAAAGACATTGCTAACCACATCTGACTCTTAAAGCTACTCTTACAAATGTCACATGTCATTTCTGCTCACATTTAATTGACAAAGTAAGTCATAAAAGCAATCTTAATTCAAGTGGATGGGCATGAATAACCCTCCAATAAGGAAAGATACAAAGTCATATGGGCAAGCTGGTTTTCAGTGGGAAAGTGTGAAAATAATCTTCTGCAGAGAGAAAGAACAAATATGTGTGAACAATAATATAACCTATCAGAATAATATTGCTCCCCGGTCTGATGTTAGTTTTACTAAACCACACTAGACTTGATCTTGCTATGTTTCCAAGCAGGAAAAAAAAAGTAAACTTCACTGGATTTTCTTTGTGATGTTAGCATGCTAAAAACTGGCCTACAGAATGAAAGTTGCATTACTAGAAATGTTGGATAGCCATGCCTTAAAGTGCATATATACAGTGGCTCTACTGTATATGAAAACAATTTATGACAGAGATTTCTTCACAGTTCATTAAATAGCTGTTCAAACTGGTTTGAAACTTTCCAAAGCATGTTTAAGATTTGTAGAAATGACACCTTGGATATAAAAGTAAAATAAAGCATTACTTTGACTCCTGACATATCTGCAATGGAAACACATCAATCACCCACAGCCTGAAGTACTAGATGATGTTTAGTGCTGAGAAAGTCTGCTTAGAAATATTGTCTGACAGGCATATCATGATCTTTCTTTTTTTAAAAAATTTCTTTCCAAAATTAGCAGTTCAGAGAGACCTTAATCAACAACACTTAAAAAACATCTGCCTTATATTCCTTGGAGTGCATGTTTTATTGAAGTCTGATAGAAAAAAATCAGAATAGGACACACTCAGACAATAATTTGAATGTTTCATCTGTAAATGACACATTTTTCTATTAGCATTTTCTAAACCTTATTTTTCATATTCTCAGTGAAAGGAAACAGATCAATCAAAAATTTATTTGGGTCTTGCATTCTATTAGGTGATCTGAAGGATACAATTGAAATATATTGAATAATTCCTACCTTGAGGTATCATACAGGTAGGATGTTAAGCCAAGCCAAAATTAAGCATTTAAGAATAAATAAATTTCAAAATGTATAGCACAAAATTCTGGATGGAGATAATAGTTTCAATTCAAATCTCAAAATATTTAACTCTAAGCTTGAAGGTATTAGTTTAAAATAATAATAAATATATATATGACATGTAATAATGTATAATTATTATTTTAGTCTAATCTCTTCCTCCTATATATTACATATATTATTTATAATTATATATACAACTGTGCATATTATGTATAGAAATATATATATATGTATGTATGTATATATATATATATATATATACAAGTTACCAATTTTAATAACACACAAGAATGGAAAAACTTTAATGTATAGTTTATGACACTTCTGGAAGCTTCTGTTTCAGCCTCAGAAGAATTCCAGTAAGCAAAGGGAGTAGGCATTTAACTTCAAACTTAAAACAGTAAGCCAAGGGGAGAGAATAACTTGAATAAAGTAGTATATAAATTGATTAAAGGATTAAAATCATATAATTACCTCAACACAGAAAAAGTAATTGATAAATGTCCACATCTATTAACAAGAATTCTTAACCAGAAATAGGAGATTCCCTTAACTCAATAAAGAGAATCCTTAAAAATCTATTGTGAATATCAAGGTTAACTATGAAACACTGTAAATATGGTGTTTCAAAAGAGCAAGAGATGGGTACCCACTGTAGCCAGTGGTATTCAATGTCATATGAAGGTATTAGCTAGATAAACATTTTTAAAAATAATAAAATTTTTAAAAAAGGAAAATGATAAATTGATTGAGAAGGAAAGAAAATGGTCATTTTTTGAAATGAAATTATCGCCTACTTTATAAAAATCAAAACTCCTGTGATAATTTATTAAAGTGAACGAGACAATTTTTCAGAGAGAAAAGAAATTCAAAATATAAAATCCAGTTAAATTTTGGCATGCAGCTGTTAAAACCATAATTTTCAAAAATACATGACATAAAAATATAATACCTAACAGTAATTATAAGAAAAGAAATATTAGAACATGTGTGTGGAATAAGTTATTAATATATGATGGTCAAAGATTGGAATTCAATGCTGTAAAGTTCAGTTTCTCTGAGTTAATCTATAATGTTGATGAAATCTCAAATATAATACAAAAACTGGCAGTGTGTGTAAAACTCTACTTGTAGTCTCTGAAATTTTTATTAGTATTGGATGTTCAAAGAACAGCAAAGATACTATTGGATAAGAAAAAGATTTGTGAACATATGGAGCGTTCTCTTAAGTGTTATGTAGAAATAGACCCATTAATAGAATACATGGCCTAGTAAATAGACACAGTTTTAAATGCACATTTATAGAAGACATTAACAGATTGCAGATCAGTGTCTGAAAGAGAAATATTGAAATAAATGATATTGGGGTAATTAATTTATCCATGTCAAAAGAGAAAAAGAAGAAAATGAAAAAATAGATCTTATATTCATACCATAAACCAAAGCAGTTCTATAGGGGTAAATGGCCTAAATGTAGCAGATAAATCTATAAAATTTTGGAGACAATTTGGAAAACACATTTATAACTTAACTCTGGCTCTTTGTAAGTAAGATACCGAATATTTAAGATATCAAATTTTAAAAAGTGAAATTTACAAATTCTACAACATTTAAAATGAAGTACATCTGTTTATAAAAGTTAAAAGTGAATAAAATATGTAAAGTTTTTAGAAGACTGGAGGAAAATACATTTATAAACTTGGAGTAGGGAAAGATGTCTTAAATAACAGAGTAGAAAAGGAAAGGATTGATGTATCAATTATGCCATACTTAAGAACTAATGCTCCTCTAAAACAAAATTTAAAAATTAAGAAACAAACTGGAAGAAGATATTTGTAAAAGCAATTCTAAAAGGAAGTCAATACATAAAATATATAAACAGCACCTAAAATCTATTTTAAATAAAAATTGAGAAAGATGCATTCAAAATAGAACATGATGCAGCCAATAAACAAAGTCTAATTTCTTGACAAGTTGTTCATCTTAACCAAAGCAACCAAGACATTTTTAAGTTAAAAAAAGGATAAATAAACATACAAGAGAAGTATTAGTCTCTCCAAGAAATAAAATGAGAGAAGTTTTCCTGTTTTTAATTTCATTGATTCTGCTACAATCCTTATTATTTCTTTTCTTCTGTTTACTTTGGAAATAATTTGCTTTTACTTTTCTGGTTTCCTTACATGGAAACTTAGATGACTGATTTTAGATTTTTCTTCTTTCCTATTATTATTGTTGTTCAGTCGCTCAGTCATGTCTGACTCTTTGAGACCCCGTGGACTGCAGCATGCCAGGCCCCCCATCCTTCACTGTCTCCGGGAGTTTGCTCAAACTCCTGTCCATTGAGTCGATAATGCCATTCAACCATCTCATATTCTATTGGTCCCTTCTCCTGCCTTCAATCTTTCCCAGTATCAGGGTCTTGAAATTCAGTGAGTCAGCTTTTTGTATCAGGTGGCCAATATTGGATCTTCAGCTTCAGCATCAGTCCGTCCAATGAATATTCACGGTTGATTTCCTTTAGAATTGACCAGTTTGATCTCTTTGCAGTCCAAGGGACTCTCAAGAGTCTTCTCCAGCACCAGAGTTTGAAAGAATGGATTATTTTCTATTATATGTGTCCAATGCTGTAAATGTCCCTATAAGCAATGAATTTACTGTGTTCCACAAATTTTGATGGTTTTAATTTTTATTTAGTTCAAAATATTTTTTAAATTTTATTGAAACTTCTTCTTTCCTTCCTATGTTATTTAGAAATGTGTTGTTAACTCAGCATGAATTTGGGGATTTTCCAGTTATATTCTGGTTGTTGGTTTCTAGTTTAATTTCACTGTGGCCTGAGTGCAGACATTATATAATTTCTACTGTTTTAAATTTTTTCTGTGGTATGTTTTGTGGCCCAGAGTGTTTCTGTATTGGTAAAGGCCTCTTGTGGGCTTGGAAAGAATATGTATTTTGGCATTGTTGGATGAAGTAGTTTATGGATGTCAATTACATCCAGTTGAGTGATGGTATTGTTAAGTAATGTTCTTACTGATTTTTTGTCTCCTAAATTTGTCTCTTTCTGATAGAGGAGTGTTAATTCTTTAACTATGATAGTGAATTAATGTTTTTCTCCTTGTAATCTACTGGTTATCACCTTATATAGTTTGATACTTTGTTATGAGGCATATAAGAATCATTATGTCTTCCAGGAGAACTGACTCCTTCATCACTCTATAACAACTTTCTTTATACCTGGTAACTTTCTTTTTTTTTGAAATCAATCTACTTTATCTGAAATTGGGCTTCCCTGTTAGCTCAGTTGGTAAAGAATCTACCTCCAATGTAGGAAATCCTGGTTCGATTCCTGGGTGGGGAAGATCTGCTGGAGAAGGCTAGGCTACCCACTCCAGTATTCTTAGGCTTCCCTGTTGGCTCAGCTGGTAAAGAACCTGCCTGCAGTGTGGGAGACCTGCTTGCCATCCTTGGGTTGGGAAGGTCCCCTGGAGAAGGGAACTGGCTACTCACTCCAGTATTCTGGCCTGGACAATTCCATGGACTATTCCATGGGGTTGCAAAGGGTTGGACACCACTGAGACACTGTCACTTTCACTTTGCCTGAAATTAATATAGACACTTCTGATTTATTTTACTTAGTATTACCATGGTATATTTCCCCCCATCCATTTATTTGTAATCTATATGTGTATTTGTATTTAAAGTGGATTTCTTGTAGACAATATATAGTTGCATCATATGTTTTGATAAACCCATTGATGTACTTATGGTAAGAGTATGATTCATTCTTTAAGAAAATTACTTGAAATAAATGGAAAAATATTTCATGTTCATGGATAAGAATACTAAATGCTATCAAGATATCAGTTCTTCCTAAATGAATTTATGGATTTAGTGCAATCTCAATCAAAATCTCAAAATGTTATTTTGCATTTTTGACAAACTGTTCTAAAGTTTATATGGACAGGCAGAAGACACAGAATAGACAATACAATATTGAAGAAGAGCAAAACTGGAGGATTGATAGTACACAATATCAGGTATAAAGTAGCTTGTATACTAGGAAAAAGCTGCAATTATCAAAACAATGTGGTGTAAGCATATGAAAAGGTGCTCCACATTAGGTCATTAGAGATTTTTTTTTAATACCACTACACACCTATTGAATGGCCAGAATCCATAACACTGACAACACCAAATGTTAGCAAATATGTGAAGTTACCTGAACTCTTATTCACTGTAGTACAAATGAAAATTGGTATAGCCACTTTGGGGGATAGTTTGGCACTTTTTTTTAATAATGCTAAATATATTCTTACCTTATGATTCAGCATTTGTACTTCTTGCTATTTACCCAAAAGAGTTGAAAACTTATGCCCTCAAAAAATGCAGAAATAAGTTTATAGCGAATTTATTGATAATTGCTAAAGCATGAAAACAACCAAAATGTCCTTCAATAGGTGAATAGTCAAATAATCTGTAGTGCATGCAGACCAAGCATTATTGTTCAGCACTAAAAGGAAATATGCTTTCAAGCCATGAAAAGACATGGAGTAACCTTGACTGCATATTATTAAGTGACATAGCCAATCTGAAAGGGCTACATATGTATCATTCCAATTATATGACATTCTGGAAAGGCAAACCATGGAAACAATAAAAAGGTCAATTGCTTCCCAGGGCAGGGTTAGGCGTCAGAGAGGAATAATTAGGCAAATCACAGAAGGTTTTTAGGGCAGTGAAAGTGATATTTACCCTAATAATGCATGCATGTCATTATAAATTTGTTCAAACTCACGCACTACACCAAGTGACTATATATTTTGGATGATTATGAATATGCCAGTGTAGATTCATCAATTGTAACAGATGTATAGTAATAGGATGTTGATAAAGGGAGAGGCTATATATATTTGAGGGGAAGAGTATATTGGTAATCTCTGTACTTTCCTCTCGATTTTTCCATATGCCTAAAACTACTCTTAAAAATAGTTTTTTTAAAGAGAAATTGACTAAATCAACTCTCATTTAATTTTTAAATGTTGAATAAGGGATATTGACATATAGATCTTTAACTTGTCATGTATATATATATGTATTTGACTAATACATATTATATATTACTATGTAGTACATATTATATATAAATTAGTTAATTTGACTAACATAACCACCATATTATATGTAATTTCTGTCAAGCTACAAAAAACTACAGGAAGCATTATGAGTAACATCATAATGAAAGAAATCAATCTTCCATAACCAATTTTAGTACCCTTATTTTACTAGTGCTAGCCCATTTGATTAAACAAAATTAAGCTATCAGTTTAAATAATAGGCTAGAAAGAAAAATTCAAAACAATTTGATTACATGCCAGCAAAACACATGAGAATCATTTTAAAGATCTCATATAAATAAAAGATTTAGTGTTATAAAATTAATACACAAAAGAAATTATTTTTTCCTTTTTGTAAATAAAATTAGCTGCAAATATATGACAGAAAAAATTGTTTATGATAGGTAAAAAAGTCCATACAAGATTTGTAAGAATTGTGTATCATCTATATGTATATCTATATCTGTCTATATTTATTCTACAGAAATACAAGAAAGAGAAAGACAAGGAGAGAGAAGAAAAATAACAATATCTATAAAAGATATAATAATATTGAGATAAATTAAAAAGCAAAGTATTTCTGGATTAGAAAACAAATTATAAGGATATAAAATTATCTTAACCTAATCTATAAAGTTAATTGAAATCCAATTAAAATAGCAGGACAGAGTAGGTAGAGATTACTTAATGAAATGAAATTCCACTTTGGTAAAATAATCATGACAGAGAAGTCAGGAAAAGTATTTTCAAAAGTATAATGAGGTAAGAGTCTATACATGAGAGATGGAAGCTAAAAGATTAGCTTGATTTATTACTGTCATCAAAACATATAAATCAATGGTAGAGACAGGAGGGCAGATATACCTCCAAACTATACATGAGATTTAGTCACTCACTATCAGAGAAATGCAAATCAAAACCACAATGAGGTACCATCTCACCCCAGTCAGAATGGCTGCTATCAAAAAGTCTACAAACAATAAATGATGGAGAGGGTGTGGAGAAAAGGGAACCCTCTTACACTGTTGGTGGGAATGCAAACTAGTACAGCTGCTATGGAGAATAGTGTGATTTCTTAAAAAACTGGAAATAGAAGTAACTGTCATATGACCCAGCAATCCTACTCCTGGGCATACACCCCGAGGAAGCCAGATCTGAAAGAGACACGTGCACCCCAATATTCATCACAGCACTGTTTATAATAGCCAGGACATGGAAGCAACCTAGATGCCCATCAGCAGACGAATGGATAAGGAAGCTGTGGTGCATATACACAGTGGAATATTACTCAGCCATTAAAAAGAATTCATTTGAATCAGTTCTGATGAGGTGTATGAAACTGGAGCCTATTATAGAGTGAAGTAAGTCATAAATAAAAACATCAATACAGTATACTAATGCATATATATGGAATTTAGAAGGATGGTAATGATGACCCTATATGTGAGACAGCAAAAGAGACACAGATGTAAAGAACAGTCTTTTGGACTCTGTGGGAGAATGCGAGGGTGGGATGATTTGAGAGAATAGCACTGAAACATGTATATTATCATATGTGAAACAGATCGCCAGTCCAGGTTCGATGCATGAGAAAGGGTGCTCAGGCGTGGTGCTCTGGGATGACCCTGAGAGATGGGATGGGGAGGGATGTGGGAGGGGATTTAGGATGGGGAACACATGTACATCCATGACTGATTCATGTCAATGTATGGCCAAATCACTACAATATTGTAAAGTAATTAGCCTCCAATTAAAATAAATAAATTAAAAAAGAAAAAATAAATAAAATACAAAAAGAAAAAATAAAAAAGTGATATTTCTACTCAGTGAGGAAATAAAACTGAATCGCATTTGGGATAGGTTATGTGCGTGTGTGTCTTTGTATATCTGTGTGTATGTCTGTGTAAGCTATATATTTACCCTTTATTACAAGCATAAATTCCATCTTGAAGATTATGCTTGTTAGAATACTTTTTGTTAGGAAGCCTTTTCCAAAGAAAGAAGAGTCCCTTCCTTTGGTTCAGCTCCTGATTAAGCTGGGCCTAATTTTAGAATGAGGTGGTACTTAAAACATACAAAGACAAATATAGATCAAAAGGATTTTTCAACAAAGACACTTTTATTTAATCAGTATAATATTTGGCATAGTAGATACTATTCTGCTGTTTTCACACTCTTCACAAGTGAGGATTTTTTTTTTAATAGAATATCTGAACGGTTGTCCACACCCTTGCTTCTAACTGTAAAAGTTTGTCCTCTTTTTGGAAGTCTGATTATAAAACAATAATGACATCTAAAGGCACTATTTTTCTTTATAAGTATGATTTTATACTTTGCTTTTTCTAATCTCTACTAGATTAAGTTTGTATATTTCTGAAGAAAGAGGAAGATATAATTCTGCAGAATATTACATGTTTTTATTTCATCATGCATAAATACCTCTTAGAATTTAAATATCAAAGCTTAGCATACCAAGCTATAGGGGAAAACTTATAGTTTAGTAACTTTATTTTGCTTCAGATTTTATTTTAGTAGAATGAATTACAATCTGGGAAATGAATCTGAGTCTCAGGACAGTTCTGTGCAGTGTTCTCCTGGCTCAATTTGTTGAGCAACTTTTCTAAACAGGACATCCATCACACCCAAGGAGTCATAAGTGAAATATAAATATATCTCACTGTATAAAATTTTTAAACGCAACAGAAAAATAATTCATCAGAATACAACCAATTGAGAAGGCATGCCAGTGAAGATAGTTCTTTTGTAATCTACTACAGAGCTGATAAAATTCAAGAAATGCACTACAAACAACTCATCTGGAAAACAGACAATAGATAAAATTATTGAAAGACAAAGGCTAAAGGAAGTTAGAAACAGCAAGAGATTTTGAATGTCTGGTTTTAAGGATGATAATTGTATTAGTTTGGGGTGCTGTAGCAAACTACCATAGACTGAATAGCTTAAGACAATACACATTTGTTTCACTCAGTTTTGGAGCCTGAAAGTCTCAGACCAGGGTGTCAGGGTATCTGGGCTCTTGGTGAAGGCCCTCCTGCTGGCTTACAGTTGGACTACTGTCTTCTCACTGGGGCCTACATGTGGCTGGAAGAGTGTTAGCTGGTTCTCTTGCCTTTGCTTGTCAGGACACTAGTCCTGTGAAGGTTCCACTCTCATGACCTAACTACCACACAAAGTCCCCATCTGCAAACACCACCATGTCAGCATTAGAGTTTCAGCAGACAAATTTAGGTAAGACTCAAACACTCAGTACACAATAGACCTTCAAAACACATGTTTCACTTACTCTGCTATTAAAACTGTTAATTTGACAAACCAAGAGATGTTGAGTATGTATGTCTCCATCAGTTTAATTGCTGAATTCAAGTTAACTGTGGTGTGTTATTGTAAACAAGCCTGGAAACAACCAAAGTGACTGTCAACAAAGAACTGATGAAATAAGCCATGGTACATTCATTTGATGAAAAGTTATTATAAAGGTTTGCAGAAAGATTAGCAAGGTATTTGAACAGAAAAAAAATAAACCAAAAGCAAGATACAAAATAATATATATTTTTATGTATATCATATTATACATTATATATTATAACCCATTATATTATATATTATCATATAATATATTTATGTATATATCAAATTGGTAGACAGATTGTTATATACATACCCAATTTATGGCTAAGTAGATATATAGATAGATGAAAAAGTAGTGAAAAAAGATTCTCTTTGTGGAAGAAAGTGCACAACTTTTCTAAATAAATGATATCTTTAGAAAAATATCGGGATGGGACAGGGACATAAATAAGGAAGAAGAGACTTTCACTATTCACTTTGCCTTCTTATATTAAAAGAAATTAACCACACAGCAAATCGCATGAACTACTTATTGAATATTTTATTTAAAAGAATATGCAGAGAGAAAAGTACAAAATCTATAGGGGTACAACATAATGAACCCAATGACCGTGAGCACACACAATTAACCAGCAGCAAGATTAAGAAATGTTATCAGCATCACACCAGAAATACCCTTCATGCACTCCACAAGTCTGTTTTCAGTGTTAATATGACTGATATTTGGTTTTGATATGACTGATAACATTTCATGCTAAGTTAGAATTATACAACCACTATTCTTGTTTGTTAAAATTAGCTTATAAGGACTTGAATTCTTTTATGTAATAACTCTCTTAATTGTAGTTAATTGGTATTTTGTTAATTCAGGGGACACAAATAGCAAAAATTCTCTAGAAACCAGAAAAAGAAAAATGAAATTTCTTGGTTCTTTTACTTTTTTAGTTTTGTTTTATGATTAGATTATTTTCCTCTAGAAAAAGAAATGATGGCACATCTCTGCTCCATGGTTTGAGACCTCAGCTGAGATGTCTTGGATGAAAGGACTTGTCTATACATCTAGGGACTTGTTTGTTTTCAGGATGTATGCTGGGGCTAGAATGTCCAAGATGGCTTCTTCACTCACATGCCAGGTGCCAGGGCTGGTGTGATGGATCAGCTTGTATGATGAACTGCTGGCACTGCTCTCCCTGTGGCCTCTCTGAGTAGCCAGAATGAGCTTCCACACATTTCTTTTTATATTCCACGTATAAGGAATGCCATAGTTATTCCATTATGCATACATTTTTATTTATCACATGCTATTACTTTTTAGATTGTCATTTTTGGATATTTCTGTAGCTCAGCTACTTGCAAAGCTAAGGCACTTAAAGTTTGGTGGCTTTTAGTGAACCCCTTAGCACAACGGTTTTCAAAGTGTGGCTTCTAGACTAGCAATGTCAGTATCAACAAGGAACTGGTTGAAAAGGCAAAATGACAGGCTGTTCTGTACCACTGAATCAGAAACTTGTGGGGTGGAACCCAGATATCTGTCCTCCAGTTGTTGTTAACAACTTAACATGTCCTCTAGTTGTTCAGTTGCTAATCCATGGTCCGACTCTTTGCGACCCCATGGACTACAGCATGCCAGACTTCCGTCCTTCACCATCTCCCAGAATTTGCTCAGACTCATGTCCATTGAGTCAGTGATGCCATCCAACCTTTTCATCTTCTCTCATTCCCTTCTCTTCCTGCCTTTAATCCTTCCCAGTATCAGGGACTTTTTCCATGAGTTGGTTCTTCACATCAGATGGCCAAAGTATTAGAGCTTTAGCATTAGTCCTTTCAAAGAATATCCATTGTTGATTTCCTTTAGGATTGACTGATTCGATTTCCTTGCTGTCCCAGGGACTCTGAACAGTCTTCTCCAGCACCACAGTTTTAAAGCATCAATCCTTTGGTGCTCAGCCTTCTTTATGGTCCAACTCTTGCATCCATATGGCTTGTTGATATTTCTCCCAGCAGCCTTGATTCCAGCTTGTGATACATCTAAACCAACATTTCACATGATGTACTCTACATAGAAGTTAAATAAGCAGGGTGACAATATACAGCCTTGATGTACTTCTTTCCCAATTTTGAAACAGTCTGTTATTCCATGTCCAGTTCTAACTGTTGAATCTTGGTCTGCATACAGGTTTCTCAGGAGGCAGGTAAGGTGGTTTGGTATTCCCATCTGTTTAAGAATTTTCCCCACTTTGATGTGATCCACACAGTCAAAGGCTTTGGCATAGCATTTATGTTCTCCAGATGATTCATATAAATGCTCAAGTTTGAGAACTGTTTCCTTTGGAAAAGTTAAACTTGATTGCTATACATTATCCTCAAAATTTTCACTATTAAAGTCTCCTCCAGTAACTACCATATATACCTGCTTTGCTAAAATATATAAAAATTAATTACTAACATCTACACTTTGAAGTTTCAAGCATGCTACTATCCTGTGACTGATTTAATTAACATTTTTCAAATTAGTCTGTCCTTAACTAATCTGGGAGAGAATGCCAGGTGACTAATTTCAGTGTCTCTTTCAATTGTTTTTTTTGCTACTTGCTATATAACCCTGTTCATGTTATTTTCCTATTTCATTTACACTGAGGCTCCCTAATAAATGGTAGCCTGTATGCATTGTTTTTGTCCTACTCCTATTCTCTCCTTAACACTGTCAAAACCCAGCTCTAAATCTACTATGCCACTTAATTTTTAAAATTTTGCAATGTCTTAGTTAAATGATAAACCAATATACCAATATGCTTTGTCCCAGATTTAATCAGGCTCTGTGTGGCATTTGAGATTTCCCCATATTCTAGAAAGGAGTACATTTCCTAAACTTTCTCCTATATTTTGAATTGCTCCTTCCCAGTGTCTCATATTTGTTCTCTTTCTAGCTCGACGTATGAAATGGTAGTATTTCTCCACACTAGCTTTGTCTTCTTGGCCCCTTCTCATTTTACCTGACACCATTGAGCAGCTTCACATAACCTATAGCCTAAATATTTATGCAATGATGATTTTGGAATCTATGTTTCCAAAACTGACCTCACCCATGAGATTCAGATCTGCATATCCAAAACCTACTGAGTGTTTTCTTAAGAAATAGCCATAGACTTTTCTCTGTCAATGAGTCTAAAAAATACCTGTGCATTATTTCTGAGGTTAAAAGTACCACATACTTATTGTAGAAATATATATATATATATATATATTACAAAAATAATGCAAAATTGAAAACTTGAATCACTTATAATACTACCACTCAGAAACAACCATTTAGTATGTATACACTCACACACACACACACCCCTACTCCTTGCTTTGAAAGTATAATGTTACATTTTTCTAGCAGAAATGTGACTGTTTAGAACCTCAGAGTATTTTTATTACTCTCATGAAAAATGCTGTAACAACTTATGCATAAATTTCAAGTCAAGTAAATTTAGACCAATTTTACAGAAGACTCTACTTCTTTGACTGTTATATGCACCTGGTTGCATTTAAATTACAAAGGGGAATGAGAAGGATAGAGATGTGTCAGGTTCAAAGCAGGCACAACATTACCCTTGAGTTACTGGGTATGGTTTTCCATAAATATATTTTCCTTCTGGGAACCAATATACTCACTTTAGAAAAATAACAGAGAGCTGCACTGTGACATTTAGTGAAAATTCAGTTTTGAAATGGACATGTGGCTTCAAACTGTTATCTCACATCCATGCATCTTAGATCAAGACTGTTGAAAAACTGTATATTTGAAAGTCCAAATGTTGGTATAAAGTGTTTGGGTTTAATGTTATTCTGAGGGATATGTGTGACTGTATATACATGTGTATATCTCTCTGTATTTATATTTTAAAAAGAAAAAAAGAAAACTGCAAATATATTTGCTAACTATGAAGTAGACATTTTTATTATTTCTCAATTTTTGATTGATTCAAAAATTAGGTCCACATCATCTCAGATATAATAGATGATGTTTTAAAGTAAAAAAAGTCAAGATGTAATTACATAACTTGAGACATGAAGGTAAACATTAAAGAATCAGTTAAAGGAAATATGGGTCAAGAAGAGGAGGCATTCTAAGATCATTGTTTTAACAAGCTTTGTAGAAGTAGGTTTTTTAAAGTATGCACATGAAAAGTTGGATTTAAAAATTAAAGTCATCCTATAAATTGAAACAGGGAGCATTTTGTATCAGACAATCTCTATGTCTCATAACTAATTCAGTACCAAAAGTGTTCATTGCATGCTTCTGGAAGAGCAAGCAAAATGCAGCACAGAAAGATAAATAAGCCCGGTCACTGTCCTAAGGCAGTTTTTCCTCCCTGGAGAAGATGAGGCAACATGTAAGACAAGTACAGTGATAGATGGGATGCAATAATTGACAAGAGAGTAAGAACAGCTCCTCCGTCACCCAACTCCATGTTGCCTGAAGAGGCAGCTACCTCTGAGTGACATTTGGGTGTATGGCACTCTCGGATGTCACTATTGTACAAAGTAAGTTGTTAGCATTCATGGAACCAGAGCTGACCACCCAGCTTCCATGTATAACAAGACCAATCCCGATGAGGTTGCATATTCCTGCTTCCCTGTGCCTCAGTATATCCACCATGACCTGAGTTCTCACCTCATGACTACTCTCTACTCCTCTGACCCAGTTGCTAACCCATTCCTCCTAAACTATGGCTCTTTGTCTTTGAAACTTAGCATGAGTGATAAGTAAACTTTCTTGCATCCTGAGACTCTTCTCAGAAATTTGGATTTATCTCTTTGCTCTTAAAAAAACGAGCATGCTCTCAATTCCCCACTCTGTTTAGGCCATCTAAACCCCATACTGTTTATTTTACTTTATGCCACATTTCCATAGGAAATTAATAGCTGTCATCTTTTACCAGCTATCAAAGAATTAAGTCCCTCTTATTTTACAAAGCTAAAAAAATGATTCCATTTCCTTGAGACTTATACCATTCAGATGAACCACTTGCTCATCTTCCTTGTTTCCATGATATACCAGTCTTTTGCTGACTCCTCCAATGCAGTCAAAACTTAGCTCTCAACTCAAAATTTTACTTTCCCAAAGTTGCTGTTATAATTTTTAGCAACATCAATAGCCACATAGTTATTTCAGACAGCATACTTAATATTTCAGTTTCTTCACTAATAAAAATTTCACCCAGTTTTTTTCACCTAGTTCCTCTAATAATAGTACTTAGAACAATTACAATCATGAAAAACTTGACCTCATCTTCAAAATTTTATTGCAAAAACCCAGCCTTTAAAAAAGCAATCTGGGAGAAAAAAAAAAAAAAAGCAGTCTGTTTTAGTTTGCTTTTTCAAGTACTCTTAGTTCAACTTTTCCACCATGTCTGCCACATTCTGTCCCCATATCTGCTAGTTTTACCATTTGCTCATAATCCATCTATTATCATTTCTTCTATCACTTTACCTTCTTTATTGAGCATCTTAGAGTTTAATCTGTGATTCCTCAGTGAATTACTCAGTATGTTCTTGAATCTATCTCCTGCCCTCTCATCATAATATTTGCTTTCCAAAATTCCAACTCTGAATGGACTTGAAGGGAACAAAAATATATCACTCCAAAATATGCCACTTTGAATTATTTTGACTTGAAGACTCTTAAGAAATATCAGATGCAACAAAGAAACTCTGAACCTCCTTTTTCTTCCTGAAAGCAGAAAAATTAGCTCCCATGTGAAAATCACCCTCCGTGTAGCAAGAAAAAGAAAGGCATTTTCATCTGGGAATTGGGGGCCAAGAAATCTGTACAAAATCCTTGGTAAACTAACCCTTACCTTCCTACTTACTTCATAATCTACTATGCCTATTCCAAGTCACTTTTTTATGCCAATTCGTTACAAACATCATATTTTTTCCAAAATGATATAAAAGCTCCCTGCTATGATCACATCTTCAGGTCTTCATTTTCCTGTGAAGAATTTCATGTACATACTAGTAAAATGTACGTGCTCTTCACCTGTTAATCTGTTTTATGTTAGTTTAATTCTTAGGCTCAGCTGGAGATTACAAGAGGTTAGAGGAGAATTTTTCCTCCCCTACAAACTCCAAAATGAGCCTTCTCTGGACCTCTGACCAAGCAGCTGAGTCACACATTCAAGCCAACACACTTGTTTTACTTAACATTTCGTATCTTAAGATTCAAACAGGCTGCAGCACTGTCTGATCATTCTACTATATATAAAGTAGCCAACTCACTTTCTAATTCTTGAGAAGATTATATAATATCTTCTTTCTCCTACCCGCCTTCTGCCATCTCAGCTCATGAGCTTGCTTCACACATTATCAAGAAAAGAGAATTTATTGAATGCTAAATCTTTTCTCTCACCTGCAAAAAATGACCCAAGCAAGGCCACAGTGACCTCCAAGTTGCTAAATTTAGTGTTCTCCTTTTCTACCTACATCTTACACGAATGCGGCGTTCAATACTCTTGACCTCTTGTTCCTGAAAACATTTCTTGTCTCTAGAATTCTGTACCACCAGACTCTCATTTTTATTCTTCTCTGACCTTTTCCCTCTCCTTTTACAGGCTCTATACATTGAAATTCCCTAGGGCTGTGTCCCATATCTCTGCAGACTTTTTATTTTCTTCATACTACATAATTTGTCCTTGTGTACACTTTACCTGTTTAATGTACATCCTGGGGATGTCATACACTACTGTTGCACGTACTTAAAGTGGTTCTTATCTTCTCATATGTTTTTTATCACTTTGTCTCTACTTTCATTTCATTGCACAGGACATTACACATGGAATATATATTTGTTAAATGAAGGAATAAACAACACTACTGTGAATTTATTAAAACAGTAATATTTCTATTCCCATGGATGAAAGCATAGAGGAATGTCAATGATTTATCGTCTCTGTATTTTCACAGTTGCTTTTTTTTTGTTGTTGTTTTTTAGAAACAATAGGCTTTTAGCAGGCTTTCTTTGTGACTCAAACAGTAAAGAATCTGGCTACAATGCAGGCTACCCGGGGTCAATCCCTGGGTCAGAAAGATGCCCTGGAGAGGGGAATGGCAACCCACCCCAGTATTCTTCCCTGGAGAATTTCGTGGACAGAGGAATCTGGAGGGCTACAGTCCATGGGGTCACAAAGAGTCAGACACGACTGAGCAACTAACACACAGGCTTTCAGCCACTTCTTTCTCTTACTGAAAATAATCATTTCCTCTTGTTACACTCTGTTCCTATTTGAGAGCCATAACTGGCAGTCTTTTCTTTTCTTCTTGAGATATTGTGCCAATGCTAAAGCTAAAAAGGTCTTTACCTGCTTGCAGCTAAGAGTGGGAGGCTCTGCTCCAAGGGACAACCTGCTTTCACTTTGGTGCCTGCAGGGCATCTGACATCATTCATTTTGATCAGGCTACTTTCTACCTTATTAGTGATGCTACATGCTTCATGGTGCAGGTTAATTTCCTCTTACAGATCTGCATAAATTGCCAACATTATCCTATATCTCAGCTACATATTCCTTCAGGGAATTGATCAGCATACCTTCTCCCACTTGAATACTATATTTAAATTCTCTATGTATCTGTATTGGAATATTCCTGAAAAAAAAAAAAGTCATATGTAGAACATGTCTGATTATATCCATTATAATCAGTATCATTTCATGTATCAACAATAGAAATACTGGCCTAATTTACCTACTATTTTGGAACAATATGCTGATAGCTTTCTATTTAAGTAAAATCTCCCCTTTTTATATCTTTGCTGTCATTATTAAGTATACTATGCAGAATTAGACACAGATAAATATGAATTAATTTAAATAAATCTCTGATTGTATATTATAGAGGTTTAAGATTTTAGGAATCATACCCTATGTTAATATAAAAATGAAGGTACCTTCTGTTTGGAAAGGCATGCAGTCTGGCATCTCTCTCTCTAAAGTATAAAGAAAATACAAAGGTGGATAACCAAAGTGAATTGATTCCCTCCCATTAAGAAATTTCCAGATTCATAGTTTAAACCAATTTAACCTATAGGTATAACCACTTTAAATGTGTTTTGTTTGTCTCCATTACTGATCTTCCTTTTGTTAGGTAGAAAGTTAGGTGTGAGGAACAAGGAGAGTCCTAGTGGAAAATGATGAAAGTTGATCTCTAAACCCCACCTGAGACATGGCCCAATACAGCCCAGGAGAGCTCACAGATGTGCTACAAAATAACCAGGGAGACTTTTCCAATTCAGACACATGGGCTCTAGGCACACAGTGGATACAAACTAACCACAAGAATTGTTCCAACTTAGGCACATGTGCCCGTGATGCAGAGCTGTGTCTTCAAGTGACCATAGATAGCTAGGAGCCCATGAAGTGTTCATAAATATTCTATACAAAAAACATCTGTTTATAACAGACTAAATTACAGGAAAGACATGTGCAATAGAGTCTATTGTTGTGTAACTTGCAACTGTCAATCAAAATTTTCAGCCCGCACCCATCTAGATGAATATTCAAAAGCCTTGTCTTAAAACCCCCAGTATCTCATCATTCCCAGACCAGTGTCTTTCCTGGCTTGGCCCACTTCTCCCTTTAGGGTTTTGGTGTTTTTTTTTTTTTTTTTTTCCTGTTCTTTCCTTAATAAACTTACTTTTGCCATGGCTAAGACCTCAGATTCTTCTTTTGTGTCCTTACCAAGAACAGAGGCCCACAAGGGAGAGTCCTCTTCCTCACCTTCTTCTCTAAATTCCCTAACAACTTGAACTAGTTTGTGCTACTAGTTAGGTCAAGGAACTTTTTCTAGGTCTAGGATGTTGACGATGAACCTGGTTCAGTTCTTGTAGCAAACAGAAACCACTGTAAGACATTTTAAGAATTTTTTACTATGAAGGATGACTTGTTCCTGAATCTATTGGAAGGGCTTGAGGAAATGATCAAGGAATAGGATTCTCAAAAGGACTATTATGACAGATTCCACTTTCCAAGGGAGCTATGCCCTTTGCCTGTTACAAGGAGTAGGAAGTTGCCATTGACTTGACTACACTCCCAGGCTTATCCCCTATCTACTCTTTGGGAAGATGGGATCAGACAGCCACCACAGACACAAGTGGACCTTGACATACACAAACTGGTCATGGACACAGACACTGATTCTGACCCACTAACATGATAATCTTTTAACACCACACACTAGACATGGTCCGCTGGAAAATTGCTTCAGATGAAATCAGCTCCATCCTGGCTTTCCAGAAGAAAAGAACTAACTGAACAAGAAGATTGCCTCTGTTCCATTTCTGCCTTCCAAGGCTCAAATGAAAGATATATATATATTTTTGAAATATATATATATACATATATATCTATTAAATATATATATTTCATGCTTATAGAGTAGGAAATGTGAGCAGATGCTACATGGCATTGACCACATCCACCTTAATATCATTGTGAAGAAAACCAATATGAAAAGGGAGTGTAAGAAATCCACTAAACATGGTGATCACAATTAAATATCCCTCTTTACCAGTATTAGGATTTTGAAATAACTAATATGTCATGTAAAGTATAGAATTAGTTCTCTATTGCTTTAGACTCCTTTTATACTGAAATTGACTTTCCCAAACTTCCTAGACTTTATCTGACCTCTTTCTCTGCATGTTAAACTCATAAAGAGCACTGTCATTTTCTTCCTCCATCCTGTTTATTAGCCATATTTTCCTCCAGCTTAACTTGCATTTATTTTCTTCTATATGCCCCAAAGCTCCTCTTGTAAATCTCTATCATAAAATGATCATTTATTAACTGACCTAACTATTCCAACAGATCATAAAGTTTTTAAGGACAGTCTTCTTCCTCTGTTCATTGCAGGTGCTCAGTAAAGGCTCTCTGAATCTATGCTCAAATGACATTTTCAGGCTTTTTAGTACCGTGTAAATATCTGTTATTTTTTTAACAAGCTTTTGTTATTTTCAAAGTGCTATATTTATGATTGCATAACACATCAAATGATTGGACACTTGTCTTCAGTTTTTAGTTTAAGTGTGCTGACCTGTTGGGTGTATCCAATGGTTTTTTTTTTTCTTTCTTTCTTTCTTTAAGATACTTAAAAAGAAGATTTCATCCTCTCCCACACTCCCATCCAGAAATGTTAAATCAACCATTGTGTTGAATTTTAGATTTCTTTCTTTCTTTCTTCCTTTTTTTTTTTTTTTTTTTTGTTTTTGTCTTGAAAAAAGTTAATGACTCAGGACAAAAATAGAAGTTGTCCTCCACCCAGAAAACTATCACCACTTTCTCATCACCGCAACCACCGATTGCACACTACTAGTGACTCATTTTTTTGTGTGTGTGTGTGACTCATTTTGAATAGCAACTAACATGGAAGAGAAGGTCTCTGGGTGAAACTGAAGGTCCTGAATTGGTGAATAGATTTGAGAAAAGAAGTATGTTTTATTAGAATTAATGACATTGTGTTTCCCTTGCTGGAAGTTCCACCCCAACACTTCAAACACCCCAATGTTTACTCTTGGAGGAATATCACCAAAATTTATTATACATTGGATGTAGTAAAAATTCAATAATAAATTTTCTTTTTCATGATGAGATAATCCTAGTAAAATCATAGAAATCCTGAAGCAAATTTAGATGCAAATGCTGGGTTTTACAGGCTGAATTTTCAAAGCTAAAACATCATTTACAGTAAACTGCTTGTGTTAGGAATTGCTTATTTTTGCTTGTTTTGTGTCAAAAACATAAATTCAAAAAGCTGCAGAAGAAAATTTTAGAAGGTAAGTTATATAGTGCTAGCATCTAGAGAAATGGAGACCACCATAAAAATCATGATAATATCATCATGGTTTTGTACATCACAATCTCAAGAAAAAGCTTTGCAGCACGAAAAATGACACTGCGTTTTCCTTGCTGGAAGTTTTATCTCCAGGGAATTAAAAACCCAGACAAGATGGTAAACATCTTTACAATGGAGAATAGAACAAAAAGTATACGATCATTCTACAAGGTCAGTTCAGTTCAGTTCAGTTCAGTCGCTCACTCATGTCCGACTCTTTGCAACCCTATGATTCGCAGCACACCAGGCCTCCCTGTCCATCACCAACTCCCGGAGTTTACTCAAAATCATGTCCATCGAGTCGGTGATTCCATCCAGCCATCTCATCCTCTGTCATCCCCTTCTCCTCCTGCACCCAATCCCTCCCAGCATCAGGGCCTTTTCAAATGAGTCAACCCTTCTCATCAGGTGGTCAAAATATTGGAGTTGCAGTTACAGCATCAGTCCTTCCAATGAACACCCAGGACTGATCTCCTTTAGGATGGACTGGTTGGATCTCCTTGCAGTTCAAAGGACTCTCAAGAGTCTTCTCCAACACCACAATTCAAAAGCATCAATTTTTGGGCGCTCAGCTTTCTCCACAGTCTAACTCTCACATTCATACATGACTACTGGGAAAACCATAGCCTTGACTAGTTGGACATTTGTTGGCAAAATAATGTCTCTGCTTTTTAATATGCTATCTAGGTTGGTCATAACTTTCCTCCAAGGAGTAAGTATCTTTTAATTTCATGGCTGCAATCACCATCTGCAGTGACATTGGAGTCCCCCAAAATAAAGTCTGACACTGTTTCCACTGTTTCCCCATCTATTTGCCATGAAGTGATGGGACCAGATATCATGATCTTAATTTTCTGAATGTTGAGCTTTAAGCCAACTTTTTCACTCTCTTCTTTCACTTTCATCAAGAGGCTTTTTAATTCCTCTTCACTTTCTGCCATAAGGGTGGTGTCACCTACATAACTGAAGTTATTGATATTTCTCCCAGCAATCTTGATTCCATCTTGTGCTTCTTCCAGCCCAGCGTTTCTCATGATGTACTCTGCATGTAAGTTAAACAAGCAGGGTGACAATATATAGCCTTGACATGCTCCTTTTCTTATTTGGAACCAGTCGGTTGCTCCATGACCAGTTCTAACTATTGCTTCCTGACCTGCATGTAGGGTTCTCAAGAGTCTGGTCAGGAGGTCTGGTATTCCCATCTCTTTCAGAATTTTCCAGAGTTTATTGTTATCCACACAGTCAAAGGCTTTGGCAGAGTCAACAAAGCAGAAATAGATGTTTTTCTGGAACTCTCTTGCTTTTTTGATGATCCAGTGGATGTTGGCAATTTGATCTCTGGTTCCTCTGCCTTTTCTAAAACTAGCTTGAACATCTGGAAGTTCACGGTTCATGTATTGCTGAAGCCTGGTCTGGAGAATTTTGAGCATTAATTTACTAGCGTGTGAGATGAGTGCAATTGTGTGGTAATTGGAGCATTCTTTGGGATTGCCTTTCTTTGGGATTGACCTTTTCCAGTCCTATGGCCACTGCTGAGTTTTCCAAATTTGCTGGCATATTGAGTGCATCACTTTCACAGCATCATCTTTCAGGATTTGAAATAGCTCAACTGGAATTCCATCACCTCCACTAGCTTTGTTTGTAGTGATGCTTTCTAAGACCCACTTGATGTCACATTCCAGGATCTCTGGCTCTAAGTGAGTGATCACACCATCGTGATTATCTGGGCCATGAAGATCTTTTTTCTACAGTTCATCTGTGTATTCTTGTCACCTCTTCTTGATATTTTCTGCCTCTGTTAGGTCCATACCATTTCTGTCCTTTATTAAGCCCATCTTTGCATGAAATGTTCCCTTGGTATCTCTAATTTTCTTGAAGAGATCTCTAGTCTTTCCTATTCTGTTGTTTTCCTCTGTTTCTTTGCTTGATCACTGAGGAAGACTTTCTTATCTCTCCTTGCTATTCTTTGGAACTCTGCATTCAAATGGAAATATCTTTCCTTTTCTCCTGTGCTTTTCACTTCCCTTCTTTTCATAGCTATTTGTAAGACCTCCTCAGACAGCCATTTTGCTTTTTTGCATTTCTTTTCCATGGGGATCGTCTTAATCCCTGTCTCCTGGCCAATGTCATGAACCTTCATCCATAGTTCATCAGGCACTCTGTCTGTCAGATCTTGTCCCTGAAACCTATTTCTCACTTCTACTGTATAGTTATAAGGGATTTGATTTAGGTCATACCTGAATGGTCTAGTGGTTTTCTCCACTTTCTTCAATTTCAGTCTGAATTTGGCAATAAGGAGTTCATCATCTGAGCTACAGTCAGCTCCCAGTCTTGTTTTTGCTGACTGTATAGAGCTTCTCCACCTTTGGCTGCAAAGAATATAATCAGTCTGATTTCAGTGTTGACCATCTGGTGAGGCCCATGTGTTGAGTCTTCTCTTTTGTTGTTGAGAGTGTTTGCTATGACCAGTGAGTTCTCCTGGAAAACTCTCTTGGGAAAGTCTTTGCCCTGTTCCATTCCAAACTCCAAGGACAAATTTCCCTGTTACTCCAGGTGTTTCTTGATTTCCTACTTTTGCATTCCAGTCCCCTACAATGAAAAGGACATCCTTTTTGGGTGTTAGTTCTAAAAGGTTCTTGTTAGTCTTCATAGAACCGTTCAACTTCAGCTTCTTCAGTGCTACTGGTTAGGGAATAGACGTGGATTACCATGACATTGAATGGTCTGCCTTGGAAATGAACAGAGATCATTCTGTCGTTTTTGAGATTGCATCCAAGTACTGCATTTCAGACTCTTTTGTTGACCATGATAGCTACTCCATTTCTTCTAAGGGATTCCTGCCCACAGTAGTAGATATAATGATCATCTGCGTTAAATTCACCCATTCTAGTCCATCTTAGTTTGCTGATTCCTAAAATGTCAACGTTAACGCTTGCCATTTCCCACTTGACCACTTCCAATTTGCCTTGATTCATGAACCTAACATTCCAGGTTCCTATGCAATATTGCTCGTTACAGCATCAGACCTTGTTCCTTCACCAGTCACATCCACAACTGGGTATTGCTTTTGCTTTGGCTCTATCCCTTCATTCTTTCTGGAGTTATTTCTCCTCTGATCTCCAGTAGCATATTTTGCACCTACTGACCTGGGGAGTTCATCTTTCAGTGTCCTGTCTTTTTGACTTTTCCTACTGTTCATGGGGTTCTCAAGGCAAGGATACTGAAGTGGTTTGCCATTCCCTTCTCCAGCGGACCACATTCTGTCAGACCTCTCCACCATGACCTGTCCATCTTGAGTGGCCCCACATGGCATGGCTCAGTTCCATTGAGTTAGATAAGGCTGTGGTCCGTGTGATCAGATTGGCTAGTTTTCTGTGATTATGGTTTCAGTGTGCCTGCCCTCTGATGCCCTCTCGCAACACCTACTGTCTTACTTGAGTTCCTCTTACCTTGGACAAGCGGTATCTCCTCATGGCCGCCCCTCCTGACCTTGAATGTGGAGTAGCTCCTCTCAGCCCTCCTGAGCTGCAGCCAACATTCCTTGGACGTGGGGTAGCTCCTCTAGGCTGCTGCCCCTGACCTCGGACGTGGGTACTTACATATAAATATAGCTATTGTTAATAATGGAAGGATATCAGGAAAGAGAATAAACTGTGAATTGTCCTCCTTACTGCTGTAATAACTAAGTAATCAAAACAGGAAAAATTATTGTTCAGGTATTGAATATAGGAAGTTGGTGGAGGAGGGGAAGCAAAAGGGGAAAAAATAACCAATATATATGGATTAAAGTAGGGTTAGAGTCTTTTTTGCTTTTTTAATTGAATCCCAGCAACTTCAATTTAAACAAATGCAAATGAGAGCTCATTTAAGATAAAACACGTCATTAAGTGCTTTGTGCTTTAAATTATATAAAGATCATAAAAATTCCAAAAATATATTTTTCAAAGTAAATTGAAAGAGACTAGCCTCCAGGAGTTTGCCCTATGGATATACTCCAAAAATTTCACTTGGATCCACTTTGTAAAATACAAACTTGAAATTAAAATAGAGAAATGCAGAGGCTGCTTATAAATATATCGTGTCATCCATGTTACCAATTGCTTTTTAAGTCACAGATATCTTTAAGACAAAAAGGAATGCAATTCTGCACACCTAAGTGCTACATGAAATCATGAAATTACTGCTTGTTATGTACAGACCAAATAGTGTTTTATCTTGTAGATGTTTTATAATATCTACAAGAGGGCAGAGTAGAAGGACATGTGTTCATCTTCTGCGAGAACTCCAAAATTGCAACTTGCTGCTGAACAATCATAGACAGGAGAATGTTGGATCCCACCAAAAAAAGATATCCCCATGTCCAAGGCCAAGGAGAAACCCAAACAAGATGGTAGGAGGAGCAAAATTGCATTTAAAATCAAACCCCTTACCCACCAGAGATGCTTGGAGGGCTCAAACAAAACCTCATGTGCACCAAGAGACCCCACAGAGACTGAGTCAGATCTGCCTTTGAGTGTTTGAGTGGCTCCTGAGGAGGTGAGGGTCAGCAGTGGCCTGCCGCAGGGACAGGGGCTCTGGGTACCGCAGATCTGTGTGTGGCATAAGCCCTCTGGGAGGAGGTTGCCATTAACTCCACCATAGCGCCACAAGAACTGACACAAGACTGGGGAAACAGATTCTTGGTGGGCACAAACAAAACCTGGTGTGCACCAGGACCCAGGAGAAAGGAGCAGTGACCCCACAAGAGACTGAAGCAGATTTGCCTGTGAGTGTCCAGGAGCCTCTGATGGAGGCATGGGTTGGCGGTGTCCTGCTGAGAAGTCAGGGGCACTACGTGAAGGGGCAGTGCATGCATAGGACCCTTTGAAGGAGCTCACCATTATCTTCGTCACCTCCACCATAGTTTGGCCTCAGGTCAAACAAGAGGGAGGGGACACAGTACCAAGCATCAACAGAAACTTAGATTAAAGATTTACCGAGCATGGTCCCACCCGTAAGAACAAGACCCAGTTTCCCCCTCAGTCAGTCTCTCCCATCAGGAAGCCTCCAGAATCCTCTTATCCTTATCCCTCAGAGGGCAGATAGACTGAAAACCACAATCATAGAAAACTAATCAAACTGATCACATTCACCAAAGCCTTGTCTAACTCAATGAAATTATGAGCCATGTCATGTAGGGGCACCCAAGATGGACGGGTCATGGCGGAGAGTTCTGACAAAATGTGGTCCACTGGTGAAGGAAATGGTGAACCACTTCAATATTCTTGCCTTGAAAACCCCATGAACAGTATGAAAGGGCAAAAAGTAGGACACTGAAAGATGAACTCCCTAGGTCAGTAGGTGCCCAATATGCTACTGGAGAACAGTGGAAAAATAACTTGAGAAAGAATGAAGAGATGGAGCCAAAACAAAAACAACACCCAGCTGTGGATGTGACTGGTGATGGAAGGAAATTTCAATGCTATAAAGAACAATATTACATTCTCACTACTGCACTTGACTATAAAAAAAAAAAAAAGAACAATATTACATAGGAACCTGGAATGTTAGGTCCATGAATCAAGGTAAATTGGAAGTGGTCTAGCAGGAGATGGCAAGAGTGAACATCACTGTAAAATCAGTAAACTAAAATGAACTGTAATGGGTGAATATAACTCAGCTAACCATTATATCAACTACTGTGGCAAGATTCCCTTAGAAGAAATGGAGTAGCCATCATGGTCAACAAAACAGTCTGAAATTCAGTACCTTGGATGCAATCTCGAAAATGACAGAATGATCTCTTGTTCTTTTACAAGGCAAACCATTCAATGTCACTGTAATTCAAGTCTATTCCCCAACCAGTAATGCTAAAGAAGTTGAGGTTTAACAATTCTATGAAGACCTACAAGATCTTCTAGAACTAACACCCAAAAACGATGTCCCTTTCATTTTAGGGGACTGGAATGCAAAAGTAGGAAATCAAGAGATACCTGGAGTGACAGGCAAATTTCGCCTTGGAGTACAGAATGAAGCAGGGCAAAGACTAATAAAGCTTTGTCAAGAGAATGCACTGGTCATAGCAAACACCCTCTTCCAACAACACGAAAGAAGACTCTACACATGAACATCACCAGATGATCAATATCAAAGTCAGATTGATTATATTCTTTGCAGCCAAAGGTGGAGAAACTCTATACAGTCAGCAAAAACAAGACTGGGAGCTGACTGTGGCTCAGATCATGAACTCCTTATTGACAAATTCAGACTTAAACTGAAGAAAGTAGGGAAAACCACTAGACCATTCAGGTATGACCTAAATCAAATCCCTTATGATTATACAGTGGAAGTGACAAATAGATTCAAGGAATTAGATCTGATAGAGTGCCTGAAGAACTATGGAAAGAGGGCCATTGTATAGGAGGCAGGGATCAAGACCATCCCCAAGATAAAGAAATTCGAAAAGGCAAAATGGTTGTCTGAGGAGGCCTTACAGATAGCTGTGAAAAGACGAGAAGCAAAGGGCAAAAGAGAAAAGGAAAGATATTTCCATTTGAATGCAGAGTTCCAAAGAATAGCAAGGAGAGATAAGAAAGACTTCTTCAGAGATCTGTGCAAAAAAATAGAGGAAATCAATAGAATGGGAAAGACTAGAGATTTCTTCAAGAAAATGAGAGGTACCAAGGGAAAATTTCATGCAAAGATGGGCACAATAAAGGATAGAAATGTTATGGAGATAACGAAAGCAGAAGATTTAAGAAAAGGTGGCAAGAATATATGGAAGAACTATACAAAAAAGATCTTCATGACCCAGATAACCACAATGGTGTGATCACTCACCTAGAGCCAGACATCCTGGAATGCAAAGTCAAATGGCCCTTAGGAACAAAGCTCATGAAGGTGATGGAATTGCAGTTGAGCTTTTTCAAATCCTAAAAGATGATGTTGTGAAAGTGCCGTACTCAATATGCCAGCAAATTTGGAAAACTCAACAGTGGCCACAGGACTGCAGAAGTTAAATTTTAATTCCAATCTGAAATAAAGAAATGTCAAAGCATGTTCAAACTGCCACACAATTGCACACATCTCACACGCTAGCAAAGTAGTGCTCAATATTCTCCAAGCCAGGCTTCAACAGTACATGATCTGTGAACTGTTCAAGATGTTCAAGCTGGATTTAGAAAAGGCAGAGGAACAGAGATAAAATTGCCAACATCCACTGGATCATGAAAAAAGCAAGAGAGTTCCAGAAAGACATCTACTTCTGCTTTATTGACTATGCAAAGCCTTTGACTGTTTGGATCACAACAAACTGTGGAAAATTCTTCAAGTGATGGGAATACCAGACTATCTGACCTGCCTCCTAAGAAATTTATATGTAGGTCAAGAAGCAACAGTTAGAACTGGGCATGGAGCAACAAACTGGTTACAAACAAGGAAAGAGTACGTCAAGGCTATGCATAGTCACCCTGCCTTTTTAACTTATGTGAAGAGTACATCATGCGAAATACTGGGCTTGAGGACTCAAAAGCTGGAATCAAGAATGCCTGGAGAAATATCAATAACCTCAGATTTGCAGATGATACCACCCTTATGGCAGAAAACAAAGAAGAACGAAAGAGCCTCTTTATGAAAGTGAAAGAGGAGAGTGAAAAAGTTGGCTTAGCACTCAACATTCAGAAAACTAAGATCATGGCAACATGTCACATCTCTTAATGGCAAATTGTTGGGGAAACAATGGAAACATATAAAGTAAAAAACTTTATATTTGTGCTCTCCACAATCACTAAAGATGGTGACTGCAGCCATGAAATTAAAAGACGCTTGCTCCTTGGAAGAAAAGCTATGACCAAACTAGACAGCATGCTACAAAGCAAAGACATTACTTTGCCAACGAAGATCCATCTAGTCAAACTATGGTTTTTCCAGTAGTATGGATGTGAGAGTTGGACTCTAAAGAAAGCTGAGCCCCGAAGAATTGATACTTTGGAACGGTGGTGTTGGAGGAGACTTTTGAGTCCATTGGACTGCAAGGAGATCCAACCAGACCATCCTAAAGGAAATCAGTCCTAAATATTCATTGGAAGGGCTGATGCTGAAGCTGAAACTCCAACACTTTGGCCACTTGATGCAAATAACTGACTCATTGGAAAAGACCCTGATGCTGGGAAAGATTGAAGGTGGGAGGAGAAGGGGAAGACAGAGAACTAAATGGTTGGATGGCATCACCGACTGGATGGGCATGAGTTTGTGTATGCTTCAGGAGTTTTGTGATAGACAGAGAAGCCTGACGTGCTGCAATCCATGGGGTCACAAAGTGTCGGACATGATTGAGTGGCTGAAGTGAACTGAAAATAGTGTATATATACAATGAAAGAAATCAAAGAGGACACAAACAGATGGAGAAACATACCGTGTTCATGGATTGGAAGAATCAATATTGTCAAAATGGCTATTCTACCCAAAGCAATCTATAGATTCAATGCAATCCCTATCAAGCTACCAACGGTATTTTTCACAGAACTAGAACAAATAATTTCACAATTTGTATGGAAATACAGAAAACCACGAATAGCCAAACTAATCTTGAGAAAGAATGGAACTGGAGGAATCAACCTGCCTGACTTCAGACTCTACTACAAAGCCACAGTCATCAAGACAGTGTGGTACTGGCACAAAGACAGAACTATAGATCAATGGAACAGAATAGAAAGCCCAGAGATAAATTCACGAACCTATGGACACCTTATCTTTGACAAAGGAGGCAAGGATATACAATGGAAAAAAGACAACCTCTTTAACAAGTGGTGCTGGGAAAACTGGTCAACCACCTGCAAAAGAATGAAACTAGAACACTTTCTAACACCATACACAAAAATAAACTCAAAATGGATTAAAGATCTAAATGTAAGACCAGAAACTATAAAACTCCTAGAGGAGAACATAGGCAAAACACTCTCCGACATAAATCTCAGCAGGGTCCTCTGTGACCCACCTCCCAGAATATTGGAAATAAAAGCAAAACTAAACAAATGGGACCTAATGAAACTTAAAAGCTTCTGCACTACAAAGGAAACTATAAGTAAGGTGAAAAGACAGCCCTCAGATTGGGAGAAAATAATAGCAAATGAGGAAACAGACAAAGGATTAATCTCAAAAATATACAAGCAACTCCTGAAGCTCAATTCCAGAAAAATAATTGACCCAATCAAAAAATGGGCCAAAGAACTAAACAGACATTTCTCCAAAGAAGACATACAGATGGCTAACAAACACATGAAAAGATGCTCAACATCACTCATTATTAGAGAAATGCAAATCAAAACCACAATGAGGTACCATTACACGCCAGTCAGGATGGCTGCTATCTAAAAGCCTACAAGCAATAAATGCTGGAGAGGGTGTGGAGAAAAGGGAACCCTCTTACACTGTTGGTGGGAATGCAAACTAGTACAGCCGCTATGGAAAACAGTGTGGAGATTTCTTAAAAAACTGGAAATAGAACTGCCATATGACCCAGCAATTCCACTTCTGGGCATACACACCGAGGAAACCAGATCTGAAAGAGACACGTGCACCCCAATATTCATTGCAGCACTGTTTATAATAGCCAGGACATGGAAGCAGCCTAGATGCCCATCAGCAGATGAATGGATAAGGAAGTTGTGGTACATATACACCATGGAATATTACTCAGCCGTTAAAAAGAACTCATTTGAATCAGTTCTAATGAGATGGATGAAACTGGAGCCCATTATACAGAGTGACGTAAGCCGGAAAGATAAAGAACATTACAGCATACTAACACATATATATGGAATTTAGAAAGATGGTAATGATAACCCTATATGCAAAACAGAAAAAGAGACACAGAAGTACAGAACAGACTTGAATTCTGTGGGAGAACGTGAGGGTGGGATGATTCAAAAGAACAGCATGTATATTATCTATGGTGAAACAGATCACTAGCCCAGGTGAGATGCATGAGACGAGTGCTCGGGCCTGGCGCACTGGGAGGACCCAGAGGAGTCGGGTGGAGAGGGAGGTGGGAGGGGGGATCAGGATGGGGAATACGTGTAAGTCTATGGCTGATTCGTGTCAATATATGACAAAACCCACTGAAATGTTGTGAAGTAATTGGCCTCCAACTAATAAAATAATATTAAAAAAAAATAATAAATAAATAAATAAATAAATAAAAACCTCAAAAAAAAAGAAAAGAAAATAGTGTATATATATCTCACTTTTCTTCTCTTTCACTTCTCTTCATTATTTCCCTTCTTTTTCTTTTTTCCCCCATGTATTATTAATCTGTGAAATGACTGCATTTTTGTGGCAGTAAATACTATTGCTGCTAATTGCTACCATCATACCTAGTGTACATCCTAATTCTGAATGTTTCAGGAAGTTGACATGTGTTTCTATTCTGTAAGTTCTAACACCACATTATAACACTGTGCAGCACCTGACTCTTCTATGACTTTCAGTAAAACTCACAGATTGAATAAATGAGTACGTGAAAGTTTCTCACTGTATTAATTTTCTTTTGCTGCCTCAGCAATTCCCCCACAAATTGAAAAGTTTAAAACAACACAAATCTATTATCATAGGACCAGAGGCCAGAAGTTCAACACAAATCACAGGTTGTTGGTAAAGCTGTACTTATTAGTAGAGGTTTAGGAAAAGAATCCACTTTCAGATTCATTCAAGTTGTTAGAGGAATCCATTTCCTTGCAGTTGTAGAACTTCAGTCCATAATACTGTCAGTTTGCAGATGCTCTGAGCTCCTAGAGGCCCCCATTTTTTTCTTGATTCCTCATTTTTTTCTTGGATTCCTTCATCTCAGAGCTAGCAACAGAACTTTGAACCCTTTTTCTCTACATTTTGTGCCTTCTTCATACAAATGGAGAAGGTTATTGTTTTTAGTGACTCGTGATTCTTTTAAACCCACCTGGATAATCCACAGTACTCTTATTTTAAGGTCAATTATCTTGATAATATCTGTAAAATCCCTTTTGCCATGTAATGTAATATATTCACGAATTCCAGAGATTAGGGTGTGCGTGTCTATGAGGTACTAAATACTATGCCAATCATACTCATGTTTTCTTTACTATTTATTTGATTATATAAGTGACCAGTGTAAAAATAAATAGCTCAAAATTTGTATGCTTTAGAATATTTGAGCAAAGGCAAAAAGGTCCTTGAAATCTTGGGAAGAATTTTTTGCTCTTCACATATTTTATCTGCTGATTGTTGTTGCTCAGTTGCCCAGTTGTGTCTGACTCTTTGTGACCCCATGGACAGCAACACAACAGGCATCCCTGTCCTTCACCATCTCCTGGAGTTTGCCCAAGTTCATGTTCATTGCATTGGTGATGATGTCCAGCCATTTCATCCTCTGACGCCCTCTTCTCCTTCTGCCCTCAGTCTTCCCCAGCATCAGGGACTTTTCCAATGAGTCATCTGTTCATATCAGATGACCAAAATACTGGAGCTTCAGCATCAGTTTTTCTAATGATTATTCAGAGTTGATTTCCCTTAAGATTGACTGGTTTGATATCGTTGCTGGCCAAAAGACTCTCAGGAGCTTTCTCCAGCACCACTGTTCAAAGGTATCAGTTCTTTGGCATTCTGCCTTCTTTATTTATTTGTTGATAGGTACTGCTAAATATTTGCCTAACCTGTAGTAATAAAATAAGGGCTTCAGTCTCTTTTTCTTAGTTGTATAAATGTAGCCTTTAAATCATCATTTCCTCCATGTGACTTGATGGGAATAGTATACAGAAGAATGAGAATAACAGTCTTGTGCATGGGACTGGCCCACAGACATGAATGATAGTGATAAGCCAGGAGGTACAGATCCAAGAGAAAGTTAAGTCTCAATATATTATGAGGTAACTTGTAAATAATTAGCAAGATCATCTGTGGTGAGTTGATATGTCATTATTGTAGTCCATGGCTTGGTTTGCACACACTAAAGTCAATAATCATGTCATTGTAAACAGAAGAAAGTGGTATAAAGATTATAACTTCAGGAGTTTAGTAAATTCAACTATAATGACAATGCCTTATATTTTTATAGTGCTTTATAGTTTAGAAAGCAGCTTTCTTTAACAAATATAATTCTTAAAACCTTTAAGTTGTTTTGACAACTTATGATCTCTACACAATAGCTGAATGTGTGGCCATGATCAAAAATTATAGTTCTTTCAGTTCTTTGTTTTAATTTCAAGTTTTGTATATGTTAGTAAAAATATTATTCAAAAGAAGAAATAAGACTGGATAAGACAGTCTTAGCAATGAAGATGATACAAAATTTTCCTACAGACAAAGAAATTGAGTAAATGGATTCCAGGAGATATCTCCCTTCAGTTCTAGAGTCTCCGCCTCTCTGGGGGTTGATGTTGTTAAGCAGCTAAGTCTTATCCGACTCTTTGTTTCTTCCAGGGACTGTAGTTCTCCAGGCTCCTCTGTCCATGGGATTTCATAGGCAAGAAAACTGGAATGAGTTCCCATTTCCTTCTCCAGGGGATCATCTCAACCTGAATTGGCAGGCAGGTTCTTTACACTCCAAGCCGCCGGTGAAGCCTCACTGGGGGTTGTGGGAAGACTAAGCATATTTGGGGGCTGCAAAATGTCAGACATGACTGAGTACACACACACACACACACACACACACACACACACACACACACACAAGCATATTTAAGATACAATATTGGTTACTTCAAATTTTAGTTGCTTAAGAGTTTTACTGATGTGACAATTTTAAAAAATTATTTCCTTATAAGATAATGTTTATTTATTTGATGCCTATATCCACACAGGTCATATAACTTCACCAAAAAAATGGTTAAAATAATTAAAGTCAATAACATACTCAAGGGTAAACATTTGTCAGTCATTATATGTCACACTCCTGTATGAATTGTTACCTATTTACTCACAGAAGCCTGAGGAAGAGTTTCCTTGAATTGCAGATGCCAAACTCTAAAAATTCTAATGATTTTTGTTATTTAGTCAACCTAAGCAGAGAAAAGGCAGTCAGATAATAAAACAAAAATACCAAGAGCTTTCCAGAACACTATTCTCACGTAGAAGTTAAACATCTCTTCCAAATCTAAAACCTTTAAATTTGTGACAGTTGCACAATCCTATTTTATTTTACAAAAATATATCTCTTGCACCAGTTCAACTTTACTTGTTTTATATTGCACAGATGAACAGTCTTACATTCTGCTAAATTTTTGACATTTAATGTAATAATTATCTTCTATTGGATATGCGATTAGTAATTCAGTCTCTGAGGTTCTGATTGATATTGAACATGCATCCCTTTATACTTTACTGAATCTTTTCAATAGCAGTGAATCATGGTGTAAAATATTCTAACTAGCTTTGTTTATTTCAAGGGAACTTTTCTAATATAGAACAAAATGAAATTGAAAGAAAATAAGCCAAATTTTAAAGAGAGTACTATTTGGTTTTGCGAACTGCATTCCTTGAATGGTAGAAATAAAATGACTGTCTAGGGTGTAACAAATACAATGAATTAGGAAAGATGTCTTAGTCTTTAGGATATCCTACTAAATAGTTTCTGTAGTTGTTAAATACTGACCTAGCCTAGGAGGAAAGTTAATGAGGTTTAGCTGAAAATCTATTGCACTTGATCAAAGTGACCTTAAGGTTTCCCTCAGCTTGACTAAATTCTAGACAGACTGCTTCCTGATTTTTGGCCCTGACGTGTCTTTACTTAGAGCATTTCCATTTGAAAACTTAACAGTTGACAATCCTTTCTCTGTCCATTTGAGATGTAAATCTTAAAAAAAAAAAAAAAAAATCTAAGTCTTATTAAGAAAACCCAAGACTGAATTTCTCAAGTACTTGGGAGCTATCTTTTTGAAATGTGACCTTTGAGGAAGGTAGCACTCCTCTTTCCCCATTTCTATGGGAAGATAGCAGCCTAATTTTGGGGAGCAACACAGTCCATGTGGTAAAACTACCTTCTGCATGGAGTTGGGAAAAAGTTCACTTTCCTTTGAATAAGGCCAATTGGCAAACACAGATGGCCTTAGACCCCACCCTCTACCCCAGTTCTTAAACTCTCCCCCACCTTTTGTTTCACCTGGGTTGTGTTCAAACTCCATTCTGGTCTTGTCTTATTCAATAGTCATTGAATAAGTCAATTGCTTAATAGTCATTGCTCATTTCAGTTTATCCAGAGCAATTTTTCTTTGACATACTTTAAGACAAAATATAACCATGGACATCAGAAACTGAGGAGGGAAATCTCTCTTTTCAGTTAAAACATATTTTAATGGCATTAAAATTAGTTATAATAAATCAATGTGTCTCCCAAACTTTGAGCACATTTGTATATGTCATCCTATTTACTGAAATCTGCACCAAAAGTGAAGCTTTGAGGTACAGAAGGAAAGAAATCACTAACAGTGTATAGAGGATAGTGACTAGATCTACAACTAGATAGAGAATTCATCAAACTTCACGAAGAGTATGAATAGAAGAGGAACTTGAGAAACTCCAAAGCTGAGATTCCTAGAATATATGTGGAGTAACTGGAAAGTATACTCTTTCTTCCTAGAGTATATGGCAGTCAGTATGCCCAGCAGAACATTGATGGGGCTCTAGGCTCCTATCAGAAGTGTCTGCAGAGGATTGAGCTGAGAAGCAGAGTTGAATCCTGAGAGCTCATCAATTCAGTCGTTCAGTCAAGTCTGACTCTGCGACCCAACGGACTGCAGGGCTTCCCTGTCCATCACCAACTTCCAGAGCTTGCTCTAACTCATGTCCATCAAGTCAGTGATGCTGTCCAACCATCTCATCCTCTGTCGTCCTCTTCTCCTCCTGCCCTAAGCCTTTCCCAACATCCGGGTCTTTTCAAATGAGTCAGTTATTCACATCAGGTGGCCAAAGTATTGGAACTTCAGCTTCAGTGTCAGTCCTTCCAGTGAATATTCAGTACTGATTTCCTTTAGGATGGACTGGTTGGATCTCCTTGCAGTCCAAGGGACTCTCAAGAATCTCCTCCAACACCACAGTTTAAATGCATCAATTCTTCAGCCCTCAGCTTTCTTTATCGTCCAACTCTCTCATCAGTACGTGACTACTGGAAAAACCATAGCTTTGACTAGATGGACTTTTGTTGGAAAAATAATGTCTCTGTTTTTTAATATGCTATCTAGATTGGTCATAGCTTTTATTTGAAAGAGCAAGTGTCTTTTAATTTCAGGGCTGCAGTCACCATCTGCAGTGATTTTGGAGCCTGAAAGAATAAAGTCTGTCACTGTTTCCATTATTTCCCCATCTATTTGCCGTGAAGTAATGGGACCAGATGCCATGATCTTAGTTTCCTGAATGTTGAGTTTTAAGCCAACTTTTTCACTCTCTTCTTTCACTTTCATGAAGAGGCTCTTTAATTCTTCTTCACTTTCTGCCATAAGGGTGGTGTCATCTGCATATCTGAGGTTATTGATATTTCTCCCAGCAGTCTTGATTTCAGCCTGTGCTTCATCCAGCCCTGCATTTCTCATGATGTACTCTGCGTATAAGTTCATGAAAAGATGCAAACCAAGTCAATTGCATCATTCTGCTCTCCCATCCTTCCCTCATCCCCAGGCAGAACAGAGCCAATACTTAGCACATGCTGGGCAAAACTGACATATCTTTTCTCTGTTTGGTTTGGTTTAGTCACTAAGTCGTGTCTGACTCTTATGGATGCCATGAACTGTGGCCCGCCAGGCTCCTCTGTCCATGGGATTCTCCAGGCAAGAACACTGGAGTGGGTTGCCATTTCCTTCTCCAGGGGATCTTCCCAACCCAGGAATTGAACCCAGGTCTCCTGCATTGCAGGCAGATTCTTTACTGACTGAGTTATGAGGGAAGCCCATCTTTTCTCTAACTAAAAGAAAAAGTAACCAACTCACCTATCAAACAGAGAACAACAGCATAGGATTAGATTCACCGGGGTTCAACAACAGCTTAGATTCACCCTGGGGTTCCTGGGAAACACTCTTCCCATTCAGGTTTTTGGAAAGTCCACAACTCGTATGGGAAAACTACCTTGTTTTACAAAGAGCCTGCTCAGAATATTTACTAGAAGGAGAAACCTAGATGGAAAAGAGTTCTTTCCATATAATAGTAAAGAAAAAAATCCAAAAATTCCCTAGCCCAAATGGCAACCCACACGAGTATTCTTGCCTGGAAAATTCCATGGACAGAAGAGCCTGGCAGGCTATAGTTCATAGAGCTGCAGTATCAGACACAATCAAGCGCGCGCACGCGCGCGCACACACACACACACACACACACATGTTTAAAAAAAAAAAGGTGTGATAAGTAAAAATTACCAGAAATACAAAGAAACTAATAGCATAAACATTAAAATCACATGTAAATAATTCGTTCCTTTAAAAAATCTAGACAACACCTATGGTCCAAATATGAAGCAAAACAATTGATAGAATGTAGGAGAAAAGAATCCATTATTTATCAAAAATTAATAAGCCCTTTAATTTTTGACCAAATAGTGACAGTACGGGGATGACTGATATGGGAGCTGTGGTTAGGCTTCCTGGGCTGGTTGCTACTGATGTCGCAGGTGAAAGTTCTCCTTTTACATTAGGTCTGGTGATTGTCCTTCTGTATACTCAGTCTCTCAAGAGGTTTTTTTTGTTTGTTTTTGTTTTTTTTTAATTGGAGTATAACTGCTTTACAATGTTGGGTCAGTTTCAGCTGAAAAGACAACCCTCAGGATGGGAGAAAATATTTGCCAACCAAACAACTGACAAAGGATTAATCTCCAAAACTTACAAGCAGCTCAGGCAACTCAGTAACAGAAAAACAAACAACCCAATCAAAAACAATGGGCAGAAGCCGTAAATAGACATTTCTCCAAAGAAAATATACAAATGGTCAACAAATACTTGAAAAGATGCTCAACATCATTAATTGTTAGAGAAATGCAAATCTCAAGTGTTTTAGAACCCACAAGCATGAGTCCTACAGCTTTGACAGCACTTCCTGCCCACTTCACCCTGACTCCACACAACACACACACACACACAGAGTTTTAAAGCTCCAGTGCATGTTATGGATGGTTTGTTGTGAATTGCTGTTAGCTAAACAGTGCATTTGTGCTCAATACTCTGACTTTGTAGGTACTCCTCCCACTCTTCTTCCTTCTTCTCCTTCATTCCCTTTGATATCTATGAGTCTTCATTTATTTTTTTTTTCATTTTTTAAAACTCAACTATGTAGTTAACATTCTTGTTATATTATTACGTTATACTATTACATTATTATTATTACATTATATTATTACATTATATCATTATATTTCAGACCGCCTTTCTATGAGCTTGGAATAGAGGGACTTAGCTCATCCTACCATTTTAACCAGGAATTTATTACATGTATGAAAATAAAAGTTAAAAGATGAGAACTTTTATGATAAAAGGAATTTAAAAAAGAGGCATAGTCAAACAGTGTTGACTGTTTTAAAAATGGAAAATTTAGCAGCAGATATTAATAGCATATTTCTGAAGAGCAATATTAAGCTACAAATTCAAAATATCAATTATAGAAGTAGAAGGTATAGAGCTAGTCCTGTGGGGAAAATATGGTAAAGAACTTTCTGTTAGAAACACTACATACTCAGTTTTCTGTAATTATTCACCATCACAGGGATCTTTTTGCTCTAATGTACTCAGCTTTTAACAGGGACCTTTTGCTCTAATGTACTCAGCTTTTAGGTGTTGTCTTCTATGTAATTATGTATTTCTCTTTCCACGCCAATATCTCACACTACTTCCTTTTTTCACACAACACACACAAAAATGCACTCTTTTGTCCAATATTGTTCTACTTTTTCCTTTTTCAAAACTTACAAAGTAAGGGCAAATGTAAAATAAAAAGACTTAGCCCTCCCTGTAGAATATAAGGGAAAAGACTCTCCCCTTAGAACAATAGTCTTTAAGAACCTTGTCATTTTAAATGCTTTCTCTGTTTGAAATGTGTGTAAATATTTTAGGAGCTAAATAAACCTCTTGCTAGGACCCAGAAACATCCTTTTCAGGAATATAAGAGACATCTCTTTCAAATGTAATTATCAAAGACAGACTGCTGCCTTCCAGATTCTAGGAGCTACTTAGGCTGGCCTTTCCTCCAAGTTGTAAAAGGACCTCCCCTCATGATGGTATGAGAAGTTTATTTTTCCTTTGTATAAAATCAACTAACAAAAACAAATGGCTACTCCAAGTACCAGATGAATCTAGAATGAATGTGTGTAACAGTGCTGACAGTCCTCTTACTTGAAAATTAGTTATTATTTGAGAACATGCATATAATATGTGGTATCTGCTTGACTGTGTAAATGGGTGAGATTTCCTTCTATTTTCCAGGCTCTTAGTGGATTGCCTGCGATGTGTATCACATTCTGGCTTAACGCTTAGTCGATAATAAAATTGTTTTCCTTCTCTTCTGCCTCTGTGGAGAGGTTTTCTGGGTTGGCAGGAGAATTTTATTTCCCTAATAAAATCCTCCGTATTTGTTTAAGGTTCTGCATCCTGGGCAAAAAAAAAAAAAGTTCTGAATTCCCGTTACATAAAATCCAGAAGATATTGCAATTCAGTAAAAATGGAAGAATCCTTCTTTGTGGGCTTTTTTGTGTAGACTGAGAAACGACTAGTCCAGAAGAAAGACTTGAGAAGATCTCTTCTGCCATGGAGGTGTGAAATGGAGGCCTGAGAAGTTACAGCTTTTCATCCTATGTCCATCCTGAGTGGTTTGGTTAATAGATACACAAAGAGCCAAAACAATCACAACCTTCCTCTCGCTTCCAGTTGGCACTTTGGGGAATGATGCCAAGTTTGCGCACTTCAAAATCCGTGCAACTGTCAAGCACCGTTTGCCCCTAGAGAACCTGTGAGTGTAAGGTTGTGTGCATATGCGCTCAGTTGCTCAGTCGTGTCTGACTCTTTGCGACCCCGTGGACGTAGCCCTCCAGGCTCCTCTGTCCATAGGAACTCCCAGGCAATAACACTGGAGTGGGTTCCCACTTCTTTCTCTAGTGGATCTTCCTGACCCAGGGATTGAACCCACGTTTCCTGTATTGTAGGTGGATTCTTTACTGCTGAGCCACCATGGAAGCCCTGAGAATACGGTGAAACAGAAACAAACTTCAGAGAAAACAGAAGTAGCAAGAGAGAGAGTGTGTACTGACCCCATCCTTGGGATATTTCGGTCTAACTTTTGAGACTGAAGCTATACTAATTTTTCCTTATATCATTGTCAGAAGAAAAAGTTGAATTCATTCACTGACTATGCCCGCCATAACAGTTTCATGTGAAGGAAGTAAATCTTAAAATAGTAAAGGTTCTATTTGTACATTTATTCCTTTTGCAAGTATTTATTGAAATACCTATCATACAACACACAGTCTTCTAGTACAAGGGGATCGTTAGTGAATTTATCAGAGAAAATCTTTAGATTCAGCACCTTATGTTCCAGTGAGAGTGTTAGTCAATAAAATAGATTTTAAGGAAAATGCATAGAGTGTGTTTGTGTGTGTGCTCAGTCATGTCTGACTGTGACCCAACAGACTGTAGGCTGCCAGGTTCCTCTGTATTAAGCAAGGAATACTGGACTGGGTTGCCATTTCCTCCTCCAAGGGATCTTCCACACCCAGGGACTGAACATGCATCTCTTGCATCTCCCGCATCAGCAGGTGGATTCTTTACCACTGAGCCTCCTGAGAAGCACAGAGAAAGTGCAAAGGAGGCAAGATATTCCAGAAAATTAGGATGGAGGAGTGGAAACTTAGGTAAGGAAGTCAGGCAGACTTTTTTAAAGAAGGTGATTTTTAGTTTGAAGACCTGAAGGAAACAAGAGAGCTGGCCGAGAGCTATGGCTGGGGGGATAACATCTCAGGCAGCAGGAACAGACAATGGTGTTCTGAAGCGTGCCTGGCTTGTTCAAGGAGCATTGACTAGATCAACACAGCTGCACTGAACGAGGGAGGGAGGGAGCAGAAAGAGATGAGGTGGAAGCAATAGTGAATGAGACTTCGTGCTCCTCATAAGAACTTTGACTTTTACTCTGAAAGAAATGGCAAACCATTTGATGCATGTATCAGAGAGTGGCATCAGGTTTATATACTAAAATATATTGTTGACATTTTTCACTATTTACTCTTCTAGTAGCAATATATCTGGTTATATGTTTAATATATTTTTTCCCATACTTCTCCTGCACCATGATCTTTTTTTCATTCTGGCATTTTGGAAGTGAGTTTCATAGACTCAGAGATTGGATGGCACCTTAGAAAGGAACATCTATACACAAGGAAGGATGTGCAGTAGTGGGAGTGTTTCCTTTAGCCTTATTGATAATGCTTTATCTTTTTACATGGGAGAACTATTGTAAATTAACTTTCATGACTAAAATTGATTTTAAGTGTTATTAAAAATGCATTGGTAATCAGTAGCACCTTTGGGAATTCTTTATTTGGTGTTTGCTTTTCTGTCTTATCTTTGTGACTTCCAAAGAGCATGACGTCAAATCACAGAACAATGAAATAATTAGAAAGATAAGATTGACCCAGAGATCTGCCAGTCCCCTTACTCAAAGAAAGAAAGACATTGTGTTATATTATTTTGAAGAAATACTGTAATGTAATGCCAAAAATTTGATTTTAATTTGCTTGTTTTACTTTTTAATCTCTAAACCTTTTAAGAATTACTTACATTGTAATTTTATAGGAGCAGATTTATTTGTAAATATATATGTGTTAGTAATGGAAATCTCCAATATGCTGGGTAAGTAAAGTTATCAAGGGGCATCTTATCTGGTGCCTGGATCCATCAAATCCACCCTTACTGATAAAGCCTTGTCTTTGAGTTCTGAGTCAATTTCCCCTAATTAACCAGGGGATATTTAGCTGCAAGTCAGAAAGTCACCTTTAAGGATTTGAGTCATGTGACCTCTGTTCTCTTTCTAAATAAATGGCCTATAATTTTAAAACCCTGTTATCTCCACTTTATAATACAAATGTACAGCAGGGTGTTTATTTTGTTTAAATTTATGAATCTGATCTACTTCCTAATAGTTATTGTTTTAGATTTGCTCTCCATTCTCAAAAAGTGTCATCTAGAGATTGCATTTGATTGTTGCCAGATTGTTATAGAACACATTAGCCAATTATTAATTCCTACAATTTCTATTTACATCCTCCCAAAGCTTTTTATTGTGAGGAAACTATCAATGGGAAGGGGGAAAGAGCACCTTCACAGTTTTTTGCTGATTATCAATAGTGAAACTTGACTATGTTAAAAGAGCGTGAATTGATACAGGGTTAAATCTCATTGTTAGAATATAATATCCTATCTTTCCCAAAGTGTTTCTTCTTTATATTATTGAATAAAAATAGATGAGATTCTCTCATGCATAGATCTCAAGTAACAACTTCCTTATAATACAAATATATTATATATTCAGATTCATATTATTATACTAATTTGGATGTAAAATGAACATAATAAATTTAAAATAACAAATAAGTTATATAATTCAATTCATATAGACATTATTTTCTCGTACCATCTGTTCCAGTGGAAAGATCTGAGTAGAAAGCTTTCCTTAATCTACTTTATCCAGAACTCCATGGGCTGGCTAGCAACACTATGGTCTCAAGAATTCTATTCAATTTCAGGGGGTCTGATTGGATTAAACCAGAGGTTGAGCAACTTTTTCCTGTGTAGAGCCTATTACTAAATATTATAGGTTTTGCTAGTCAATTGGAAAAATGAAGAATATTATATAAGCATTTATATAACAAGAGAGAAAACACATTTGCACACATTTTATATTGCCATAATTAAAAAGTCTATTTATGAACACTGAAATTTGAATTTCCTATATGTTTTATGGGTCCAAAATATTTTCTTCTTTTGATTTCTTGGGAGCATTTCAAGTTGTACAAGTAATTTGTAGCCCCTATAAAATACAAAAGTATGCTGTGGGTCAGATTTGACTGGGGCTGGAGTTACCTGACCCCCACGTTAAAGGAACCTTAAACCTTCCCCTTTTTCTTGCTGGTTATTGAGTGCTTTGAGAATCCAGGCTTAAACTAATCAGAGCTGCTTTCAATTTCATTCAAATATATAGACTTCTTTGTTCATGTCCCATTTTAGTCACAGTAATCCCTCTTCTTTTTTCACTATATGGTTGTTCTGTTCATTTTACACTACCAAGACCAAAATATTAATTTTCATTGTGTGCATATGTATTAACTCTGAATTTTCTATTAATAGACATACAACACACCATAATAGCACAATATGTACATCTTCTCCTTGTTCCTTTCACATTAGGTCTGCGTGTAATTCTCCCTCCTTCTCTCTCTCTCCAAGAGTCCCCCTACCTTATTTCTCATGCTCCATATCGACCCTTACATTTAGTTGGAAAAAGAAACTCCCTCCCTTTAAAGTAGTGTTCGGCATTATGTGAGATGAATTACTGCATACAGTTACATGACCAGAGAACCCTGAGTAGATGATGACATGGCATAACTTTATATTGAAATTACAGAAATGGCTGCCATAACTTTCTCTTTTTTTTTTTTTTTTTAAATTTTATTTTATTAGTTGGAGGCCAATTACTTCACAACATTTCAGTGGGTTTTGTCATACATTGACACGAATCAGCCATTGAGTTACACGTATTCCCCATCCCGATCCCCCCTCCCACCTCCCTCTCCACCCGACTCCTCCGGGTCCTCCCAGTGCACCAGGCCCGAGCACTCGTCTCATGCATCTCACCTGGGCTGGTGATCTGTTTCACCCTAGATAATATACATGTTTCAATGCTGTTCTCTCGAAACATCCCATCCTCGCCTTCTCCCACAGAGTTCAAAAGTCTGTTCTGTACTTCTGTGTCTCTTTTTCTGTTTTGCATATAGGGTTATCGTTACCATCTTTCTAAATTCCGTATATATGTGTTAGTATGCTGTAATGTTCTTTATCTTTCTGGCTTACTTCATTCTGTATAATGGGCTCCAGTTTCATCCATCTCATTAGAACTGATTCAAATGAATTCTTTTTAACGGCTGAGTAATATTCCATGGTGTATATGTACCACAGCTTCCTTATCCATTCGTCTGCTGATGGGCTTTCTCTATGTGCTCCTGAAAAAGAAAAAAATAGCCGACACGGCAGATCTCCCGCTAGGCCCTCTGGGCAGCTGTGTTAGCAACTGCCGGCCAACACGCCAGCTCTCAGCAAGCAGACGGGCAGAGAGGAGAAGACTTTGATGCAGAGGCATACTAGGCGAGTCAGGGGGATCTGATTACAGAACGAAATAAGGCAACAATTACTTATATATTAATCTGCTAAAGATTGCCTCATAAAATTATTGTTTTGGAAGAAGAACCGTTTTTATCAGTAAGTACTAGATAGGCTAAGTTGCTCTTGTTGGTGTCTATAAATGAAAAAGGCTGATTGTTTATATTATTTTCTGAGCACTTTTAAATTGTTACCTTTGTTTTCAGCATCCGAGGCTGATGTTAAGCATAGAAACTCAGATTATTACTCAGTCATCATTAGAAACCTCAAAATGGACACACTGTTGGAAGAAAACCGGGAAAGCATTAACCATCAGAGCAAGCTCCTTCAGAGACGAACCTGAGAGGCCTAGAATAAGCCAATTTAGGCTGAAAATCTGGCTAAGAGTTTAACTTACCCTGTCACCACAGACAACTTCATTACCTTTCATATGACTTAATTTATACATCTCTGAAGGAATGGACTTGTTTAGAGATAATTTTTTGTGTATACAGTTTCCACACACCACATAGTTTGTTCAATACATGTTCATTTTATTCTTAGAGATGTTCTAGGGACTGAGTGCTCACAGTTTCTGAATTTTAGAAAGAGCAAATCAATATCGAGAAAAATAGCCATGACAAAGAAGTCCCTTTTTTTTCACAATCATGGTTGGATTTAGAAGGCAGATTTTATTCTGTTTCTTTATTTTTAACTACACCATTTTATTTACTTTATTTCATGTATTATAGATTTATTTTTTAACTGAGGTATCTTGCCATTTGCATGGATGGATCTTGAGGGTGTTTTGCTAAGTGAAGTAAGTCAGATGGAGAAAGACAAATACCATATGATTTCACTCATATGTGAAATATAAAAAGCAAGCAAACAAAATAAGTGAACAAAACAAACCAAGCAAAAATAAATGCATGGACAGAGAGAACAAAATAGTGGAATTTTTTATAGATATAAATACAATACTGTACAATGATACTTATATAACATTATAAACCAATATTAGCAGACAGGTTTAAACAATCAGACAGGATCCTCTAAAAAGCATTCCCTCTTAATAATATGGGAGTTTTATAAGATAATTACAAATAAAGTCACATATTTTTATATAAATTGAGACTAACTCTGATTTTAATTTGGAAAAAAATGCCTAATACAAGGAGAAAACTTGATAAGGAAAATGTTTATAAACTTGCTTCTGTATATTTTTTTACATTTGAAAGCAATGTCATTGGTATTTGATTGAAAAGAGAGGAAAAACTGTCCACTAATTATGATAATCAAATGACCTTCATAAATTTTAATCATCAAATTATTTTAGTTCCACATTTGAAAATTAATTTCTAATCAATCAAATTGTTATGTTCAAAGTATTTGCATTCACTTAGCCAAAGTTTCTCCATAACACCCCACCATACAATGATTATTCTTACATATATGACAGATTCTCTTGAAAATTTCCTGTCAATGCTTTTTGCATTTCTCACTTGCCATGACTATCAAGAGACATTTACACTGCGGTAGAGCATTCCTCCAGGAAGAATCATTCCTCAACTATCACATCCATAATTTAAGCTTTATTGGCTCATAGAACACCATTTGATATACATCACCTACAGAAAGGCCTGTTTTTAATTACCAATTCAAGGAAATTTAAGGCAATTTAAGGAAAAGATAATTTAATATTTAGGAGAAAATTTTTAGATAGATGACTTTGACCAAAGGATATAGGAATCAGTGTAATGATGTGTTGCATACTTCTTCACGATATTTGGGATGTATTGGAAAATGCATACAGAAAGAGCTAACTGCAACCTTTTGTTTCTATTTCAGACCCCATTTAATGTAAAAAAAAACATGTAAAATGTAGAAATGGATAAGATTTTAACATGTGTATGGTTTTGTTTGCTTCTATAAAAACAACTTTTGACAATTTAATATTACAAAATCCAAAATAGTCACTGTAGCTTACTCAGCATTAAGCAAGAGTGTGCAATAAGGCAAAGCCAGTGTAAGGAAATCTTGATGTTTGTGGCTCCTAGTCTGTGCATCTGCAAATGTTAACTCTCTTCCTAAGGATAGTTTAATGCTGTTGCAGCATGTTCTACTGATGGATTCATAGAATGACTTTGGCAGTTAGGTGTGCTATTTCAGATTTTGATGGTCTGTGCCAAAATGTGTTAATTTTTGGAAAGGTGCCATTAAAAAATAAATGTTGAAACATGTCTACTTGCAGCACCTATTTCAAAAAAAGTAGAAAGCTATATATTAAAATATTATTCATGCTTGATGTTGATCTTTGGAAAGATAAAATAAATAATTTATGTTTTAATTATTTGGAAAAAATTAACAATGACAGGGCTTTTCCTAATATTGATACATATGAGTTAAAAGTTATTTTTAAAATAAATACCAAGATTATGAAACAGAAACCCAATTTGTAATAAAATTATTTTTATTTAGAAAGATTTATCTTTTAGTTCTTGCTTATTTATGGTTAAAAAATATTTGAAATTATCCTGCTATTCTAAGGTCACATTTTGATTTTGCATTGTGATATAAAATGTTCTAGGTCACTAGAGTTGGAATAGCCACTTTAAAAGAATTTTTTAAAAAATAGATAGAAAGGACAGGGGTAATAGAGGTATGTGTTTTGGCAGAAAATAGTGACATTAATAGAACTAGGCTGCATGCTTATAAATATAACATCCAGTAAGAAAAGATTAGTGTTAGCTCAAAGTAGTTAGAAACATTAGAAATACTGGGATGGACAATTGTGTGAAAAAGTCAGAAATCCTTTTAGAGAAGATTCAGAGTAAGGAAAAGTTTGTATAAATTGGGATGAATCGCTAAGTATGGTAAGAAGAAAATGAAAAAGAAGATTATCCTTAGTTTAAAAGTGTCTGCATCTTTCTCTGGTAATTTTGTTTCATATCAGGCGTGGAAAATTTACCTGTTTAAATTTGGTGTCAGCTGATTCTTATGACCTATGTGACCTTGAGGAAGTTGATTAACCTTGTTGCCCTCAGCTTCCTCACAAGTCAAATGAAATTTCATGAGATTATATGAAACTGGTGCCGGGAACCCATACACTCAATGAATTTAAACCACCATTATTTTTACTGGATAATGGACTAATTTATTTATTTAAATATGCTGCCTGATTGGGAACTATTATATTATGTTATGTACAGGATTTTTTGTTATATATAATATAGATTTGGATGGATAGCCACAAAAAAAAGAAGAGAAACACAATAAAAATTTTAAAGTTTCTATTCAAAGTAACCATTATTAATATGTTACCATTTTATTCTAGAGATTTAAGTATTTAATTTAATTATCTTTGTGCTTAATTGGGGGCTCACTGGTAAAGCACCTGCCTACCAATGCATGGGTTCAATCCTTGGGTCAGGAAGATTCCCTGGAGAAGGAAATGGCAAGCCTACTCCAGTATTCTTGCTTCGGAAATCCTATGGACAGAAGAGCCTGACAGGCTATAGTTGATGGGGTCTCAAAGAGCTGGATAGAACAACAAAAACAACAACAAGTGCTTACTTTGAGATTTAATACTCTTTGCTCATTTTAATAAATTATTAATTTATTATATAAAATAATCCTTCTTTGAAAATATATCTATTTGATATGTGTCTTGAACTTTCTCTACATATTATTCCATAATCCTGTCAATGTGGTGGTAGTAGTTTAGTCAGTAAGTCAAGTCTGATTCTTTGCAACCCCATGGATTGTAGCCCACCAGCCTTCTCTGTCATGGGATTTTCCAGGCAAGAATACAGGAGTGGGTTGCCATTTCCATCTCCAGGATTTCTTCCTGACCCAGGGATTGAACCCAGGTCTCCTGTACTATAGGCAGATTCTTTACCAGCTGAGCAATCAGGGAATTCCCAATCCAATCAATAAGTTAGAATGAATAGACACATTCTCTATTTTCTATATTTACTAGAATTGGTATTGGAACGTAAGCTGCTGTAGTCAGACACTGGGTCTACATTATATTTTTTGTGCCTCAAATGATGTGACATAATTTTGAAATATAAATATTTATAATTAATTGACAACCTTTTATTGGATATAAAGACTGCTGACATGAAATTAAAAGATGCTTGCTCTTTGGAAGGAAAGCTGTGACAAACCTAAGCAGTGTACTAAAGAGCAGAGACATCACTTTGCCAACAAAGGTCGATGTAGTTAAAAGCTATGGTTTTTCCAGTAGTCCTGTACAGGTGTGAGAGATGGAGCATTTAAAGTAGGCTGAGCACCAAAGAATTGATGCTTTTGAATTGTGGTGCTGGAGAAGATTCTTAAGAGTCTCTTGGACTTCAGGGAGATCAAGCCAGTCAAACTTAAAGGGAGTAAACCTTGAACATTCTTTGGAAGGACCGATACTGAAGCTCCAATACTTTGACCACCTGATACACAGAGCTGCCTCATTGGAAAAAGACCCTGATGCTGGGGAAGGTTAAAGGCAAAAGTAAAAGGGGATGGTAGAGGAAGAGATGGTTATATAGCATCATTGACTCAATGAACATCAATTTGAGCAAACTCCAGGATATAGTGGAGGACAGAGGAGCCTGGCATGGTGCAGTCCATGAGGTCGCAGAGTTGGACAGGACTTACAACTGAACAACAAAAATACACACATGTGTATTTGTCAAATCAAGGTTAATGGGAAAGAAACATCTCACCTCTCTGCGCTATTTTTTTTTTTTTAATTGCAGTTAGACGAACTTTCCCATCTACTGCTGGGAATCATGTAATTGCCTGGGGTGTTTTTTAGAGATGATACATATAGAAAATCAGGAACTAGGGATCTACAGCTTGGTCCAAATTTGTTAAATACTGGAGATGAGATGCCAGCAGAAAGGATTAATGACATCTTTACTTCAAACCTCTGGAAGGACATTCCCAAAGAAAATGAGAGTTCATTCTGAGCCAAGAAAGAGTGCAGTAGGATAGTATTTTTCTTCTGAATAGTATTTTCTTCTGATAAAACTTATAGATATTTATACTTTCCCTTTATAGAGAGCCATGAATCATGATAATTGGCAGTCCTGGGCTCACCAACTGAGGTCTCCTATAAAATGCCCCTTAGATACAACATAGAATACACTGGGGCCACAGATCACTGAATCATAAGGCTTATTTTTGAAGACTAACACGGATACAAAAATAAAGCTTCCGGGAGTAGAAACTGTCTTCAACAGAAAAAATATAATTACGAGGAGCTCTTTTTACAGGAAGAGCAGGGAAGGGCAGGGACATCTTTAGTCCATCATACCATGAAGTGTACAGAGCTCCAGAGAGAAAAAGACAATCACATTCCACATGATACTCAGAAAGCGCAAGAGCACTGATTATCTCTCACTGAAAACGAAAAATAAAATATAATAGCAGGGAAACCAAGTAAATAAATGATCTAACAGCTGGGGGTAAAAGGCAGAAGCAGCTGTCTAGTCCTTCAATCAATACTTATTTTCTGATTTCTGTAAAGGAGATGACGCAGGAAAATAGGTCTTATGTAAGAACTCAAGAAGAGAAATCAGTTGACAGGAAAGATACAAACCTAGCAACCTGAATACTTGGGTGGCATATCACAATCAATAACAATCACATCTATTGTGTAAATGGATACTCATCTTATCAGGAATAATCGTCCTCTCACTCCTCTGTGTTACAGAGTTAATATGTTAATGAATCTTTGTATGATTCTATTTCCTAATCCTACTATAATTGGAATTTGAAATTTGTTGTTATTCCCTTAAAATTTAATTATGGCCCTTTCTAGTAAAATTATACTGGATGTGTCTTTAAAAAGACAAAGAAAACCCCTTAATTACTGAATTGGCTGACTGGTTTGTCTGTATGTTTGGCTTAGCGAGATGCTTTTAGGGTGACGTTTCTTTCATTTATATTCTGTAGGTTTATTATAGATATAATCCACATATTTTAATGTATCTTCAATTTTAATTCAACTTCTCATATCTCCAGGTAGCCTTCTCAGGAACTCTGCTGCATTTCTGATAACTGTAAAAACATGAGTTATCATTAGAATATATATAGTTTAATTTTTATCATGTGGTTGGCCTTTATCATCCTCCCCTACCTTCTAATGATTTCACCATTTAGATTTACTCTATGTTTTCCCTTTTATATCTCCTCTTCTTTAGCTCATCAAGAAGGAATGGTGAGAGAAAATTTCAATGATATTAATAGAATTGATTTGGGCATGGCTAGAATACACATTTTCTTCTCCTTTTTCTGTATCAAATAAGTGTGGAGCATGTTAAATGGTCTTAAGTCTGAACTCAAAGTTAGCCATCATCATTCTTTCTCTCTAGTTTAAAGCACTTATTTACATATGCTTTTTTCAATGATCTTTCTAATTTAACTGTTAGAGCCTTAGATGGGAACTGTTTTTGCCAATATGCTCCCTTTCCCTTCTCTGAGTATATATTTCAAACAGTCACACAAAGCAATTTAATAAATATGTGTCTCTTCTTTCCCCATTTTCACTGAATAATCATCATTCTGCTATATGGTTAACAGCCCAGTAGATTAAATTTCAGATAAAAAAATAGCAAATGGATGTACTTGGCCTAATTAAGACATTTCTCCAAAATAAGTCTTTATTGAAATAGCTGATTATAAGAAAACAACACCCCATGTCTATGAGGATTACTTTATTCTCAGTTTTCTGAAATACTTGAAATCAACCAAGTTTGATTTAAATCATAACAAATCCAAAACATGTGGACATAACATGTCACAACAGCTCATGTTAACTCAGTGATTTTTAGGCAGTAAATTATTTGTAAGTCATTTGAATGAACTTCTTAATCCATGAGTATACATAGTAGACCTGCAGCCCCTAATAAAAGTGTAACAACTCTTCTAGATTTATATTCTTGGAGAATGATTGAGAATTTTTCTAAGCTTAATCAGTGAATGTAATCAGTTGGTAGTCAGACTGTTTGATTATCATTTCTTGAATGTATTCACATATATCTACCTCTAAAAGAAGATTGAAAAATGTTCTTTCAAGTGAGTGATGTTGGCATGCCCCTCCTTTTGTAATTCAGTTCCTTAATTAGATGAGAAATTTTATACTTGGGTAGATGTATGCATTCTCTGTTTTATTAGGCAATATTTTCAAAGGTCAGCTATGTTTTAGAAACTGCTACATGTATTTAAGTCTATTCAAATAACATGTTTTTAAAATAGTCTCATCACTTCCCTAAAAGAATTCACAGTCTAGTATAGTACTCTTCAAACTTGATGTTGAATTTCTGGATTGCCTTTAAACTACTGATACCTGTGTTCCACTATAGATGCCCAGGTATCTGGTAAAATTGTCATGAATATAGCCTAAATGTCAAGCTTTTTAAAGTCTGCAGATGATTCTAATATGAAGGTAGGTTTGAGAGCCACAGACAGTGAAAGATATATGATCAATGATTTACTTCTGATGGAAGTAAATAAAACTGAAGAATGTGATAGTTTTTCCTAGAATTGAAAAGAACTTAACAAAAGAGATTGAATTGAATCCTGAGAGAAGAATAGTTGCCACTAGTCAGCTTGCAGAGGAGACTGAAAGAATATACTGAGAGGAGATAGTAGGTGCATTAAGGAGTGTGCTGTGTTGAGTATATTTGAATAGACTAGGTGTGTTTGAACAGAGGGAATATATGAAGCTGGAAAATTAGCTTGAAACCAGATAAGGGAGTCATATTAGAGTTTCTTATAAGTAAAAAGACTGCATATTTATATTTTCCTTTTTATAGTTTGTCATATGAAATTAGGTCGACATCTTTATATATGTTCTTTTATTAGAAGTAAACATGACAGCTTGTAGAATGGAGGAGAGAATTGTACAAGAACATTTAGCTGACCTGAAGTGAGGTGGTAATGTCCTGAATATTGTCAATGAGAGAAGAGTTTCAGAAAATAGACCATTTATTGATTTAAAGCAAAACATTCATTGAAGGACCATGTTTGCTGAGTAACATACCTGGGGCTATGTGCTAAGTGGCTTCAGTGGTGTCCATCTCTGTGCAATCTTATGGACTGTAGCCTGCCAGGCTCCTCTGTCCATGGGATTCTCCAGGCAAGAATACTGGAGTGGGTTGCCATGTCTTCCTGCAAGGGATCTTCTTGACCCAAGGATCAAACCCACTTCTCCTACATTGGCAGGTGGGCTCTTTACCACTAGCACCACCTGGGAAGCCTGAAGGTATCAGTCAGTTAGTTCAGTTGCTCAGTTGCATCCAACTCTTTGCGACCTCATGGACTGCCGCATGCCAGGCTTCCCTGTCCATCACCAGCTCCCAGAATTTGCTCAAACTCATGTCCTGTGCTCAAACTCATGTCCATCGAGTCGGTGATGCCATCCAACCATCTCATCCTCTGTCATCCCCTTCTTCTCCTTTTTAATCTTTTCCAGCATCAGGGTCTTTTCTAATGAGTCAGTTCTTCGCATCAAGTGGACAAAGGATTGGAACTTCAGCATCAGCATCAGTCCTTCCAATGAATATTCAGGACTGATTTCCTTTAGGATGGACTGGTTGGAACTCCTCTCAAGAGTCTTCTCCAATACATCAGTGTAAAAGCATCAATTCTTTGGTGCTCAGCTTTCTTTATGGTCCAACTCTCACATCCATACATGACTCCTGGAAAAACCATAGCTTTAACTAGACAGAGCTTTGTTGGAAAAGTAATGTCTCTGCTTTTTAATATGCTAAGTTGGTCCAAGGAGCAAGTGTCTTTTAATTTCATGGCTGCAGTCACCATCTGCAGTTACTTTGGAGCCCAAGAAAATAAAATCTGTCTGTCACTTTCCATTGTTTCCCATCTATTTGCCATAAAGTGATGGGAACAGATGCCATGATCTTAGTTTTCTGAATGTTGAGTTTTAAGCCAGCTTTTTCACTTGCTTCTTTCACTTTCATCAAGAGATTCTTTAGTTCCTCTTCTCTTTCTGGCATAAGGGTGGTGTCCTCTGTGTATCTGAGGTTATTGATGTTTCTTACAGCAATCTTGATTCCAGTTTGTACTTCATCCAGCCTGGCATTTTGCATGATGTATTCTGCAAATGAGTTAAATAAGCAGGGTGACCAAAGACAGTCTTGACGTACTCATTTCCCAATTTGGAATCAGTCCGTTGTTCCATGTCTAGTTGTAACTGTTTCTTCTTGATCTGCATACAGATTTCTCAGGAGGCAGTTAAGGTGATCTGGTATTTCCATCTCTTGAATTTTCCACAGTTTATTGTGATCCACATAGTCAAAGGCTTTGGTGTAATAAATAAACCAGAAGTAGATGTTTTCCTGAATCTCTCTTGCCTTTTCAATGATCCAACGGATGTTGGCAATTTGATCTCTGGTTCCTCTACCTTTTGGCCTGTGACAAAAACACAGCTTCCCCTAGTAATATACTTGCCGTGTAATGTGAGAGTGCTGTAATCCTTCGGCACTGTGTGAAGGATTCTATGTGAGTTCCTAACAGGTGGATAACTTCTTAAAGCTTCTTAAAAAGAATCTGAGCTACTGCTTAAAATAAAAGGCAGTGACAATATAATAGGCAGTATTTATTCATTACTTGCTTATTTTCTAACCTATTACATGTTGTGGTGACCATTTTGGTGGTTCTCAGCTTCATTCCCAGTCCTTTCTGTCTTTGCTCTGTAATGCAGGGAGGGATGCCCCTGAAAAGTTACATTTCCCAGTCATAGGAGACATATTATCTTCTGTATATTAATCTCTGGGTTATTTTATCATCTAATTTATCCCTGAGCTTTTAAAACACTTTTGTAATCAGTTGTTCAGTCACTCAATCGTGTCTGACTCTTTGCGACCCCATGGACTGTAGCATGTCAGGTTTCCCTGTCTATCACCATCTCCTGGAGCCTGCTCAAATTCATGTCCATTGAGTCAGTGATGCCATCCAACCACCTCATCCTCTGTTACCCACTTCTCCTGCCTTCAATCTTTTCCAGCATCAGGGTCTTTTACAGTGGGCTTTTCCAGACTCTTCACATCAGGTGGCCAAAGTATTGGAGCTTCAGCTTCAGCATCAGTCCTTCCAATGAGTATTAGGTGCCTCATCTTAAATTCTTCTGTTGTTCGACTTGAGTTAGTTACTGTTTTCTTTTTATAATTTCAACTGATACACACATATTTAGTGATTTGATTCTCACACAAATTTAAGAACTAGGCACTATTTTATTCCCGCTTATACATGAGGTAAGTGAAGTTGAGAGTAGTTAAATCACTAACCCAAGGTCACACTGCTAGTAACAAGACAAGTAATAGAACTCAAGTTTTCTGGCTACAAGTTCTATGCTCTTCACTAGTATCCTAATGCCTTCTAAACTTTGTTTACTGTGATACACAAAAAGAAATAGATTTTTATATCACACAGCAAGACCACTGCACATATCCACACAAATAAACTTTTGAAACAAAAGTTTCACTAAAGGATATGTATCTATATATATCATTGTAAGTAATACTAGATGCTGTAACAAAAACTAGATTCTATACACAGCAATGGTTTATTTTTCACTTTCATTATTCTGCCCGAGTAGTCAGTTAGGGACCTTGCAGCTAAACATCTTGTAAGACCTCCATGTCCTTCACTGGATCCTTCCAGTCAACCCAGGACCAAAGACAATGGGACATACATATGTTCTTAAAATTTAGCTTGCAGAGAACAAATATTTCCTCTGATATTCCAAGTCCAGAAGTAGTTACCATCCCACATAAATGGCTATTTTATGTGTCCAACATAAAAATAAAATGGATTTTGGGGGCTCATATACTGTCTCTGGCAGAATGAGCTATGTTGATATGTGTTTAGAATACTGTAAGTTTTTTCCACTTCTCCATTAAGAAATGAAGTATTTTCCCCCTGTTTTTACTCTGGCCTTGGGATTTGCTTTGACGAATAGAATGTGGAGTGAAGTAAATGCTTTGCTGAACAGTTTTTAAGAAGCTAAGAAGGTGTTCAGTTTATTCTTCTGGAGACAGAGGCCACATTGAAAATCCTTGGAGACTAAAACATAACAAGGAGGTAGGGAATATGCAGAATAGGCTACAATCAACAATTGGCTGAATGCAATTGAGTTGGTAACTCCAACCGACATCACAGAGAACAGAACTATCTATTCAAGCCTCAGAATGGTAAATAATATATTCTTGCTTTTTAAGCCATAAAATTTGAGATAATTTGCTTTGTAGCAAAGGAAAACTGAGGCATCACCAAATATAAATTTCACTATTTCTCACACACAAAGAACACACTCATACTGCCCTGAGATGGAGGATAGCCCCATCTGATCACTGTCTTCAGCTAAAAGTCCATGATTTCCAGATAATATAGAGTACCCTTCTTCTTGTATATATGTGGATCCTTTGTAGTTCAGACCCCACATCTACTCTGAGTTTAGTAATTGTGTGTTCAGTGTTTTGTTTTGTTTTTTTTTTCTATTCTACTCCATCATAGTCTATTAAATTTTATTTCATTAAAACTGCAGGTCACATGACCCAGTAAATTGATTTCATGACCCACTAATATTAGATCATAAAGAACAGCTTTAAAAAACACTGCATAACACTATACTGCCTCTCATAAATGTGATTAGTAAGTTTTGCATGGGTCTGGGAAGGACAAATGAATAGAAAGGTTACAGAAGGACTTTAAGTAGGGGAAGGACTTCAACGGGCTTTCCTTTTGTAATAATCACTCTAGTAGCACCATGGAGAACTAATTGGGAAGAAACAGGACTGGCTGATGTTTTCTTAGGAAAGAGGCAACAGAGATCCTTCGGTGGTAATTTTCATAATGTTAAGGAAAAAGACATATAAGTAGGTAAATTTATAATTTTGAGGTTCTTTCAAGGTGTGTGACGTTAACAAGGGAGAGGAAGACAAGCGTTTATGTCAACTTTTACAACAGGGAAAAAAGAGTCCCTAAGAATGAAGTGTGTTCTGTTTAGATCATCTGTTTTTATGAGAGAACATGGATATTTATAAAAATTTTTGAAGCACCTTCATTGGCAATGGAGGCCTATGAAGATAACTGAAAAAGGAATGATGATGATAAATATGAGATGAAAATAATCAGAGCTGATAGTGTCAACTATATTTTACAGATGTAAGTGAAGAACCGAAAACTGTGTCCATGTGTAAGTAAAGTCTGTGTATGCCTACATGGTAGTCTTTTGGTAAGAAAATTAAACTTATTAAAACCTTCAAGTAACTTTCTTTTTATTTTCTGAGTCAAATTTTCAGAAGATAAATATGAATAAAACCACATTACTTGGTTTCTGGAGGATTTGAATAGATCTGGTATAGTCTCCTTTACTTCCACCAAATACTCTGCTAGTCAATGAGAATTAGTTTTCCCAAGGGTGACTTAAGGCCAAAAAACTCATAGTAAGAAAGAAAATATGAGATATGCAATTCACATTATGTTTTTTAAATGACACATAATTATATATTTTTAAAAGATTTTTAACAGGGATGCTTTTCCTTAAACCTCTTTGAATCAAATAATCATGCCTCTGAAATTTCATTTAATCAAGATTATATGGTAGCACCATGAGAAGAACAGAATTTTATGAAGGGAAATGACCTGGGCAATAATAACATTTTTTAATAGAATGCATCATTTAAGGTAATATAAAAATGATGTGATTAATCCATTCAAACTCTCTGCATACCATGCTGATCTCCACCAGTACATCCTACAGAAGACAGTCAACATTTCCATACCTCCTTTTTATTGCTATCATGATGATTTATGTGCTGGAACTGCTGGGCTTAGCTTGCTATTTTTGCTTTTCACAAAAGAGGTAGGCTATGAATCATCTAAAATACTAGGAAATGTATTTCATAATAAATGGCTGCCTTAATCTTGTTTTCTGTAAATTAAAGAGCAAAGGTATTTGCTAAGTTTCTAAAGATGTTGAGGTGAATGACATTTCAAGTGAGTTGGTAGAAATCAGGAGTGGTCCACATGTTCGTGTAGCAATCTACCTGTTGAGTGTGAAAATTCATTTCTCTAATGAGTCCTCAACCTGATTTCTTTGTTTTGACTTGTTTTTGTCCTCAAGCTCTCCATATTTACATTAGCCCTATATAACAGGTTTTTTAATGCAATTATTACTGTGATTTAATTGAATATTTACTCCTCTAAAACACCAAATTCAATGCATATTTAATTTACTTATTTAATTTTGAACAGTTTTATTGTTCTTCTTCTGCAAATTTCATGACAGATGTGATCTGGGGTACTTGCTGGTCCTGAACACAATCTGATAACTATGATCCATAGTTCAGTGACAATTTTTTCTACATTTATGAAAAAAAATCTTTTTAAATTATTGTTAAAGAAAAATCTATTGTGATTTATAATGAAATTCAGCTAAGGGCCTATTTCTTACCTTGGATACTGTTTGATGTACAAAGAGAGATTGTAGAGAGTTCCTCCTTGCCATTGTTATGTATCAGAAAACTGTGTGGAGAAGTATGAGTAATTTGAAGATGGAGTGTACAATCAAAAAATCTCATCTTTTACAAGAAGTACTGGATATGGACGAATAGAACCATGAAAGCTCAAGACTCAAGAGATGTTAGTATCAATTTGGGTTGGAAGTAAGAAAAATTCAAAATGACAGAAGATAGGAGAACTTGATCTAATTCCAGGTAAAAATTTATTCTGGAGATGATAAATTAAGAAGAATTGTAATGCTTATTGAGCTCTGATTCTATTATTGATACTACTGTAAGTGCTTTTGAAGTATTAAATTATTTAATATTCACAAACATTACCTGAGGTAAAGGTTATTATAATGTCTATTTTATAGTCACTAGATGGAGGATCTGAAAAGTCATGTAGCAATTCCTATATATGACAGAAGGAAAGTAGCAGGACCAGGATAAAAATGCTAGTATTCTGACCTTTATAAAAATGCCTCTTAATGGTCAAAGTTCAATTGGTTGCATTAGGTATATAACAAGTCCCATGTCTATACAAATTATATAGAAGGCATAGCCTAATACTGCCTTTAATAATTTATGATCTACTCTATTTTGAAAGAAAATTATTAGCAAATTAAAAAAAAAAAAAGCCTTCATGTGTGTGAGTATTGGTGTGTACATGTGTGGATGAGTGAGTATCTCAGGAGAAAAAATAAAACTAGTTAGATTCTGTAATACACAGACAAAATACAAGAAAGAAAGGAACCAAGCAATGGTCTTCAAACTAGGTTGTAACTTGAAGTAATATTTTTATTATGTATGGAAGGAATCATTGTCCAGAACCTCAATTCTAAATATATTTATTTAGAGTCATTTGTGTGACAGTAAGTCTGGTGTTAAAGACTCATGTTGATTCTTTTTACCTACCCCCCCGCCTAAAGTTCAGTTACCCAGTTGGCATGCTGTAAAAATTTCCAAACATTAAGCAAAAGGGTAGTTTGGATTATTTGTATCATTTAAGAAAGTAAATCACACTAATAATTGGGTAATAAATCCTTTTGAGAGTTAGGATGTGTCTAATTTTGTATTCAAAAACATTGAAGGGAGAACAAATGATGAGAGTTGATTAATTTTTTAAATGTTGCTTACTTTGTGATTTTTGTCCTTAAAATGGAAGAAAGTCCAAGAATTTACTGATATAGATGAAATAATACATTACCCTTTCTATGTATTTCTTTATGTGCATAAATTGTATTTTAAGATTTTATTGAAAATTAGAAATAAATTGCATTTTAATAATCTCATAAAACTAAAAATTCTATATTTTCTAACATGTAGTAGTAATATGGGTGCATAAAATAACTGTTTAAAAGAAAAGCCCAATAATCATATTTAAGTTAGTGTTTTAATAAAATCTTTGTTATTATATTTATTCATCAAATAGTCATCAAAATCTATAATGTGTCAAGTGGTTTTGACCAGTTGTGCATAGACACAGATTAATATTGAGATCTTGGAGTCTAAAAAAATTAAAAAATAATCTCAGCTGATTAACAGACTACAGATACACATATTTTACCTCAGTTAAGGCAGATGTGTCATAAGAAAACCCTTGTCATCCTCAAGATCAGATGCTCCTCTTCTGATCATCTCCAGGCTGATAACCAGAGGGTAGTCAGAAAAGTCTTAGGGAAGTATAGTTCCCACTCTGTGAGAAATTAATATACATAAAAGAGAAGTTACAAGATCTGAGTAGTGATGACTTTCAAGAACCAAGAGAACATTTTTGTGAAGTTCAGTGAAGTCATATTCTATTGTTTGGAGTTGGCTGTGAAAGGTGTTGTCATGGATCTGGACTTCCTACTATTTGGGGGAATGATAATATCTGTAGAAAACAGAAGGGAGAATTTAACAGAGGCAAACTGGATATAATTGCTGAAATAGAAAGCAATGCTTACCTGGCAATCAGGGTTCTCTGGCAATAAAGATTGTAGACGTCAGAATCCATTTCAGTATCATTTGTTAGAGAGGCTGTCTTTTCTCCATTGTATAGTTTTGCCTCCTTTGTTGTAGATTAAGTGATCATAATTGTGTAGGTTTAGTTCTGGGCTATTTATCATGTCTTACTGATCTATATGTCTGCTTTTGTGCCAATACCGTCCTGATTGTATTACTGTAGCTTTGTAGTATTGTCTGAAATCTGGGAGGATTATTCCTCCAGCTCTGTTCTTTTTCATTATGATTATTTTGGCAATTCTGGGTCTTTTGTGGTTCCATATATAATTTAAAACTATTCTAGTTTTGTGGAAAATATCATGGGTGTTTTGATAGGGATAACATTAGATCTGAAGGTTGCTTTAGGTACTATGGCCTTTTTAAATATTAATTCTTCCAATCTAAAAGCATGGAATATCTTTCTGTTTATCTGCATCATCTTCAGTTTCTTTTATCAATATTTTAAAGTCTCAGCATTTAAGTCTTTCACCTTCCTGATTAAATTTATGCCTAGATACAGTTTATTGAAATAATTTTATTTATTTTTTTGCTTTCTGATATTTCATTTTTAGTATCGAGAAACATAACAGATTTCTGTACATTAATCTTTCATTGTCTGTTTTTATTTTTAAATTTAAACGCAATCCAGGAAAGGGAAGGGTGTGGCCATGATTAGATAATTGCTGAAGTGGTTTGATGGATCCATGAGGAATCATTATGCTATTCTCTCTTATTTTGTATATGTTTGAAAAATGCTATGTAAAATACTAAAAAGAAGTGTGCTAAAATTTAAACACACACCTACTTCAAAATGCCAGAATAGAACCCATCAGTCATATAGACCGCAGTCCAAGACCTGTTCATTATTTTTTACTAAGTGCATAAATATATGATATAGAAATAATGATTTTAAAGTGCTTGTATCAAATAATTCAATGTTTGTATAAATTTCAGTATTTTAATACATATCAATGACATCTTAATATTTTTCATTATCATTATTTTTAAAAATACCTGGTGGCAAAGAATCTGCCTACAATACAGGAGACCCAGATTTGATCCTGGGTAGGGAAGAGCTCCTGGAGAAGGGAATTTCTAACCACTCCAGTGTTCTTGTTTGGAGAAATCTATGGGCACAGGACTCTGGCAGGCTACAGTTCATGGGGTTGCAAAGAGTTGCACATGACTGAACAACTAACAATTGCCCTTTCACTACTTTAGAAAAATTTAATGCTGAACAATAATGGCAATATAAGGAGGATACTTTGATGTTAGTATCACTGACTAAACCCTTGATTTAACTTTTTTTGTGTGTTTTTGTCTTTAGAGAAACTATTTGTCATTAATAGTTCTATCAGTTCAGTTCAGTCACTCAGTCATGTCCGACTCTTTGTGACCCCATGGACTGCAGCACGCCAGGCTTCCCATCACCAACTCCAGGAGCTTGCTCAAACCCAGGTCCATCGGGTCAGTGATGCCAACCAGCCATCTCATCCTCTGTCATCCCCTTCTCCTTCTGCCTTCAATCTTTCCCAGCATCAGGGTCTTTTTCAAGGAGTCAGTTCTTCACATCAGGTAGCCAAAGTATTGGCATTTCACCTTCAAAATCAGTCCTTCTAATGAATGTTCAGGACTGATCTCCTTTAGGATGAACTGGTTGGTTCTCCTTGCAGTCCAAGGGACTCTCAAGAGTCTTCCCCAACACCACAGTTCAAAAGCATCAATTCTTTGGCATTCAGCTTTCTTTATAGTTCAACTTGCTCATCCATGCATAAACCATAGCTTTGACTAGATGGATCTTTGTTGGCAAAGTAATGCCTCTGCTTTTTAATATGTTGTCTAGATTAGTCATAGCTTTTCTTCCAAGGAGCAAGCGTCTTTTACTTTCATGGCTACAGTCACCATTTGCAGTGATTTTTGAGCCCCCCCAATAAAGTCTCACTGTTTCCCCTCATTTAATACATAATATTATATAATATCATATAATATATAATAGTTACATACATTGGAAAAAATGACTTTACAAACTTTATTAGTAGTGAAATGATATCCTAAGACAAATCTTATATGGAATTTCAAAAAAATGTAAAGGAGAAATAACTGGTATGAATATGGTTGAAATAACACAGAGGACCAAGACCTGTTACCACAACTAATCCCCTGCCACCAGGGCAAACATGATGATGAGACACAGTAAGATAAATTTATACTCCTTACTCTTTCTAGGTATGAGTCAAAAGAGATTTTTATCTCTATTTTGTATGGTGATATATTGAAGTTTATGATAGACAACTCATTATTATAAATATTCCATGTTGTGCATAGAAATAAATATGCCAAGTATTGAAGAAGATAGACTGTGAAGACAATTTGATTTCTAATCATTATTAATGTGCCTCCTCATTTACTCAAGCCTTTAAGTTATGAAGTAGTCTTCATATAGTCTCAGACTTTTCTTCAATTTACTCCTAGACATATAAACATTTTTATGACAATCATTATTGTATTAGTTATTTTCAAGATATTGCAAAGTGTTTTGCATGCATTATGTTATTGAATTACCAAAATATCCCTCTGTATCCATATTATCTCCTGTTTACTAGTAATGTACCTGAGGCAGAGAGAGGCAAAGTAAGTCACCCAAATATAAACTGTTATCACATGATAGAGTCTGATTTAATCTGACTTCAAACACATGCTCTTAATGGCTATACTGATTTAACTTCTCTACATATCTGTTTCCTCAACTTTAAAAAGCATGCAATTGAAAGGAATAAATGAGATGTACTTAGTGCAAGTTGCTACTTATGATTCTTATATTTAATTATTTTATATTTATAGCAAGTTTTTAACTCAGATTAGGAGCAATGGTGATATTATGTTCATCTGTCTGTTGACTATGGTATGTTCAGTTTTAGAAGATATTGCCGAACACTTCTTTAAAGTGTTCTAAGCTTTACATCCTCAGCTACAATGTGATAAGCTTACGTGCTTCTCCACCTTTTCACTGGCTCTTGATTTACTCTGTGTTTTTATTTTTGGCCTTTAAATTCTGTGGTTTTAATGCAGACATTTACCTGATGGGTAATGACATTATGTACCTTTTCTTTTCTGTTTTGCTTATTGGCCATTTGGATATCCTCTTTTTGTGAAAAACCTGTTCACATTTTTTTTCCAGTTTCACAAAATTGAATTGTCTGCCTATTTCTTATTGATCTCTAGGAATTCTTTATACTATGTATGCAAGATTCTTGCAACACACATACACACACACAGACATGTATGAGGACGTGGGAGCAAAATCCACACATTCCCCTAACTCCTACCAAATTTTGATGTGAAATGAATGATAAGAAAACATTTATGGTGCTAATTTCTGTTGTTTATTTGGTTTCAGCAGCAATAAGCCTGAAACTGATGAATATACTTTGGACAGATAGTATTTGGGGACAGTGTCCATGTCACCAATCCCATAGTGCTCTCTGCAAGAGACTTAAAAGACACAGGTTAGATTCTTGGTTCTGGAAGACCCCCTGGAGTAGGAAATGGCAACTCACTGCAGTATTCTTGCCTGGAGAATCCCATGATAGAGGAGCCTGGCAGGCTGTGGTCCATGGGGTCGCAAAGAGTTAGGCATGACTAAAGCGACAAAGCACACACTTATTCATCTGCATTCCTTAATATATTAATATCCTTATTAGATGTTTGCTGCATCCATATACATCACTTGTCTTATTTTAGTATCCGTGACATAATAACTACTGTACAAATATTGATCTATTTAGTTAATTAAGTTTCCTGAAATGTGTGATATACAAGGAACACACGTACTTGCCCTCCTATTATTAGGACATTTTTTCCTCTCATTATATATTTTATACTTCAATTTTATGGACATTTAGGAAGGAATAGGTAGATAGTATTGAAGTATCATTTTGCTTAGAAAGTTTTCTGATCTTGACTTTCTTGTGTCTTTTACATCTTTTTCTGCATGCATTCTATATTTAAAAATGCTAAATCATTTCTAGCTCCTATTGCCAACAAGAAATCTGTTTATTAGCAGTACACAATATATTCCCATAATCTGATCCCTTCTTAATCTCTCCTTAGACTAATAAGGAAAAGTCTTAGCATTTGCTTCCCATACTGAGCTCTTTTCCACCATCTTACTTTGGCTTATCTTATTTCCTTGAGGTGAATACTCTTCCCTGGACTTTACTCAATTGGCAAACCACTAAGTATAATTCAGTTTCCTAAATGTCTTTCTGTTTTAAACATTTTGTAATCTTTCCATAAAAAGAAGCCAAAATTTCCTCTATGCTTTCAGAGGATTTCATGTATGCTTTATTATGAAATGTTGTTTTCAACAAATAGTTATTAAATATATCAGTCATTTAATTAATAGCTTATAATTATACCTAAAATAGGTTAATTTCTTTTGACTACTTCTTGAAATGAGGCATTGTAGATTTAAATATTTTTAAAAATTAATTTTTCATACAGGAAAATGTATCCTTATGACACTAATTCTTTACTCATTTTTTATAGGGATAGTGTCATGGGATAGTAAAATTAAGGAAATATGCATAAGTTATTGTCTACAACCTCTATTCTGAAATGTATATATATGTCATATATTTTTAAAAATATTTTCATAAAGATGGCCTAGGTCTCCATGCTGACTTATCAGTGTGGTATCTTTAACACTGGGATTTTTTGTTATCCATGAATTCAAATACTGGCAGGTGTGTTTTTCTAACATTAGTGTATATATATATGCTTTTATAATTTTGTGTGAGTTGATACCCGCTTTGGGCTTTCCTGGTGGCTCATATAGGAAGAATCTGCCTGCAATGTGGGAGACCTGGGTTTGATCCCTGAGTTGGAAAGACCCCCTGGAGCAGAGCACAGCGACCCACTCCAGTATTCTGGCTTGCAGAATCCTCATGGACAGAGGAGCCTGGCGGCTACAATCAATGAGGTATCAAAGAGTCAGACATGACTGAGAGATTAAGCTCATGAGTTGACACAATTTCATCCCCTTCCCAATCTCAGAAAAAAGATGCACACATATATATGCCAACATTATCTATACTAAATGAAAAAAATAAAAATTAAAAGAAATGTATTAATGAAAGTGGTTCTCTCCAACTTCCATTTATATATTTTGTTTTAGCTCACTGAAATGCTGCCAGCAGAGTGATTTTACTTTTATATGGAAAATCCAGGTTTCATTTACCCCAAATAACTCCACAACTTTTATCTCTTCCACTTATTTTGTTGAACAACATGTTTCTACCTTACTCCTTAAAAGATTAGAAACCATTGATGGTTATAAATTAGAAATAGCACCTCCTATCCAATTTTTATTGGTTTAATAGTTTATATTGAAGGCTATTTCTTCATAAAACTAGAGGGAAAAAAAAAAAAAAAAAACTATTTCATGAGCAAAATGACACCATTATAAATTAGAGTCCTGAAAACTGCACTGTTTTCTTCAAACTCAATGTTCTTTTAAGGCAATGATAGCTCCCTAAGGAATGTCCATGTTTATGAGCCCCTGACAGTGTTTTTGAAGGGGAAATACCTCTTTCAGTGGTGAAAATGCTATCAACATGTACCTAAGGCAGATCTCAGCAAGTTCTAAATAGTTTCTTCACTGACTCTTGTTCCATCTGTTTGAAGGACACTTGGCAGTTCTGTGAGATTCATGTGGTTGCACTTATTATGGATGTGTTGTCAGTGACTCTGAGATTGCCCACAACTCTTATTCATATTTTCCTCTTTGCTGATGTTTATTGCATGTCATTTAAATATACATTTTTTTAGCAAGTAGATATTTTCTTCAAATATTAATAATTTGTTTAGGTGACAAACCAAAAGCACTTAGGTTATTGCCTGTTTTACCTTTGCATAAACTGAAATTTAAAATACAAGCAACTCCTGAAGATCAATTCCAGAAAAATAAATGACCCAATCAAAAAATGGGCCAAAGAACTAAACAGACATTTCTCCAAAGAAGACATACAGATGGCTAACAAACACATGAAAAGATGCTCAACATCACTCATTATTAGAGAAATGCAAATCAAAACCACAATGAGGTACCATTACATGCCAGTCAGGATGGCTGCTATCCAAAAGTCTACAAGCAATAAATGCTGGAGAGGGTGTGGAGAAAAGGGAACCCTCTTACACTGTTGGTGGGAATGCAAACTAGTACAGCCACTATGGAAAACAGTGTGGAGATTTCTTAAAAAACTGGAAATAGAACTGCCATATGACCCAGCAATCCCACTCCTGGGCATACACACTGAGGAATCCAGATCTAAAAGAGACACGTGTACCCCAATGTTCATCGCAGCACTGTTTATAATAGCCAGGACATGGAAGCAACCTAGATGCCCATCAGCAGATGAATGGATAAGGAAGCTGTGGTACATATACACCATGGAATATTACTCAGCCATTAAAAAGAATTCATTTGAATCAGTTCTAATGAGATGGATGAAACTGGAGCCCATTATACAGAGTGAAGTAAGCCAGAAAGATAAAGACTATTACAGTATACTAACACATATATATGGAATTTAGAAAGATGGTAACGATAACCCTATATGTAAAACAGGAAAAGAGACACAGAAGTACAGAATAGACTTTTGAACTCTGTGGGAGAAGGTGAGGGTGGGATGTTTCAAAAGAACAGCATGTATATTATCTATGGTGAAACAGATCACCAGCCCAGGTGGGATGCATGAGTCAAGTGCTCGGGCCTGGTGGACTGGGAAGACCCAGAGGAATCGGGTGGAGAGGGAGGTGGGAGGGGGGACCGGGATGGGGAATACGTGTAACTCTATGGCTGATTCATATCAATGTATGACAAAACCCACTGAAAAAAAAATAATTAAAAAAAAATTTCACCTTGAATTTCTAATGCTATGTGAGTCTGATATTTAGTTATTTGAATATTTGGATTAAAGAATCTACCTGCCAGTGCAGGAGATGTAAGAGATATGGGTTTGGTTCCCAGGCCAGGAAGAGTCCCTGGAGGAGGAAATGCCACCCTACTCTAGTATTCTTGCTGGGAAATCCCAGGGACAGATGAGCCTGTTGGACTGCAGTTGATGGAGTCACAAAGAGTCGGACACATCTGAGCATCTGAGCACACAGCAATATTTTTATTTGTATTAAGATGATCATTGAAATTATTTCTTTGTGTATGTTTTTCAATTATGAGAAAAATATGGATAATACTAACTTTAAAAAAAATTATTTTTTAATCCAAGATGCTGTTATCAATCTTACCTGTCTGGTATTCAGAACAAGTCAAAATACAATATAACACAACACAATTAGTACAATAAAACTCATTCCTATGTAATACTGGGTTACTATAGAGCTAGTGATAGAATAATGGAACCCATAATAATTATAACAACAACAATAAGAGTAAGTTAACTTTTAAATAAAAATTTGAACTCTAGATCTTTTAAATATGACTTGCCAGAGTCCTCAGCCCTCTCTGCTGTATTTTGAGAAGCCCATTTTGTTCATTTCATAGCTTGCCTGACTTCTACTGGGTTATGCTCTTCAGTGTAGCCCTGATAAGCAAGAATCCTATAATAAAAGTAAAGGGGGAAACAAAACAGGCTCCAGCTTGAAAGCAGGACTCCATCTTGGGCCAGATGTCCAGTCTCTATGGAAATGGCATGCTGCTGCTGCTGCTAAGTCGCTTCAGTCGTGTCTGACTCTGTGCGACCCCATAGACAGCAGCCCACCAGGCTTCTCTGTCCAGGGATTCTCCAGGCAAGAAAACTGGAGTAGGTTGCCATTTCCTTCTCCAATGGAAACGACATATCAAATGGAAAACCAGACCCCCCCTGGTTGGAAGAGCCCCAGGACTTATACCTAGACTCTCTGTCACCTAAAAGAATACCCTAATTATCTGTGTAACCAAATAGAATCATAAATTCTATTACGCTTATTGGGGTATGACCACAGGCGTATTGATAATTGTCCACTGTTAACTACCTAGGCTTAAGGCATATGAATCATGGGTTAACTTTGACTGTATCTTTCTTTTCCTTTGTTCAGACTGGTTTCAGAGAGAATTTGGAGAGGTGGATTTGAGCACGTATGCTTAGGGTATATAATGTTTTCACAAAAACTGGTCAGGGTCCTTGGCTAAGAGGAGACTCTGCCTTGGGCCACCTGGTGTAATAAACTGCACTCCACTATCTGCATTGTCCTTCTGAATGAGTTCATTTCCTGGAACACGTGGCTACAGCAAAAGTAATATAAGTAAACCAAGTTTTATAACTAAACATAAGCAAATATGGGATAGTATCAGAAGCTAAGAAACTGTTCAAAACCACACATTTTGCAAGTGAAGACCTAAGATTAGAGTTTGGAAAGCATTTCTAACTTCTCTTCATTATTGTCCCAATTTTAATAACATTTTAGATGCTTGTTTTGATCAATTTTGCTGGCTTTAAAATATAAACTGAAAATTGTGGGGTTTTTTTTTTCTTATATAGTTTTCACTAAAAGTATAAGAAAAAATCTTTTGAATGAAAACTAAATGGAAAAAGTCTGATCTTTTAAAATTTCACTTCCCTAGAATATTTTATTCATGAAAAGTATGCTTTTGTGCTACAAGACAAGCCCACTCAAAGCATTTTTAAATTTAGATTTCCTTATTCAGCACACCCTTTTGATATGCAATAATTTTCTCTATAGTGCAATGAATGTTAATAATTACATACATAACAATTTGACCAGATGTTTACATTAGATGCAAGGTAATATAAAATAACAAAAAAGTGACAATAGCACATTCATGCAAAAATAGCTTAGAATAAACCACATTCATTATCTTATGAACAAAAAAAATTCTTTATGAAGTTAACAAGGGGATGATTGTTTATCTCTTCTTAGCAGATTCTTAGAGGATATTATTAAGTTTTGCTGTCTAAATGGTTAAGTTTTACACATAGAGAAATTCTGAAAAAAGCAAGGCAAAAGTACTAAATACACACATGTATATGTGTATCTCTGCATGTAAATTTTTATACTACATTCTTTTCCTTCAAAACTACTGCTAGTATATAACAAAAAATAATAAAATGTTGAAAAGAAATGACAAGAGAAGTCAAAAGGACATAAAACAGTGGAAAATATAAGTGTAACATCTCCACTTTTATAATGCCTATTTGGCTAAGCAGAGTGCTTGCATGAAAACTTTATAATTTTTTTTCTGAACCAGTACAATTTCCTTTTTTGTATAATCAGCCAGTATTTATTGATGTGATCCATGTGCCAGGTTTTATGCTTGATGTCGAAGAGACAGAGCTGAATAAAATATGACACTCTCCCTCAGAGAGCCTACAATAAAATGAGAGGCAGGTGTGAACAAATTATTGTAAATAAAATATGGCAAGTAAAGGTATAAACCAAGCACTATGAAAACACTGGGAGAGGATGTTCACAGAAATATTCAGCAAGGAATAGCTGATTCCTGAGTTTCAATAGAAGTTTTACCATGTGGGTCAGGGATGAGAGCAATTTCCAGAGAGATGAATGTCATGGTCCAGGTACGGGTTGAAAAAGAATTTCTAGACATGAGACAGAATGAGAGGGAGATAAAGTTTATTTGAGTGGGACATGCTGTCAGAACAGTGGGCCAGCTCAAGGGAGAACCAACTTTGAACAGGGGTCTTTAGTCCACATTTATACCCAGGGTACAAAGAGTGGGATAGGGGTCTTGTGGGCCATTTGCCGATTGGATGAGGCATATAGTACCTCCATCCATGTATACTGGTGGAGGAAAGAGTAAGGCAAATACCTCCTCCCAATGGGATAGGAGGGGAGACAGGTTATACTGTTCAGGAGGACTTGAAATCCATTAATAGTTACAACTTAGGGTTGGGAAGGACGATAAGGGTCTTGTTTTTCCATTCCTGCATTCCATGACCCTCCTTGGTTTTATTTGCTCTTTTGTCCTCAGGGCACCGCATTCCTCCCCCTCTTTATTTTTAGGGCCAATTCCTTGGCCCCTGTTGATACCTTGCTCATGTCTAACTGTCTACCTGTTTCCATTCTCAAGCTTTTGGTAACCCAGCTGCTGCTGTGTGTGCTTAGTCATGTCTGACTCTTGTAACTCCATAGACTGTCAGTCCCACAGTCTGTCTGCCGGGCTTCTCCGTCTATGGGATTGTCCAGGGAAGAATACTGGAGCGGGTTGCCATTTCCTTCTCCAGGGGATCTCCCTGACCCAGGAATTGAACCCCGGTCTCCTGCATTGCAGGCAGACTTTTTACTGACCGAGCTACAAAGTAAGCCCTTGGGAACCCAGTCTCAGGGGAAAAGGAGTGATGACCACTCTGGCTTCTTCAGGCTGTACAGGGGTGTCATGGGGCTCTGGGTTCCTTTTGCCTGCTCTCTGCCTAGGTGCATTTACAGAGGGAGATGCAAGTCCATGGAATGATAAGGTGACATGTTTCAACATTGTCTGGGTATTGGTCAGGGAATATTCTTGTCATACGACCACTTAGAGATTTGTTGTATTCTAGAAGAAACAAACTTAACAGAAAAGTCAAAGATATGGGGCCCAAAGATTAGTAGAAGTAGAAAAGCTGCTCAGGGCCTAGCCAGGAGAACCAGGACCAGACATGGGTTCATGACATTGGTGTTTCTCTAGGTACAAGAAGATATAAGAATTTGGGTTCACAAAATCCTTACCTGAAGAGATCTGACTATCTGAAGACTGGTTCTTCTGGGTTTTTCCCAGAGCACAGAGTGCCTTATTTCTGCTCTCCACCCTGAACACCTTTCAGGGGGTGTTGAAGGTCAGCAGCTTGCAGTGGTCATGATGTAGTCTTTGTAGAGGCAGCTGGCAAATGTCAACTTCCAGTCAGCAAAGTCCCTTCATAGCCACATATTTGACCACGCTTTGGGGGCATTTCATGGCTATTGTGTCCTGCGATGCTGGGAAGGCTCATTCCCAGGTCTAGGGAAGGTTCCATTGATATGTTACTCAGTATACTGTTATTGGACCAGGCTTTGCTAGTAGCAAAAGTCTCTGGACCATACCTGTCTTACTAGCCTCTTGGTTCAGATGTTCCCTCTTTTTGCTTCTTCCCATATCTAGAGTTACATTATTACAATCATTGTTCTTATATGGAACTGCATTTCAGCATTGTATCACAGGCTTTGACACATATTTGGTAACCTAAGAAACAATCTTCAGAAACAAGTGACATAGAAAATAATAGAGCTATAGCTAGCAGTTATTAGTAAGGTCATAAGTAAGAATTATAAGTCAAGAACTTTCATTGGGTAGAGCCCAGTATACCCCCAGGTCATCTGACTTCATTTGTCAAATGACTATAGCCTGGTGTTAATCTCCTGGTTATACATCATGGAGCATCTGATCTTTATCTGAAGATTGGTTACTGAGATAAGCTTTAGAAACAAACTTAGAGTATACTTTTTAATAACTTAATTAAATCCTTTAGCAATATAACATGACAACAAGGAACTATCTCAGAAGTGAGTCTTAGTAAACACTAGACTTTAATTAACAAAGCTAGAAACTTAGTTTAATAATTAACAAAACTTAATATTCAGTGAAATATGATTTTTTTCATTATGAGGGCATTAACCCTGTAGCCAGGGAAGATTTTAACCCATCAAATAAAAATGAAGTTTGTCCAGGAGCTGGGAAAAGCCAAGTGGCTGTCTTCGATTTCCCATAGCCTGACTCTTTGATTTTCAGCTATTGTTCACCCATTTTTAATTCCCCAATTTAGGAGTAGACTGTTGCCATGTCTTAAGGACATAAGGATATGTCTAAAAGTCTAATGGTGAGGTGTTTTTTGTTTTTGTTTTTGTAGAAGCAGAATGAGCTTTAACATGTACCATAATCTTAAATAATGTTTATTTACTTTACCAAAATAACAAAAGATTTTGAAAACAAATATAAATCACATAAAGGCAAAGAAATGCATAATGTTATTGAAAGCTTCATTCTAAGAAAACTGTTCTCTGAACATAGAAGTAGACTAAATTCCAGTCTGTTACCAGTTTACCAAATAACAAACAACAAAATTTGTTTATCAGTTAATCTTAGAAAAGTCTTTTCCATGAATCTTGAAGAACTAGCAGTATTTTTCTAAAGGCATGAGAGTGAAACCATGGAAGGCTCATTTAAAATCTAATTAAATTGCCATTGACAAAGTAGCCTGGTCATTGCTGTGACTTGTAACACTTTAACATGATAACCAGAATTATAACTGACAACATTTTACCAGGACATATCAGTTTTTCATGAATTTTGCATAATTTCTAGGATATCTGTATAAGTAACATCAACCATACAATATAACCTGAGAAGATTCATCACTCCTCCAACAATACTTCCCATGTAGTTTAACATGTCAAATGAACTCAGGTAGTTTAATAGCTCTTAAGGATGTCTCAGGAGCCCTCTGAAGCATCCCAAAGTCAGCTCGAAGTCAAGTTATTTAGGAAATTTTGTTGATAAATATCAAAAAAGGGTTTATAACACTCAGTCAGATAGAACCATATAGATCACTGTGAAACAATATATTCACTTAGTCAAAGTAACAAAGAAGATTTCAAAGGTAAACATAGAACAGATCTCTCCAGTGGCAAAGAAACTTAAAATCCATTATCAAAGGCAGTTCAACATTTCAAGAAAACTTGTATTCATACACAAAACTCTTCTTTTGGGGTCCACTTTCCATAAAACCTTATCACTTTTGTACCCGTTTGTTCTCCCATCCTGAAACAGTCACCTGCAAGTCAGACCTACTTTTTCCCTTCATAAAATGTAATTCCATTCCTCATACCTTCTTTACTGAAAACACACGTTCTACTTTCCATAAGCAACCAAGAACTGAACTTTATATAAGCATTCTATAGATTGGTGAACAAAAATACCAGTGATAATTTCTAAAAAATATTCTAGAGAACATCACAGGATGGCATCAAACATTATTCATTAATAGTCTAAAATCTTTATTGTCTCTGTAAGAGGAAGTTAGTATTCAGTAATGAGTGTTTCAGAATCTTATTTTATTTGGAAATGACCTAGCTATTCAATAAACTTCCATCACTTAGTTTAGCACAACCCTAGAAATTCAGGTTACCAAAATCTAGAGAGACTGTTTCAGATAGACATTTTTAATCTTAATAGAGTTTATCTAAAAGCTCACATCTCATTTACGTTTTTTTTTTGAAGTTTCTTCACTCAAGGTACCTTCCTTCCTGACAAATTTGTAACAGATATAGCAATATAATAATATTAACAATATTTAACTTATAATAAACCTAGGCACAATGAAAATATACTTAATGACTCTTAGACATGTCTATATTAGATTAGCAAACAAACATTACTACTAGATATTTAATATTGAATATTTTCCAATTCACATTAATCTGAAATTCATTTACGTTAATTTCTCTTGTATTTAGAATTGTCTGATTTGTAAGTGCTTACTTTTCTTTAGGCCAGTTAAATTAGAACTCATTTACAACGTCAGCAATATTATCAAAAAAAGCCAAATGACACACACTGAGACATACATAAATACAGATAGACAGACAGAGATCTCATATCTTTCTGCCCATGATTTAAACATTTAAAATGTCTCTTTGACACCCCCTTCCTTTTTTTTTTTTTTCTTTTTTGGTTGCTTGAAGTTCTAATTTGCCCAAGGCTGAGATCTCAGGCAAAGTGGGCCATGTATTTCAAGGACATGGAAAGGGTTCACTTCAAGCTTTTCCCTAGGCAGGCCTTGTAACAAGCTAGTTGTTTTAATTGTACATGCAGAAAGAACCAGTTTTGTAATTTCCAAGAAATAAATTTTTTATTTTAGCCAGTTTTCTACAGAGTCTAAAGAATATCATGGATATCCTGTGTCAAAAAGTCATCTTTCCTTCCTGTAGTCCTAGTTTTATACCTAAATTATTGACCAAATAGTGCTCAAATTGATCTGATATCAGGGGCAGATCAGCTGATAAACATCTTGGATTGTCCCTCTGGAGGAAAGTGAGGTCTTTGTCCGATCAGAGGAATCCAAAGGATTAAGGAAATTTGCAGGAGTGAGGGAAACTTGGACTTTCCCACCCTGAGAAACAGAAATAATTAGAGGGTATTCTTTAGGATGTTCAGGAGTGAGGGAAATTTCATTCATTCCCCATCTGATTGATAAGCATAGAGGAGAGTTTTTGATCCTTCAGGCTTCTGAATATAAGAGAAAGACCTGGACCAAAGGGAACCTCAGAATTCTTTCCTGGAGATCATGTGGATATGAAAGGTTGAGTAGGGGTTGTCTAGGAAATCTGATGGAGAGAGAGAGAGGGGGATATGAGATAGGGAGACCACAGAAAGACACATGTGGCATGAATCCCTCACATCTGGATTCTGGCTGAAAGCCATGAAGGACTGAAAAGAAATTCTGAATCCTTTCCCTGCTTCTGGCAAAAGCTAGGGTGTCATTCAGAGGCCATTTTTTGGGGTTCCCCTGTTTGTATTGGGCCCAGGCCTTTTGCAGGGTCAAAATTCTCCAGTTTCTGAGAATGTAGCCACGGGGTGAGTCTGAGAGAGGCTCCCAAGATGCCCGAGAACCCATCCTTAGCCTATATACCATAGAATGGGGTCCCTGAGAGTCACCGACTGGCAAAAGGGCATCCCTTTTTGTCACAGTGACATCTCCGCGCAACTAATAGCACTCAAATGGCCCACCATCCCAACAGCCACGTCTGACAGTGAGAGGGGACCTCTGAGAAGCTTGCAGCTAAGGCCCCATGTGACCCGGGCAGAGAAAGACAGATTCCCAGGAGCAACCAGGTGACTCACCGTTTGGCGAATCCCTGAAACATGGAAGCACTCTTGGGATGGCTCAGAGGCAACACCTGGGCTCCTATAAATCAATCCAGACAGAAAGGGAAAGAAGTGAAAGTGACAGGGAAGAAGACTGAGGGGAGGGGGTGGCCAGGGGACAGTAGTCTCTGTTTTGCTTCAACCACTATCTGCCTGACATGATGAATGGAAGTTGTCTTGCTGGCGGCGGATGCCCTTGTGGCCTGATCCATTCTCTGCTCCCTTATCCTCACACGGGAGTCTTCATGTGGCAGGCACCCTAGTAGCTTTTAAGTGCCTGACCCGTGCCCACACAACATTGGTTGGCCTAGTTGGAAAGAAGACAAAGGAGAGACCCTCACCCATTTAGGCGGCAGCTACTGGGGTGCAGTGAGCAGTGGGGCCTTTGGAACACACCAGAGTGTAACCCTGGCCAGAGTTCTTCAGTTGCTTCCATAGCACTTGCCTGTTTGCAGAAGGTCCCTATGAAGAAGGAGAAGCAAGGAGGTGGGGAAGAGACCCCAAGTCCCCGTACAGGCTGCAAAAAATGTCATGGTCCTAATGCAGGTTGAAAAAGAATTTCCAGACATGGCACAGAATGAGAAGGAATTAAAGTTTATTAGAATAGGAGATGCTGTTACAACAGAGGGCCAGCTCAAGGGAGAACCAACATTGAATGGTATCTTTAGTCCACTTTTATACCCAGGGTACAAGGAGAGGGATAAGGATTTTGCAGGTCATTTGCTGATTGGATGAGGCATGTATACTGGGTTGGGGGTGAGCAAGTCAAATACCTTCTCCCTATGGGATAGTAGGGGAGACATGTTATACTGTTCAGGAGGACTTGAAATCCATTAGTAGTTACAACATGGGGTAGGGAAGGATGATAAGGGTCTGGTTTTTCCATTCCTGCATTCCAAGACCCTCCTTGGTTTTATCTGCTCTTTCCCCCTTTGATCACCACAATGAAACAACACAGACTGAGGGTAATATGAAAGAAATGGTGAGGACTGATGAGATTTCATTAAGGAAAGCACATTGTGCTTGAAGAAGGAGGAGGGAGGAGTCAGAAAGATAAACCTAGACCAGGGGCAGAATCAGACTGGGAATTGCTGTGAGCATGAGCTTTATCTTTAGGTGATGAAAGGCCAATAGAGGTTTTTAAAAATGGAAGCAACATAATCAGATTTGCTTAATTGGAAAGATATCTCTGGAAATGGTAGTGAAATTTCTGCTTTTCTGCCTTCATTCAAAAGCTGCTTCTTAGCTTAAACTTAATATCTTTTGACAGACATAATTGCACCCTTTCTGGAAAGGGCAGAAGGAAGATAGAAGGGAGTTATGAAGTATGATGGGTGGAGATAATGATGAGGTTCTGTCCTTTTTAGACCTCTGCTAGCTTCCACAGCATTCTTTCACAATCACTGAGGCAGGCTACAGGCACTGAATCCCAGTATTCCTCTCCACCCTTAAATAATTCTATGATCCTGGTTAATTTCAATATCCTCATGAATGACTCAGATAGTAACATAGGCTGACAACTCTTCATATAAAGTCTTGGAGACCTTCATCCACACCCTTCTTCAGGGACCACTTTGATGGTAATAGACCTTAACAGCCCAGGGATAGAAATCTCAAGAGCCTTCTCACTGACCAGCACTTGATAATGACATTTGCTTCTCCTCAAGGAATAATCTCACTACTCCCACTGATTATTGTCACTTTGATATCTCTCAAGAGCCTTTCCCTCAAGAGGATAGGATAGTTATATAAATGACAATTGAAAGGTAATTTAAAAAATACCCATAATGGAAATGATATAAAACTCAGCAGAGGCACTGGTGAAAGAACTAAATCTCCCCTTAAAATCAGGGAAAGCTCCATGAAAAAGATTTTGAATTAAAATTTTATGGGTGAGCAGATGTTTTCCAGCTTCACAATTAGAGGAAGAGGGTTCTACATAGAAGAAACACTATGTAGAAATCAAAATAGTGTGATAGTAAATGCCCTTTTCAAGGAACCACAGATATCACATATTATTAGTGAATATAGTTTGAAAATGGCCTCTGTGGCTAGATATGTGCTTACTATACCAAGAGCTTCAATTGAAGTTCTTCAATGCTACACAAAGAAACTAAAATATTAATCCTGAAGGCTGTTTGAATCCATAGAATAATTTTGAGTATGAAATGATTTTTATCATTATTGCATATGACAAAACTTACTTTTGGTTCCTAATCAACTCCTTAGACCTTTCCATTAAAGTCTCTAAAAAAGTGTCAAGAAAATGTAAACTCTCTTGGAAATTTGTTCCATATATTTATGTCAAAAATCTGGATCTCCAATCTTAAAGTCTACACAGAATTGCAAACTTATTTATCAACATCCCATTACCTTCAGAATATCTCCATTAGGATGCCGCATTGAGACATCTCCCTGTGACTTTCAACAATTTCTTGATTTCCTTGACCTTCCACTTTTAAAGGTGACAAATCTTAGATATCATACTTAGCTTCTTTATTTATCACTCATAAATAATCACTTGACTAAATTCTACTGTTGTCTTTTAAGTACTTCTCTGTTCCAACTTTTCCTCAACTTTTCCTTTTTTTGGTTAAGCTTTAATTCCTTAACCAAAATTAAATTGCTCATTTTAAGCTTGTAGTCTATCTTCACTGACCCTGCTTTAAATGTCTCATATTATTACCAGTAGGCCCTCAATGAATCTTGTAAGATGAATAATAAGCAAAAAATATGAATAGAAATTTAATTAGTATTATCAGCTACTTTAAACTCAAAGCCTAACTTGTTTCCTGGTATGGACTAATTAAAAGTAAATGTCTAAAGTAATTAAGTAAATTTACTGAATTTAGGATGGATGTTAGGCATAGTAAAATAGAAACAAATATAATTTGCTGCATTCTTAGTTTTAATAGTTCATGGTGATTTAAAATTGTAATTTGAGTTGGGGTATCTATTGATTAAGTATATAATATCTTAATATGTGAATGATTACAAATATTATGCATATATAACAGTATATTAACTGTTCAATATATTTTCAATAAAATAATATCCATAAGTAACAGATTTATACAACTAAAATGTGATTAAGTTATTGTGAAAATCTGAAAAAAAAACTTCACAAATTCACACTAAGCAAACCCATATTATGTTCAAAATAGGTCTTACCAATGTAATAGAATGCTAAAGTAATAATGCAAGAATAGATACTTAGCTTCATTTCTTAAAGTCAGTACTGCCTGATACAAATCAGAGAAGTTTTGTATGTACCTCTGAAATAATCTAGGAACAGAACACCTTTTTCAGCAACTATATTAGATGTGTATTATAGCACTCTGTCCTTAAGAAAATTATGTACAATATTCTGATTTTAATCCATGACATGAAGAAAAATTAATTACATTAGCTCCTGAATATTATAAGTAGTGGATTAAACAAAACCAAAAACAATGTTTTGAATTTCAGATTAAAATACATATTTATTTCTTATGACCAAATGATAAAAATATTAACCATGACTATAAATATATATATACACATATATGTATATATATATATACAGACACACACACATATCCCAGGTGGTGCTAGTGGTAAAGAATCGGCCTGTAATGCAGGAGACCTGGGTTCCATCCCCAAGTTAGGAATATCATCTGGAGAAGGGAATGACTACCCAATCTAATATTCTTGCCTGGAGAATCCCATGGACAGAGGGGCCTGGTGGGCTACAGTCCATGGGGCTGCAAAGAATCGGATACAACTCAGTGACTAATTTCATGTTATATATATATATAATATATATATATGAAAGCCCCAAACAGATGTCATGTCATTTAATCCTTACAACTCTGTGAAGAATTTACCACATTTTAATAGAGAGAAAAGGAACTCAATATCAGTTAAATGCCTTGTATAAGTTCAAGGTGTTAGCAGATGAAGGATCCCAGATTCAAATTGATGTCTGTGTGACTTCAGAGTTCTGCCTGAGAGATGACTGGAAAAGAGGAAAATGCAGATTTCTTAAAATTTTCAGTTATCTGTGGGTATCATTGCAGATAATTTTTCACATTATCTATCCTGTTTTTCAAGTTAACAAAGTAAGTGTTGTAAGAAGAGAAAGAATTGACAAACTTGTCCTACAAAAGACTAGAAATTTTGGGTATTGCAGGCCTTGCCATGCCTACAGCAATGGTATATTCTACTCCATTCTATTGTATCATGAAAGCTGCCACAAAAAATGCATAAACAAATGAGTGTCGTTGTTTTCAATAAAACCTCAGTTTTGAAAAATGACATTTGCTTTTCAGGAGAGTTTCATGTGTCATGAATTATTTCTCTTTGTTTTTCAATGATTTGAGCTTGCAGGCCATACGAACACAGGTGGTGGGTTGGAATCAGGACATGGTCTGCCTATGCCTAAAATAAAGGATAGCTTAACCATACAATCTGATTTGTAAAATACAGAACTAAACCATATAGTTTTCGATACCGTTTTCGATTTTCATCTGTTAAAACTGAAAGGACTAAAATTGTCTTTGCGGTTTAGTTTTCATCCTACTAGGAAAGAAATGAACAGATTTTTTTAGAAAACAGTGGCTCCTGAAATCTGAATGTGCTATGCTCCCTACATTTCTTTGTGAATGTGGTTTCTCTTTCTACTCCTCACATCCTCTACCCATCAGTCATAACTCATACAAACCTCCCACATCCTTATCTTCTCTTATTATTCTCTTATTATTGTTCCCACAAGGGTCTTTGCTATCTTTAAAATCACAATGAAGGTAATGTCTTATGGACACATTTAACATTTTAATAATTTTTTTTATATTTATTTCACGGTTTAGTAACTTAATAATAGAGAAAATATATTAGTCTATCCCCAATAACTCTCATAATCCTTTCTAAAATTTGTGTTACTATAAACAACAAAATGTGGAATCTCATATCTTAGACTCAGTAAGCAGGCATTGTTGTTATTGTCATTCAGTCTCCCAGTCATGTTTGACTCTTTGCAATCCATGGACTGCAGCATGCCAGGCCTCCCTGTCCCTCACCATCTCCCAGTTTGTCCAAGTTTATCTTCATTGCATTGGTGATGCCATCCAGCCATCTTATCCTCTGATGCCCTCTTCTCCTTCTGCCCTCAATCTTTCCCAATATTAGGGACTTTTCCACTTCAAACTATCAGGCATCTCAGGAGTTAAAAGGCCCCCACCTCTCTTGGCCACATACAGCTCTGTTGCCCAATTTCTAAAACTCAAAGTTAGGTGACTGGCATGTGACCACATGGCTAGTGACTGAATGAGGATTACTTCTTATTTTGACAGTAGTATGTCAATAAACTAACTGATCAGAAAATGTGTGCTTGGTTTATGAGCTTATGTAAATAGCTAATTCCAAAATTTCAGGGGTGCAATATAACAAAAGTTTTTTTTTTTTTTTTTCCTTTTCATTCACACAACAGTCCAATGAGGTCATGTGTCTCTCTTGACAGTTCTTCACTAAGCAACGACTCAACAATCCTGGCCTTTTCAATATATCTCCATCATCCTCTAGAAGTCTCTTCTGAGTCTTACACTGCATCTAACAGATGAAGTGGAGAAAGAGCAAGTGGATTCTCATGGAGAGCTTCTGATGATCAAACATAGGCATGTCATTCATCACAGCTACTCACATTGCTTTGTCTTGAACCTAAATAACTACATGGTTGATGGGAAATGTGATCGACCAAGCAAGAGAAAACAGATTGAGAAAGTTTTAACAATGTCAGTTGCTAAGGTTAAGAGGCTTCCCTAATTGAAGTTGACTGATGCCAGTAGTAAAATTCTGTAAAAATTTTGAAATGTTAATTGTTTGGCAGAAATCAACACAATACTGTAAAACAATTATCCTTCAATTAAAAATAAATAAAATTTAAAAACAAAACTAGCAAGAAATTTTAAAATGTAAAATTTTAATATATTGAAATCTCTTTAACATTAACAAGAAAGGCATGTACCCTATATTAAATCTAAAAAAATTCATTAGTTTTTACTTTAAAAGGGGAAAAAACAAGAATTTGTTGTTTTTTAGACTCCAAGTCATGTCCAACACTTCGACTCCATGGACTGTAGCCCAGCAAGCTCCTCTATCTGTGGAATTTTCCAGGCAAAAACACTGGTGTGGGTTGCCATTTTCTACTCCAGGGTATCTTCTGCACCCAGGGACCAAAACTTCAAACCTGCATCTCCTGTATTGGCAGGAGGATTCTTTACCTCTGACCCACCAGGAAAGCCAAGAATTTATTCTTAATAGCTAGCAATAATTGAAAGTTTTGCAAGCATCTATAATGTTATTATTTTGCATTTAGAATACAGTATGTTTTAAGGCCAAATCAGTAACTGATAGATCTTTGCTTCTCTAGCTTTCAGCTCTGACAAAGTGTGAGATTCTAAGTTTTATCATCCTTAATGACTGTAATTAACATATTAGGATTTCTTGAAAACAAGATCTGAAGCTCTTTTTTCCCTTTTGTGGGAAAGTGTCAGGAAGCCTTTGAAAGATAACTTTTATCTTTGATTCTTCTCAGCAAATGAGTCCTGACTTTATTTCTGTTTCTCAGTCCTTCTCATTAACACACAACAAAATAAAACAGTTACTGGTGTTTTTAAGAGGAACAAGAGCCTTGATGGACTGAGTTGTAGGGCCTTTTTTAATTTTAAAAGAATACATTTTTAAAAGTTTCTGTCTGGTATTCTTAATAACATTTAACTAACTTTAAGCATAATTATCTTTGCTTTTAGATTCACTTGAATAAAATGCTGCTGGCTTTATGAATATTCATGCATAAGGTATAGAATTGACAATGGTGTTTGTAGCTAAAATGAAAGGCTTGTCTTGGATTTCTGTGGATACTCAATGTTCATTTTACTTTTGAGAAATTCTTTTCTTATGGGACCATCTTTTAATCCTATAAACTGCTCTATGCTGCCCTTGGAAAGGACAAATACAAATTCCTTTGAGAATACCATGGAAGAGCAAAGTGAACCCTTTCATCTCTCTGACCCCAATTCTTCATGACTTTCTGTTGCAGCTGAAGGATGGTCACCTTTCTATTGTGTTTCACTCAGGGAACAGAACTCCTTGAAACCTTTTAGAATGATGGAATTTGGACAACAGACTGTGAGTAAAAGTTTTTGATGATCTTTATTATATCATAAGCAATCATTCAAATAACCTCTTTATATTTTTTATAGTGTACTGAAGTACTCTAGAAATGTGTTGTGCATTCTTACTAAAATGTATATCCATGTACCTCTTAAACTAGATTGTAAAAGATGACAATATGGGTAGAAAAAATCCTAAAAATTTGGAACACATATTCAATAATTAAAGTGGAGTTTAATTTCTCTCTAGTTTATCTTTACTTGTCAAAACTGGATCTGATATACCACATAAGATATCTTAATTCATCTGAATTCTTCCAAGATTTTCTATTTGCCTTTGGCTTTCTGCTTTCTGCCTCAGATATGCCTATGTGTAAGGGTTTTTTAAAAATATATGTGTATGGGTATATGTGTGTGTGTGTGTGTGTGTGTGTATAACTTTGCTATTCAGAATGTGCTTTTCTTGGCTTTTGATATGCCCAATAATTTTTTGATGAAAGCCTGGCATGATGCCTCAGTAACAGGAACTGAGGTAAAAGGCCTAAGGTATAAGTTTTTATGTTAATCTGACTAGAAGTTGAGCTTTTACAATGTTTGCTGTAACTTTAGATGCAGATGCTTCAAATTCTCTAGTGTTTTATGGGACACAGTAGATGCTATGCCTTACAGATTGTTCAGCTATAATCTACTGGTTTTTCCAGTAGTCTTGAATGGATGAGAGTTGGACTATAAAGAAAGCTGAGCACTGAAGAATTGATGCTTTTGAACTGTGGTGTTGGAGAAGACTCTTGAGAGTCCCCTGCACAGCAAGGAGATCCAACCCGTCCATCCTAAAGGAAATCAGTCCTGAACATTCATTGGAAGGACTGATGCAGAAGCTGAAACTCCAATAATTTGGCCACCTGATGTGAAGAACTGATGTGCTGGAAAAGACCCTGATGCTAGGAAAGATTGAAGAAGGGAGGAGAAGGGGACAACAGAGGATGAGATGGTTGGATGGCACCACCGACTGAATGGACATGAGTTTAAGTAGGCTCCCGGGGTTGGTGATGGACAGGGGAGCAGTCAACAGGGTCGCAAAGGGTTGGACACGACTGAGCGACCAAACTGAAATGAACTGAATCTACTGGCATTAAACTGGAACCCTGCTAATGTGATGATAAGAGATACATACAGGGTGGGAGAAGTAAGAGGATGCAATCTATATGGTTATGATTAATTCTTGGTATTTTAGTGGTTGGAGTTGACTAAATATTCCTCCCCTCAAGTAGAATGAGATTTTGTGAAAGCCTGTTTTTCTTCTGAAGAATACTTTAAAATGGGTATTTTCTCTTCCTCCTATCAGATCCAGAAGAAGATTTTTCTTAACTTTCCACCATGAGTGTCTGATGGTTTTCCCTGAGCAATGTGTATGAAAATATTAGACTCTCACTAAGATTAAGGCCTCCAGAGTTTTATGATTCATATTAGTCTACTCTCAACCTCCAGCAGTTTGTCAACATTATCACTTAAGGGTTTCTAACAGTATTAACTCCAGCAATTTCTGCTTTCAGTAAGCAGATCTCAATTGTGAATGCTGTATTCACTGGCTTCTCCAGATTTTAGGGTGATGATTAGTCCTGCAATCTTAATTCTCTCTTAGATCTAAGAAGAGACATTGATTTTGAGTTTGTTCAGATGTTTTCTTACTGTAAGGTTGGAAATGATAACTCCTAAACAAAGATTCGTCTAGTCAAGGCTATGGTTTTTCCAGTAGTCATGTGTGGATATGAGAGTTGAACTGTGAAGAAAGCTGAGCACTAAGAATTGATGCTTCTTTGAACTGTGGTGTTGGAGAAGACTTGAGAGTCCCTTGGACTGCAAGGAGATCCAACCAGTCCATCCTAAAGGAGATCAGTTCTGGGTGTTCATTGGAAGGACTGATGCTGAAGCTGAAACTCCAGTACATTGGCCACCTCATGCAAAGAGTTGACTTATTGGAAAAGACCCTGGTGCTGGGAGGGATTGGGGGCAGGAGGAGAAGGGAACGACAGAGGATGATATGGCTGGATGGCATCACAGACTCGATGGACATGAGTTTGAGTAAACTCCAGGAGTTGGTGATGGACAGGGAGGCCTGCGTGCTGCGATTCATGGGGTCACAAAGAGTCAGACAGGGCTTAGTGACTGAACTGAACTAACTGAAACTCTTGTTGGAAATAAAACAGGAAGTGTCCTATTCTTTATTTGAATGATACCTTTTGATATATTTTTCTCATCAGAATAAACAAGTTTATTTTCATGTACTAACTTTATATTTGCATACTTTTACCTCTATACTCTCTAGAGATATAATTTATTTAAATTAATTATTAATGTTCTAAGATTATGGGAGTAAATTTCATCAATAAAAAACAAACCAGTGTTAGAAACAAATAATTGTTATTAGTTATACTGATAACCATCTAGTCAAAGCTATAGTTTTTCCAGTAGTCATCTATGGTTGTGAGAGTTGGACTATAAAGAAAGCTGAGTACCAAAGAATTAATGCTTTTGAGCTGTTGTATTGGAGAATACTCTTAAGAGTCCCTTGGACAAGCAAGGAGATCCACCAGTCCATCCTAAAGGAAATTATTCCTGAATATTCATTGGACAGACCAATGCTGAAGCTGAAACTCCAATACTTTTACCACCTGATGTGCAGAATTGTCTCATTTGTAAAGAACCTGATGCTGGGAAAGATTGAAGGCAGGAGGAGAAGGAGATGACAGAGGATGAGATAGTTGGATGACATCACCAACTCAATGGACATGAGTTTGAGTAAACTCCAGAAGTTGGTAATGGACAGAGAGGTCTGGTGTGCTGCAGTCCATGGGGTTGCAAAGAGTCAGACATGGCTGAGTGACTGAACTGAACTGATACTGGTAGGAGCTGCTTTAAACTAGATTAAAAGAGATAGTTAAAGCCCACTGTTTGAAATTTAGCTGCCCATAAAGAGTACCTAGAAATATAAAAGATTTGAGTAGCATTAGGATAAGTCTGTGAATACTGAGCTCTTTAGAAGAAATTGATATGAAACGAAGTGGTTTCATATGAGCTTCAAATGGCTTATCTCCAGTGGGAGAGTCAGCTAATAGAATACCTATAAATATCTTAAATTGTCATTATTTTAAAAATTTTCATTATATTCCAGTTTAATAGTAGACAGTAGGTATCAAGAAGTATTATCTGCAATCTATAAAATAGAATCATAATATGGGTAACACTCCTTGGCATAAATCTAAGAAGGGAAAGAACTTCAGTTTCTCATTTTTAATGTTTAGCTGGATAATTCATTAAAAAGATTCATTTGTATACCCTAAGACTTTTCCTTCGTTCAATTGAAATTCCAGCATCCTCTTTGGGAATCGACAGTTTGACAGACTTCATATTGAGTAATTTTTGCTATAAGACCTTTTTAGTGCAGTTGTAGTTTCCATATTATAATCTATCAAATTTATTCTCTGGAAAGTACAAAGTTATTAATTACAAATTAAAAAGGAAAACAGAAGAAGAAAAATCAAGGTCACTGTTCAGTTTAATTTAAAACTGGAAGTCAAATAGTTTAAATGTCTGTGACTACTTATTATATACTAGTTACTCTTTTAAGATTCTCAATGAAATTATTTTAATGACATGGTTTTTATAAGTCCATTATATAATAAAATTATAAATCTTTCATTGATTTTAAAGATTATGCAACCAAAATAAATAGAACATATTTTTAAAGAGCTCTTCCCTCTTTCAAACTCAACATGTAATGTCACGGTGTTGGCAAAAGAGGTGATTTCCACTCAAGGAAATTATCTTAAAATTGATTAAGACAAATGTGAGAGCTGAAACTATAAATTTTTTCAAATAAAACATAGGAAAAATCTCCTTGACATTGATCTTGGCAATAATTGTATGGATACAAGCATAAAAAGCACAAGCAACCAAAGCAGAAATAAACTAAATTTCTGCAAGCAAAAGGAACAATATAACAATTAAAAGGCAACCTATATAATGAGAGAAAATATTTACAAACCACATATCTGATAAGGGGTTAATATACAAAATATATAAGTAACACAGAAACCTCAGTAATACTAATAGTAATAGATAAAGAACCTGAATGGATATTATCCCAAAGATATTAAATGGCCAACAGATACATGATAACTTGCTCAGTATCATTGATTATCAGAGAAAGCCACAGTGTTATATCACCTCATGCCTGTTAAAATGACTGTTATCAAAAAAATGAGAGATGACAAGTGCTGACAAGGATGGGGAGAAGAGGGACCCCTTGTACATTGTTGGTGGAAAAGTAAATGGGTATGGCCACAAATAGAAAGTCTTCTAAAATGAAAAATAGAACTACCATATCATCCGTCAATTCCACTTTTGGGTATGTGTCCCAAGGAAATAAAAGCTCTATCTTACAAGGAAATCTGCACCCACTATGTTCACTACAGCATTATTTACCATAGCCAACACATGAAAGCAAACTAAGTGTCCATCAGTAGATGAAAGGATAAAGACAATGTGGTGTGTGTGTGTGTGCATATATATATATCATATATAATATGCAATAATAATGATATACATATAATATATATAATGGAATATTAATCAGCCATAGAAAGATCATCCTAAAACATGATACTGTGAAAGTTCTGCACTCAGTATGCCAGCAAATTTGGAAAACTCAGCAGTGGCCACAGGACTAGAAAAAGGTCAATTTTAATTCCAATCCCCAAAAAAGGCAATGCCAAAGAATGCTCAAAATACTGCACAATTGCACTCATCTCACACGCTAGTACAGTAATGCTCAAAATTCTGCAAGCCAGGCTTCAACAATACATGAACCGTGAACTTCCAGATGTTCAAGCTGGTTTCAGGAAAGTCAGAGGAACCAAAGATCAATTGTCAACATCTACTGGATCATCAAAAAAGCAAGAGTTCCAGAAAAATATCTATTTCTGCTTTATTGACTATGTCAAAGACTTTGATTGTGTGGATCACAACAAACTGTGGAAAATTCTGAAAGAGGTGGGAATACCAGACCACCTGACCTGGCTCTTGAGAAACCTGTATGCAGGTCAGGAAGCAACAGTTAGAACTGGACATGGCACAACAGACTGGTTCCAAATAGAAAAAGGAGTATGTCAAGGCTATATATTGTCACCCTGCTTATTTAACGTATATGCAGAGTACATCATGAGAAACGCTGGACTAGATGAAGCACAAGCTGGAATCAAGATTACTGGGAGAATATCATAACCTCAGATATTCAGATGACATGACCCTTATGGCAGATAGTGAAGAAGAACCAAAGATTCTCTTGATGGAAGTGAAAGAGGAGAGTGAAAAAGTTGGCTTAAAGCTCAACATTCAGAAAATGAAGATCATGGCATCTGGTCTCATCACTTCATGGGAAATAGATGGAGAAACAGTGGAAATAGTGGCAGACTTTATTTTTTGGATCTTTGAAATCACTGCAGATGGTGATTGCAGCCATGAAATTAAAAGACAGTTACTCCTTGGAAGGGAAGTTATGACCAACCTAGACAGCATATTAAAAAGCAGAGACATTACTTTGTCAACAAAAGTCCATCTAGTCAAGGCTATGGTTTTTCCAGTAGTCCTGTATGGATGTGAGAGTTGGACTATAAAGAAAGCTGGGAGCCGAAGAATTAATGCTTTTGATCTGTGGTGTTGGAAATGACTCTTGAGAGTCCCTTGGACTGCAAGGAAATCCAACCCGTCCATCCTAAAGGAGATCAGTCCTGGATGTTCATTGGAAGGACTGATGTTGAAGCTGAAACTCCAATACTTTGGCCACCTGATGTGAAGAGTTGACTTATTTGAAAAGATCCTGATGCTGGGAAAGATTGAAGGCAGTAGGAGAAGAGGACGACAGAGGATGAGATGTCTGGATGGCATCACCGACTCAATGGACGTCAGTTTGGGTAGGCTCCGGGAGTTGGGACAGGGAGGCCTGGCATGCTGCAGTCCATGGATTTGCAAAGAGTCAGACACGACTGAGTGACTGAACTGAACTGAAGTGATAGAAAAAATCCTGCTATTTATAGCAACATAGATGAAACTTTGGGGCTATTGTGCTAAGCGAAGTATGTCAGGCAGAGAAAAACAAATACTATATGACCTCAGTTACATGTGGAACAAAAAACAAATAGAGGAACAGAACAGAGAACAGATTGGCAATTGCAAGGGATGGGGGTATGAGTGAGGGAAACAGTAGAAAGGACTCAAAGGGTATGCATTTCCAGTGACAGATGAGTAAGTTAGTGACAAATGAGTAAGCTCTGAGGATGTGACATACAGCACAACAATCCTGTGCTGTACATTTGAAAATTACTGAGAAAATAGATATTAAAATTTCTCATCATACGCACACACATAACTGTATGAGATGATGGACATGTCAAGTGACTTTATTTTTGTAATCATTTTGCAATATATACCTATGTAAAATCATACCTCAATTTTACACAATATGTCAGTTACATCTCAGCAAATTTGAAATTTGTTTTTTTAAACAGGTGGTTTAGTTAAATGGGATTTATATCACAGAAAGCAACAGGAAACAGGTAAGATATTAAAGAAGCATTCTAGGTGAAGATTAGAGAGCAGATTGAGCACATATGCTTTTTGCCCTTTAGTGTGACATACGAACAAGAGACACTTTATCACTTAACTATTAAGAAGCTTACAGGTGTCATTATCTGCAGCAGTCTTCCCAAGAGAAAAGCATTTTAAGTCCTATTTGCAGATAGCAATCAACTTGAATTGGTAGACTTAGATAACACAGAATTGGTGAGACTAAACTTTGAGTTCAGAATTATTTGAGAATAGTCACAGACAATTAGAGTTGAGCAATCATGTTGGACAAGACTACTGATCAAACTAGAGTAGGATATAATATTAGTGAATAAAGAGAGAGGTAATTTAGTTGAGGGAATTTATGGAATGAGGAAGCAAATGAATGTCTAGGTATTAAATATAATATATAAAGAGCTAGAAAGATGATTCTATCAATCAGACAAAATGAATGGCTTACCAAAGCAATATTTAACTCTTAATTCTAAATATTTGCTGAGAACATTTTCGCACATATAATACATCTAACATGATTTCCACAATCAAATATACTTTTAATTCTTCTATGTTACTCAACAGAAAACAGAGCTCAGAAACATTCACAAATTTGCAATAAAATAATTTGTGACCATGTCAATATTGCAGTACAATGGACAAAGGGTATGTTTTTGATCAATGGGGCTTTCTCAACTGGCTATCTATTCAAAGGTATGAATTTTGATCTCTCCTTCCATAGACAAAAAATAAGTTCAGATGGATCATACATTTACATATGTAAGGTAAAATAATAAAGTTTCCAGAATTTAGCAGTTAATATCTAAAACTATGGGCTAAGTAGATATTTTTACAGTGATGCAAAGTGAGTAATTGAAGGAAAAATAATACATTTTACTGCATTAATGGTAAG